>NC_058082.1:415814482-416121481 GCF_014858855.1 Bufo gargarizans
GAGGAGGAGGAGCAGTAGCATCAGGACTTGCAGATGATGGGAAGGACAGACAGTTCCCTTTGGCTGAGGTGGTGGAGCCTTGACTGCCAGAAACCGGGTGCATGCCATTGGGTGATACAGCAGTTGCTGCGGCAGGCTGGACCACCACATCAGAGCCACGGTTCTCCCAGGCCACTTTATGGTGACGCTGCATATGTTGACGCCGGTCCGTAGTGCTAACATTGGCACTCTGGCCAAGCTTCACCCTCTGCCCACCGATTCTACATTCGGTCACGTTCACCTCCTCTGGCAGCTTATAAAAACCTGCCACACCGCCAAGTAGGTGATTCTACCCCCAACACTACACACTTACTGACTGCTACTGCCGCTGCCTCCTTGAGCCCCTGCACTGCTACTTCCCAAGCAGGAAGGCTCACTTGAAGCAGATGACACCCAACCTCCCACTGCTGCTATCCTGCTGACTCCAGGAAATGCTAGCAACTTTTGCTGGCTCACAGTCAAGCTGACACCCTCTTCTCCTGATGATGATGATGAAGCCCCTTCGTCACCCGGCCCCCAAGTGTGATCAGCTACAGCATCATCATCGAGTAGTGTCTACACTTCACTGATGTCCTCCTCATCACTACTTGCCTGCCTAGTGGAGGAAGCGGCAGATGTCTCCTCCACATCTTGGCTGAGCAGTATCTGCTGACTGTCCTCTAGTACCTCTTCCTCACTGAAAAGTGGAGCAGAGCCTACAGCATGTAATACTTCTCGCGGCGAGGGAACAGAAAAGGACAAAGGCAGGTTGAGGACAGGTGAGGGCACAGGGTCTGCTCCCGGGCCATGCCAACTAAAGGTTGTGTCTGACGAACCCACTGACTCTTGGCTGGGGGCATCTGATGTAAGTTGCGACAAAGTCGAAGATCAAGACAACCATTCAAGAACAGCTGGGTTGCTGGTCACAACACGACCTCTAGCTGACACTAGGACCTCAGGCATCTTGATGTGACCCCTGCTGCGACCTCTGCCTGCGCTAGAAACATTTAGGCCTCTGCCACTCCCCTGTGCAGGGCCTGACACTTCTCTGCCTGACATAAATAACCTGACATAAAATAACCAAATGTTAGATCCCAAAAATTTATTTTGCCAATAATACACAGCAAACAGGGCTTTAGAATATATCATTGCACCGCTAAACAGCAAATAGGCCCTAATTTTTTCTATTTTTACACAAAAGGCTTTTCAACAGATAAGTGCAACGATGCAAGGCGAATATATTTGAATTTTGCCAGTAATATTCAGCAAACAGGGCTGTAATATATCTCAATGCCCAAATTTTTTTCTATTTTTACACAAAAGACTTTTCAACAAATAAGTGCAACAATGAAAGGCGAATATATTTCTTATTTCGCCAGTAATACACGGCAAACTGGGCTGTAAAAAATCTCACTGCACAGCTGAATGGCAATTAGGCCCAAGTTTTTTTCTATTTTTACACAAAAGGCTTTTCAACAGATAAGTGCAACGATGCAAGGTGAATACATTTGTATTTTGCCAGTAATACTCGGCAAACTGGGCTGTAAAATAACTCAGCGGTGCGCTGAGCAACAGATATATTTTTCCTTTTCCAATAATACACTCAAAAAAGTGCTTTACAACAGATAACTGCACCGTTTAGCGGCATAGATATTTTTCCTTTTCCACTAATGCAGTACATGCAAAAAAGGGCTTTAAAACAGATAACTGCACCGCTGAGCGTCAAATATATTTTTCCTTTTTCAACTAATACACACAAAAAAGGGCTTTAAAACAGATAACTGCACCGCTGAGTGGCAAATATATTTTACTTTTGCCACTAATACATGGCAAAAAGGGCTGTCCTTTTTGCACTTCACCAGACAACGGCTAATAATCCCTTTTTTCCCACTAATACAATCCAAAAAATGCTTTAGAACATATAACTGCATCGCACTAGGGCAAATAAAACTTAGAAATATTTCATTGTAATAACCTTTGTTAATGTCTGTATTATACAGCACTTGCACCCTAATAAGCTGTATAATGGCAATTTGGGTGCCCAGTCAGTGCTGCAAGGTCTAATACAAATGTTCCTATTACCCAGGCTGTCACCTCCCCGACTGAACCCTGTTCAGAAGAAATGCTGTGGATTGATTCCTCCCTATCTTTTCTCTACCTCTTGAATAATATTTCCCTGCACTTGTAAATCTTTTTCTTTTTGCACAATTAGGTTTTTTTCTATGACTGTAGCACCTGCAGAAATGTCTCTCCCTGCACTTAGTACGCTGGTGAATGGAAGAATCTAAGATGGCTGCTGTATTTATAGGGGTGTGACATCACAGAGCTGAATGGCTGCTGATTAGCTGCATGCATGTCAGTATGGGTGATCTTGACTTCCCAGAGTTCCTTTCTCCATGTCCTCACACGTGCCATTTTAGGAAAAATTTGAGTCGTTACCACGAATCGCTAGGAAATTTGCATTCGGTGCGAATCAAATTTTTCCTGAAGCGAATTCCACTTCATCGGCTTTGAATCGCTCATCTTTAGCCACAACATAACAAAATATAAAAAAGTTAAATGGTCTGAACTGAATGTATTGCAGATTTCATCCCAATCCCAGACACATGGCTTTCTGGTGTGTAAATTAGACATTTAGCACTGTAAGAATAATGTCATACACATTATGAAGATGAGCAGACAAACATAGCTTCTCTTTGAAGCCAAACAAGTACTCTATGAAGAATTAAAATCTCTGATGAATTGCCAAGAACTCTTTTTGTGCTATACTTCTTTGGGAATTATCCATAAATTAGCTTGTCATGTTAAAAGAGACAGAAAAAAATAAAACACACTCTAAGTCTACAATTAGTAAGAGGATTGCCTTCAGTGGACATGTGCCTTGCTTTACCTCAATCGTTCAGAACTATGTAGCTGTTAACATTGAAAAAAAAAGTATTTTACTTTTCAATAGAATCTTTTGGGGCTCAAAACTAAGAGTAATTGGTATCTGATATATGAAATGTGCATTTTCATCAACTTTTCTATTCTTGCTTAATCCTTTTTAAGTTGAAAACAACTAGAGATGAGCGAATAAAATCCGACAAAGTGGTTTTCGATCTGAATTTCAGGATAAATTTGATTCACCTAGAAGATGAATTTCCTTGTGCTTCATGTCATCAAATCGATTTATCCTGAAATAGTATAAAAAACTAAAAAATTCTAACTTACCTCCTCCATTTGCTCGCGACAGTCTGCCAGCCTTCATCTTGCTTGAAGATCTCGGCCGAAATCCTGTGTGGCGCGAGATTACATCATCACGCTGGCCGGCGTGATGAAGTAATCTAGCACCGCACAGGATTTTGGGTTAGATATTCAAGCTAGATGGCGGTGGCCGGCCTGTCGCGAGCAAATGGAGGTGGTACGTTTCATGTAATTTTTTTTTATTGTAAATTTTACACTGTTTTAAAACTCAGATGTATGAACGTGGCATCTGAGGGGTACAATGATGAGGGTGGTGCTATAGCAGCTCCCTGTCATTGCACCCGCTACTTACCAAAAAATGAGCTTCGTGACAAAGTAGTTCACAAAGCAATTTTTTTTTTATTCTTCGAAGCAGCCAAATCGAATTTTTAAGAAATTTGCTCATCTCAAAAAAAAATTACAAAGTTTTAAAATGTCTTTTTTAACTCGTTGCTGGCCAGCCCCCCCTCCCTCCCCTGTAGTTAACTCATTTGTAGCCAGTGGGCCCCCCCCTGTAGTTAACTCATTGGTGACCAGTCGGCCCCCCCTCCCTCCCCTGTAGTTAACTCGTTGGCAGCCAGTGGGCCCCCCCTCCCTCCCCTGTAGTTAACTCATTGGTGGCCAGTGGGCCCTCTCCCCCCCCCCCTCCCCATCTAATTAAAATCTCCCCCCCTATCATTGGTGGCAGTGGAGAGTACCGATCGGAGTCCCAGTTTAATCGCTGAGGCTCCGATCGGTAACCATGGCAACTGGGACGCTACTGCAGTCCCGGTTGCCATGGTTACTTAGTAATTTTTAGAAGCATCATACTTACCTGCGAGCTACGATGTCTGTGACCGGCCGGGAGCTCCTCCTACTGGTAAGTGACAGATCATTAGGCAATGCACCGCACAGATCTGTCACTTACCAGTAGGAGGAGCTCCCGGCCGGACACAGACATCGCAGCAGCCAGCAGGTAAGTATGATGTATCTACAAATTGCTAAGTAACCATGGCAACCGGGACTGCAGCAGCGTCCCGGTTGCCATGGTTACCGATCAGAGCCCCAGCGATTAAATTGGGACTCCGATCGGTACTCTCCACTGCCACCAATGATAGGGGGGGATATTTTAATTAGGGGGGGGGAGGGGAGAGGGCCCACTGGCCACCAACGAGTTAACTACAGGGGAGAGAGGGGGGGGCCCACTGGCCACCAATGAGTTAACTACAGGGGAGGGGGTGTGGGCCACCAACGAGTTAACTACAGGGGAGGGAGGGGGAGCGATATGTGAAGAACCTAAAGATTGCTTTATGCATAATGCTTTTATGAAAACATGACAGTTACATTTTAAGCTTATATTACACCTGCAGATAATCGCAAAGATCATCGATCACAAGTGTTCATATGAATTTTTGTTAGGAACGATCTGGCAGTGTAATACAAATGTTCATTGAGTAATTTGAATCATTTAGCAGGTTTAAAAATCATCGTATGTCGACAGCAGATCATGCTGTATAATCACGATCTGCTGCCAACAATGATTCAGCATGAATTGCTCCTCCCCATACTGAGTAGGAGATTGCTACATATAATAGCAGCGGTCTCCTCCCTTTAACAAGCAGTTGATTGCCAGGAAGGAACAATTCCCTCCTGACAATCGCCTGCAAAATCTGCAGGTGTAAAATAAGCTTTAGACAAATAGCCAACACTGCCACAATAGCATTATTTTTTTTAAATATCAGTACATGAACCCTTTTAAAGTTACATAAGTTAGCATAATGTGGTCCTTTGAAAATTTTTGCTTATTCATGCATATAGCAGCTACATATTCCACAGCTCTCTATGGAGATAAATATAATTGTACCACTAGGTCTCAAATTCAAAATCTTTATTTTTTTTTTTACTTTTTTAACCTATCTTTATGTTTTTGAAGTGTGGGAGGAAAAATCATACAAAATCAGAAAGCTCAGAGCTGAAGTTACTTCTGCTTGGATTTGATAACAGAACCCCAGTGCAAGATAACAGTGGTAACTACTGAGCCACCTTGCTTATCATTGAAACACCTCAAGATTTGCTTCTTAACAATATTTATATGGTATGTTTTACAATTTGTGAGAAATGCTGAACGATTCCCTCTAAAACACATTTAAGCAACATTCTGTTTGAAGATAATTTATTGACTTCACCTGGTAAGTAAAATGAAGCCGGATTAGTTAGCAGGCCTTCACATCTGTACCAGGTGCGCCTTTTAAGATTGGTAATGTAACAGATATTGCTTTCTCAGCCATTTTATTAGGTAACATAGACAAACTCAATTCATATGTTTTAAATTTGCATTCTTCAAAGTAATGTTTTATGCACCTATTACCACCAGACATTATCTCTCCAGCCTTTTAAAGAAATAATCAGGTAATCCGGAACCCCAGTGTTCCATGTTTATTTAAATGAAAAATGCATAGCTGTCGCAGATGAACACTAAAAGTCATACTTTTACTATCTAGATATTGGCAATATTTTTGGAGCAGACCAATCTAGGGCATTATTTGTCATCAAGGCGGCTAGTTTTATTGAAGTGCAGATGGGTTACATTTTGTCTAGATTTATAGCAATGGAAAGTTATAGTTTTTTTCTTCTTTGTACCAAGTAGATTCTATTTCTTGGTGTAACATAGTACAGGACCCTTATGTAAAAAGGAACAGAAATATGTAGTTCTACTGAGTAAATACTCTTTTCACTCAATTTCATTACAACTGCCACATCTGGGGGATTCTCTTTTCTATGTAACACAAGACAGTTGGAAACAAAACACATGGGTGGTCAGTAACCATGTGGTAAATCTTCATATTATGCATTTGCTAGCAATCTACTTTTGCAAAAAAATAGTTAACACTAGTTGTTAGGGAAAATATAATGCAGCTAAAAACAGTTAAATTATACATTCATCTCTACTACGTTTGAACAATTTTGTCTGTATTAGGATTGGTGAAAATTGTTTAAGATCAATTCAAATTTTCTGTTAATGTGCCGTTGTTGAAAGTTTTCCCTTCCTACATTGCATCACAAAAATTGATATATAATCTATCTATCTATCTATCTATCTATCTATCTATCTATCAACCTACAGTGTCCTGAAATACACTGCAAAGCATTGAAAGTGTTAATATAATTGTATTTCATGTATTATGTGTATGTATTACAAATCCCATAAGGTTGTATGATGAGTGGGAGGTCCCATGATGCTATTCAGGGCTGGCTCCACCCTTCCTCTCTAAGAGGAAGATTCTGGGGTTAGTGGGCGACTGCTGAGGAGTGAACACCTCAGAGTAGCAAGCAGCAGCTCCTGTAGGGAGATTCCATTCCCCTACAACCCACAAACAACTTATGTGCCAGCCCTCAGAAGAGAAAAGATCTATAGAAGGTTTAGTTGACAGAAAAAGATTTCAGACTTTGGCAAAGGTAATTGCACTAATCTGGCTACAGCCTCTTCTGCATGTGGTGTAAACACTGTAGGCTATAAGCTGCCCACCATAACCAACAGAAAGGAGGGCCCCTTGTTCAGAGACTTTATTCCTCTGAGGATGCTATGGATATCATATACTTCATCTATCTATGGTATCTGTCTATCGATAGAGAAAGTCAATCCCGATAAAATCAGAGATTTACCAGCCTGATTGAGAGAGAGAGAAAGAGAAGCATGCTCCATATACAACCTTTAAAGAGGACCTTTCACTGATTATTACACTGTGAACTAAGTATGCAGACATGTAGAGCGGCTCCCGGGGATCTCACTGCACTTACTATTATTCCCGGGCGCTGCTCCGTTCTCCTGCTGTGCACTCTGGTATCTCCGCTCACTAAGTTATAGTAGGCGGAGTCTGCCCTTGTTCTTCTGTAGCGCTGGCAAAAATAACCTCCCAGGCTGTGAGCTTTGCGCTGCGATTGGCCAGCGCTAGAGCAGAACAAGGGCAGACTCCGCCTACCATAACTTAGTGACTGAAATCTCCGCCTACTATAACTTAGTGAGTGGAGAAACCGGAGGGCATAGCAGGAGAACGGAGCGGCGCCTGGGGATAATAGTAAGTGAAGTGAGATCCCCGGGCGCCGCTCTACATGTCTGTATACTTAGTTCACATTGTAATAATTGGTGAAAGGTCCTCTTTAAGAACTACTTAAATCGACTGTAAAGCCTGTATTTCATGCAAATAATGCTTGTTTTTGATCACCTGCTGACTGGCTTCAGTAAAGTACTGTGGATTTCTTATACCAACAGCGACCTCATCATTATACCACATTACATTTGCACCCTAATGTGCTGGCGTTATGATGACAATTGGGACCCTGCCTTGCACCATAAAACAGCAACATCAACGATACCTCAACCAGCATCAGGCAGGAGAACAGAATCAGAGTGTGCTCCGAAGGGAAGAACCGGTGCACCCTTTCCATCATGGTACGTCAGCCCAGGGAGCTTCATGAAACCTTGAGTACGACTACTGCACCCCACTACGACCACCCACACTCATGTGCACCCCTGCAGCTCGGTCGCTGTATATCCATCCATCCATGCATTTAATATGGAGTTGGTCTCCCTGTTGCAACTTAAACAATATCTAAGGAATACTTAAGTCACCCAAAAGGTAACGTGGGACACCAGCGCTGGAATAACAGAGCCCACCCGCTACCACCTTCTATGTCTGCGGTTAGTTAGTAAGTATTGATATGATGAGGAAAGGGAAGGGGCAGATGATGGGATCGGAACGAAAAAAATATATATGCTAGAGAAGAAAGCTGCCTGATGCGCTGGTCTGTTATACTGAATTCAGGGAAAAAGGCAAGTTCAAGCAAGAAGAAATCTCACAGTGTGCAGTGTACAATGCAATATATAATTTGTACCTGATAGGGTCCTGCCTGATGACGGTCTGTATTATATCCTCTCCGGTTAGTTTCTTTCTTTTGAAATCCAATAGGTGTGCTGTGATGAATCCGTCCTGTGTGCTCACCTTCTAGCACAAACGCTGCCCCGGCCGGAAGCAAGCGTGGTGCGAGGGAGCTGGTTGTTGCCGTCGTCCTGGAGACCGCTGCGGTGACGTCACCTGTATAGGTACTGTAGCCGTCGTAGGACAAAACCTAAGAGTGCAACACCAAGAGATCAAAAAGGAGTATGACCCACAACATAGTATCAATCAAGCCATCACATCATCCCACAAAAAATTAGACAATCAGTTAAAAAATAAAAAAGCTATGGCTCTTAGACTATGGAGACACTAAAACATCATTTTTTTTGTTTCAAAAATGCGATTATTGTGTAAAACTTAAATAAATAAGAAAAAGTATACATATTAGGTATTACCATGTAAGTAACAATCTGCTCTCTAAATATATCTCATGAACTAACTAAATAAATAAATAAAAACTGTGCTAAAACCTTGTGTCATGGGCAAGTAGGGAAGCGTGCACCCCTGACTGCCACCCACGACTCTCTCCCTGCCTACTTGCACGATCCGTCCTAGATAACGGTGCACAACTGGATGACAGTCCCTAACCTAGGTAAGTACAAGGTAGGGAAAGGGAGGAACAAAGACAAGCAACAGGACGCGCAGAACACAAAGCAAGGTGAAGCAAACCGAGGTCAATACTAGGAGAGGACTTCAGTTCACAAGCAATAAGCAATAGTATAGTCAAACAACACATCAATGTCAAATAGCCAGGAGGTCAAATCAAAGTCCAGGGGATAAACAGGAGCGAGGTCAGGAACGGAAACCAAGGTCAGAAGATCCAAATAACACAAACGTAGCAGGTAGGTAATACAGACCCAATAACAGGCAACCTGTGGCCAGCAGGCTGCCTGTTAAATGCCGGAGGTAATAGAGTCACATGACGTGGCCACCGTCACGTGACCCATCCCCCCAGGTCTACTGTAACTGAGCACCGAGTCATCAACCTCGGCGCTCAGTTTCCCTGCCTCCTGTCTCCTGGAGAATGGAGGACACCAGCCACGCTGAGGAGGTGTGCACAGCCGGGTTCTCCCCTCCCCACCATTGTCATAGGAACGAGGACGCAGCTCGCATTGTTTGGGAAGGGTGTTGGCGATGCTGCAAAGCAAGCCCACTTCACCGGGCCCTAGTAATACATTGCCCCATAAAGTGTAATAATGAATGATCAAAAAATCATATGTACAGTTAAAAATGTCAATTCTTCCTGCCAAAAACGAGCCCCTGCCAATATGATGGGCATAAAAATAAAATAAAATATGGCGTTCAGAAAATGGAGACACAAAAACATAATATTTTTTCAAAAATGCTTTATTATGTAAAACTGAAACAACAAAGAAAGTACACATATTTGCATCATAGCATCCATAACAACCTGCTATATAAAAATATCACAATCTACCCTGTCAAATAAATGTTGTAAAAAATAAAAATGGTGCCATTTTTTTGTTACCTTGCCTCACAAAAAACATAATATATAGAGCAATTAAAAATCATATGTACCCCAAAATAGTACCAATAAAACTGGCACCTTATCCACTAGTTTACAAAATTGGGTCACTTTTGGGAGTTTCTACTGTAATGGTGCATCAGGGGATCTTCAAATGGGACATGGCATCTAATAACCATTTCAGCAAAATCTGCCTTCCCAAAAATATATGGTGTTCCTTTTCTTCTGCGCCATGCCGTGTGCCCTTACATCAGTTTACAAATAGAGATGTCGCAAACATAAAATTTTCCGTTCGCGGACTGCGAACGCGAATTTCTACAAATGTTCGAGAACGTGCAAACTGGGCGAACCACCATTGACTTCTATAGGCAGGCGAATTTTAAAACCCACAGGGACTCTTTCTGGCCAAAATAGTGTTGGAAAAGTTGTTTTAAGGGGACTAACACCTGGACTGTGGCATGCCGGAGGGGGATCCATGGCAAAACTCCCATGGAAAATTGCATAGTTGACGCAGAGTTGGATTTTAATCTGTAAAGGGCATAAATCACCTAACAATCCAATTTTTATTTTTTTAACAACGTGGTTTAAAACATCCAGTGTGTGTATACGATCAGGTATGATGTTGTATCGATCAGGTAGTGTAAGGGTTACGCCCGCTTCACAGACATTGACAGACCAAACTCCCCTTTTAATGCACCGCAAACAACCGCAAACAGTCCATTTGCCCAACCGTAAACTTCCCATTTGCACAAGGTTGGATACCAAGCTAGCCATGTCCCGTTGATGTCATTGAAGGTTTCTTCCTCCACCCAGCCACGTACAACACCAAGGGTCCTGGAAAGGTGAATTGAAATGATTTTTCGAACGGGGAGATGGCTAAAAAAAAACGCTGGCTCCCTCCCCTTTGTTTGAATCCACGGTCACTGCGTCTGTGACGTGCAATTTGCTGTCCCACCCGATATGAGTGCTATTTTCTGTAGTTCTCTCTTCTCATCAGTTTAATCCATGTTACATCCCCAATCTGGGGTCCATTTATTAAATAGATTTTTTGAACGGGGAGATGGTTAAAAAATTGCTGTCTCCCTCCCCTTTGTTTGAATCCACGACACGGTCACTGCGTCTGCGCCGTGCAATTTACTGTCCCACCCGATATGAGTGGTATTTTCTGTAGTACTATTCTCATCAGTTTAATCCCTGTTACGTGACATCCCCAATCTGGGGTCCCTTTATTAAATTGATTTTTCTAACGGGGAGATGATTAAAAAAACACTGGCTCCCTCCCCTTTGTTTGAATCTACGCCACGGTCACTGCGTCTGCGCCGTGCAATTTACTGTCACACCCAATATGAGTGCAATTTTCTGTAGTACTATTCTCATCAGTTTAATCCCTGTTACGTCCCATATCAGGGTGGGATTGCCTTTTGTGAATACATTTTTAGGCTGGGTACCTTCGACCCATACAACTTAAAAAAAAAAACACCCATACAACTTAAAAAAATAAAATAAATAAAATTTAGTTTTTTCTATGAAAAAACATCCAGCCGTCCCAATCGCTTTTGGTCTGATCATAATGAAGCAACGGCCTTATCATCTGGGGTGTGGCAACATTTCCAACACACTCATAGAGGTGATGATCGCTTCATTGTGATACGCAAGCCCCTTCACCACAACAAGGTAACGATCACGAAAGGGGAATTGACACTTGTATGTGCCTTTTTTTTTTGTTTTGTTTTTGCAGCCACAGTGCAGCACCAGAGGCCAGAAAAATTAGGCATGTACACATGTCTGAAAAACAATGTTATTGTTGCAGCCGCTGTTGTAGCAGCGGCCGGAAAAATTGATGTTTTCAAGGCAGAATGGTGACTGAAACATTGCGGCTTGAACCCTAGTTGGTGGCGGAGTATTCACGAAAGTCATCCGGTATGCAGACATTAAATACAGCAGTGTGGGGACCATTTTGAGGCCAAGGCATGTCATCAGGCCTTTTGTTAGTTAAACGTATGCCCTACTGTCAGTCCCTTCGGGATCCATGCCTCATTCATCTTAACCGCCTCCTGATCGCTGTACGCACGGATGCGTCCGAGAGGCGGTTGAGTTATTCCTCCTGGACGCATCCGTGCTTCATCTCGCGAGACGCGAGATTTCGGACTGAGCCGGCCCGCGCATGCGCATCGCGGGCCGGCAAATGAACGAGAACAATTTCGTCAGCAGCCTGCCAGCCAATAATCATGGCTGGCAGGCTGGCGATTTTTAAAATGTCGAATCAGAAGCCATATAACACATCATATTAGTAAATATGATGTGATAAATGGCTTCCCTGCTCCTCTGCTGGTCCTTTTGGTCAGTTGGTTCCAGCAGAGGAGCAGGCTTCACAGTGAGTACACCAAAACACTACACTTTAGCCCCAGATCACCCCCTGCACCCCAATTAACCCTTTGATCACCCCTTGTTCGCCCCTGTCAATCACTAGTGAAAGGAAAAAAGTGATCAGTGTAAACTATCACATTTTTTTTCCACTGGTATTGACCGTTAGGTTTTAGGATAGTTTAGGCCCCTTGGTTAGGTAGTTTAGCGATTGGTTAGAGCCCATCCCAATGCACCGCAGTCACTTATTCGCTGATTAGCGTATCGCTAATCAGCATTTGTACTTTTATAGTGTCTGTAAGTGATCAAAACTGATCACAGTCAGATCAATAATAGTATTAGTGTCACCTTAGTTCGCCCTCCACCCAAAACACAGTGTTTGCCCGATCAGGCCTGATCGGTCGCCCACACGTGCGTTCACCCACGCCCGCCCCGCTGCAGTGACAAAAACATTATTATTTTTTTTTTTTATCACTGCACATTCACTTCACAAGCACTGCGGCGATAAAAAAAAATAATCAGTTTTGATATTTTTTATCAACCGCAGCGGCCTCCGGTACTTCGCTAGCCTCCCATTTGTAAGACAGGCTTGCTTTTTTTCCTGGATAGTCTCAGGGAATACCCCTAAATTTAGTTGCCCAAATGTCAAACAGGGGGTATTCTTCTGCAGAGGCCTACAGGCTTCTGACCCAGTCGGATGAGGAATGAGAACCCTCATCTGATGAATCTAGCGGGTCAGAATATGAACCTGTAGAATGCAGTGGCAGTCTGACTCAAAGTTCGGACGAGGAGGTTGAGGTCCCTGATAGCACCAGGTGTACCCGGCCCCGTGTCGCTAGACCACAGGTTGGGCAGGATCCGCTTCAAGGGCAGCAGAGTGGAGCTGGCGCTGGCGGATTACGTGGTGAGGCATACACCAGCAGCGCAGCCCATCCTGGACCTAGTACCAGCACTGCCGTACAACATGGTGAAGTGGCAAGCACCAGAAGGGCAGTTGAAGCTGGTACGGTGGCACGTGCAGTAGTTACCCCATCGCAGCCACCGCAGAGACAGGCAAGTAGAGCCCCTAGAATCCCTGAGGTGCAAACCCTGATTGGCAGTCCCCAACTTCAGCCGCACCTGTAGCTCCCCCTTTCACCGCCCAGTCTGGAGTTCGGGTTGAGACAGCTCAGATGGGTTCGGCCCTGGGATTTTTTGAGCTGTTCTTGACTGCGGAGCTCTTGGACTTAGTTGTGGCAGAATCAAATCAGTATGCCACACAATTTATAACCGCCAACCCGGGAAGCTTTTATGCCCAGCCTTTCCGGTGGAAACCAGTCCAAGTTTCCGAAATTTCTGGGCCTTCTCCTCAACATGGGTCTAACTAAAAAGCATGAATTGCGGTCATATTGGTCCACAAACCCAATTCATCACATGCCCATGTTCTCTGCTGCTATGTCCAGGACACAATTTGAGACCATCCTGCGTTTCCTGCACTTTAGCGACAACACCACCTCCCGTCCCAGAGGCCACCCAGCTTTTGACCGGCTCCACAAAATTCGGCCCCTCAGAGACCACTTCAACCAGAAATTTGCAGATTTGTATACTCTAGAGCAAAACATCTGCGTAGACGAGTCCCTAATACATTTTACCGGGCGCCTTGGCTTCAAACAATACATCCCAAGCAAGCGCGCCCGGTATGGGGTCAAATTGTATAAGCTCTGTGAAAGGGCCACAGGCTATACCCACAAATTTTGTGTCTATGAGGGAAAAGATAAGACCCTGGAGATGGTCGGTTGCCCTGACTACCTGGGGAGCAGTGGGAAGACAGTCTGGGACTTGGTGTCACCCTTATTCGGCAAGGGGTACCATCTTTATGTGGACAATTTCTACACAAGTGTGGCCCTCTTCAGGCATTTGTTTCTAGAACAGATTGGCTGCTGTGGCACTGCACAAACTAGTCACACGGGTTTCCCCCAACGGCTCGTTACCACCCATCTTGCAAGGAGGGAGAGGGCTGCCTTGTGTAACGAAGAACTGCTCGCGGTGAAATGGAGAGACAAGCGTGACGTTTACATGCTCTCCTCCATTCACACAGACACGACAATCCAAATTGAGCGAGCAACCCATGTCATTGAAAAGCCTCTCTCAGTCCACGACTATAACCTTCACATGGGAGGGGTGGACTTCAATGACCAGATGTTGTCTCCGTATTTAGTTTCCCGCAGAACCAGACGCTGGTATAAGAAGGTGTCTGTATATTTGATTCAATTGGCTCTGTATAATAGTTTTGTTCTCTACAGTAAGGCTGGGAGAGCAGGATCCTTCCTCAAATTTCAGGAAGAGATCATCGAGAACCTCCTGTACCCAGGAGGTTCCGTGGCCCCATCCACCAGTGTAGTTAGCCATCTACATGAGCGACATTTCCCCAATGTCGTTGCCAGTACCTCAACCCAATCGTCACCCCGAAAAAGATGTTCTGTCTGTAGCAGGAGTGGAATAAGGCGTGACACCCTCTATTTCTGTCCTGACTGCGCTGACCACCCTGCCCTATGCTTAGGGGAGTGTTTCCGGAGGTACCACACACAGGTACACCTAGCATAGGGATCACATCTCACCAGGACAGGCACACAGGGCTATTAGGGCCCATTCACACAGAGCTGCTGCAAACCTCTCCTTTCACCTGGGACAAAGTGCATAACGTACTTCGCCACATCTTTGGGCGATTTGCGCTTTGCACATTGTCCCATGGGGAAGGAGAGGTTTGTCCTATAAAGGTAAAAAACAAAAAACAAATCACCAGTAAGCAAAAAGGTTAATGTTCAGTTCAAAAAGTTAAAGTTTATATGTTCTGTTCAAAAGTTAATAAAATTATTGCGTTGTGGCCTGGTTTTTTCTTTTTTGTTTTGTTTTTTTTACCTTCCAGGTGGACCAACCAATCGACTAGCTGCAGCACTGATGTGCATTCTGACAGAAGCATTGCGCTGCTGTCAGATTACACACAAGTCGGTGTATGCGGCGCTGCAAGACGAGATTTCTACTCTGCAGTAAAAGATACGTTTGCCTAAGCATATGAGCTGAGGAGGAGGCGGTGTTCCTAAGCTTTGGCAAACACTTTGTATATAAAAAATAAATAAATCCCGGCAATGATTTATTCATCCACATCGATTGATGTGAATGGAGAAATCTGGTTTGCCAGGGCATACGAGCTAAGTGGGTATGGATGTTGGGCGGAGCTCCTATGTCCTGGCAGACGCCTTTCCCCTCCTTTTTTTTTTTTGGCAGAGATTTTTTCATCCACATTGATCGATGCGAATGAAGAAATCTGTGCCGTTCATTTTTTTCTTTCAGCCCAGAGGGTGAACGAAAAAAAAAAAATCTTATTACCTGTATGCTCAATATTAGGAGAATAGCAGAAACTCCTAATGCTGGCCATACATGTAATGATTGCGGAGACCCTCAAATGCCAGGGCAGTACAAACACCCCGCAAATGACCCCATTTTGGAAAGAAGACACCCCAAGGTATTCGCTTAGGAGCATATTGAGTCCATAAAAGATTGAAATTTTTGTCCCAAGTTAGCGGAAAGTGAGACTTTGTGAGAAAAAACTAAGAAAAAAACAATTTACGCTAACTTATGCAAAAAAAAAAAAAATTCTATGAACTCGCCAGGCCCCTTATTGAATACCTTGGGGTGTCTTCTTTCCAAAGTGGGGTCACATGTGGGGTATTTATACTGCCCTGGCTTTTTAGGGGCCCTAAAGCGTGAGAATAAGTCTGGGATCCAAATGTCTAAAAATGCCCTCCTAAAAGGAATTTGGGCACCTTTGCGCATCTAGGCTGCAAAAAAGTGTCACACATGTGGTATTGCCGTACTCAGGAGACGTTGGGAAATGTGTTTTAGGGTGTCATTTTACATATACCCATGCTGGGTGAGAAAAATATCTTGGTCAAATGCCAACTTTGTATAAAAAAATTGAAAAAGTTGTCTTTTGCCAAGATATTTCTCTCACCCAGCATGGGTATATGTAAAATTACACCCCAAAACACATTCCCCAGATGTGTGACACTTTAGTGCAGCCTAGGTGGGCAAAGGGGCACACATTCCTTTCGGATTTCACCGGTCATTTTTTACAGATTTAGATTGCAAACTACTTCTCACGCATATGGGTTCCTAAAATGCCAAGGCAGTATAACTACCCCACAAGTGACCCAATTTTGGAAAGAAGACACCCCAAGGTATTCCGTGAGGGGCATGGCGAGTTCCTAGAATTTTTTATTTTTTGTCACAAGTTAGCGGAAAACAATGATTTTTTTTTTAATTTTATTTTACCTTACAAAGTCTCATATTCCACTAACTTGCAAAACAAAAAATAAAAAATTCTAGGAACTCGCCATGCCCCTCACGGAATACCTTGGGGTGTCTTCTTTCCAAAATGGGGTCACTTATAGGGTAGTTATACTGCCCTGGCATTTTAGGGGCCCATATGCGTGAGAAGCACTTTGCAATCAAAATGTGTAAAAAATGGCCTGTGAAATCCGAAAGGGTCTCTATGGAATGTGTGCCCCTTTGCCCACCTTGGCTGCAAAAAAGTGTCACATATGTGGTATCGCCGTACTCAATAGAAGTTGGGGAACGTGTTTTGGGGTGTCATTTTACATATTCCCATGCTGGGTGAGATAAATATCTTGGTCAAATGCCAACTTTGTATAAAAAAATGGGAAAAGTTGTCTTTTGCCAAGATATTTCTCTCACCCAGCATGGGTATATGTAAAATGACACCCCAAAACACATTCCCCAACTTCTCCTGAGTACGGCGATACCAGATGTGTGACACTTTATTGCAGCCTAGGTTGGCAAAGGGGACCACATTCCAAAGAGCACCTTTCGGATTTCACCAGTCATTTTTTACAGATTTTGATTGCAAACTACTTCTCACGCATATGGGCCCCTAAAATGCCAGGGCAGTATAAATACCCCACAAGTGACCCCATTTTAGAAAGAAGACACCCTTTTTTTTTGATGAGCATAGTGAGTTCATGGAAGTTTTTATTTTTTGTCACAAGTTAGTGGAATATGAGACTTTGTAAGAAAAAAAAGAAATAAAAAAAAAATCATCATTTTCCGCTAACTTGTGACAAAAAATAAAAAGTTCTATGAACTCACTATGCCCATCAGCAAATAGCTTAGGGTGTCTACTTTCCGAAATGGGTTCATTTGTGGGGGTTTTCTACTGTCTGGGCATTGTGGAACCTCAGAAAACATGACAGGTGCTCAGAAAGTCAGAGCTGCTTCAAAAAGCGGAAATTCCATTTTTTTTTGCCCAAACATTTTTTTTTATCAAAGGGATGTAGAACAATAAATTTAGCTAAAAATTTATATATGGATGTCGTTTATTTGGCAAAATTTTACAATTGAAAGTGAAAAATGTAATTTTTTTGCAAAAAAATCGTTAAATTTCGATTGATAACAAAGAAAGTAAAAATGTCAGCAGCAATGAAATACCACCAAATGAAAGCTCTATTAGTGAGAAGAAAAGGAGGTAAAATTCATTTGGGTGGTAAGTTGCATGACCGAGCAATAAACGGTGAAAGTAGTGTAGTGCAGAAGTGTAAAAAGTGGCCTGGTCATTAAGGGGGTTTCAGCTGAGGGGGTTGAAGTGGTTAATGAAGGTGAGGTAATCAACACTTTTTTGACCAAGGTGACTTCTTTTGTCAGTGACAATGCCTCCTGCTGCACTGAATGTCCTTTCTGACAGGACACCTGAAGCGGGGCAGGCCAGAAGTTCTATCTCAAACTGGAATAGCTCAGGCCACAGGTCAAACCTGCACACCCAGTGGTCAAGGGGTTCATCGCTCCTAAGAGTGTCGATATCTGCAGTTAAGGCGAGGTAGTCTGCCACCTGTCGGTCGAGTCTTTCTCTAAGGCTGGATCCTGAAGGGCTGTGGCGATGTGTAGGACTGAAAAAGCTTTGCATATCCTCCATCAACAACACATCTGTAAAGCGTTCTGTCCTTGCCGCCGTGGTCGTGGTAGGAGGAGGATTACTTTAACCTATTCTCCAGTTAGATTCCCGTTGTGCTGTGACACCCCCCTTATAAGCTGTGTAAAGCATATTTTTTTATTTGGTTTTGAACTGCTGCATCCTTTCTGACTTCCGGTAATTTGGTAACATTTCCGCCACTTTCTGCTTATTAAGGGGTCTAGTAGTGTGGCCACCTAGTACAGGTCGTTCTTCTTCATACTTTTTATACGAGGGTCCCTCAACAGACATGACAGCATGAAAGACCCCATTTGCACAAGGTTGGATGCCGAGCTACTCATTTCCCGTTCCTCCTCCTCTCTGATGTCATTGATGGTCTGTTCTTCCCCCCAGCCACGTACAAGACCACGGGTCCCAGATAGGTGACAACAACAAGCACCCTGGGATGCCTGCTGTGGTTGGTCTTCCTGTTCCTCAAAGCCACATTCCTCCTCTGACTCCTCTTCCTCATACTCCTCTTGCAGCGTTGCCGCAGGTCCGGCAAGCATTGATGACAAGGCTGCTTCTGGTGGTGATGGTGACTACAACTCTTCCTCTTCCTCTTCACGCTCATCTACAGCCTGATCCAGCACTCTTCGCAGGGCTTGCTCCAGGAAGAAAACAAATGGGATGAGGTCACTGATGGTGCCTTCGGTGCGACTGACTAGGTTTGTCACCTCCTCAAAAGGACGCATGAGCTAGCCTACAGGCATTGCGCCTGAGCGTCCAGTAACGTGGCAAAAAAAATTTCAGCTCCGCAGAGGCTGTCCTAGCACCCCGGTCATACAAATACTCGTTGACGGCTTTTTCTTGTTGGAGCAGGCGGTCGAACATTAGGAGTGTTGAATTCCAATGTGTCGGGCTGTCGCAAATCAAGCGCCTCACTGGCATGTTGTTTCGGCGCTGAATGTCTGAAAAGTGTGCCATGGCCGTGTAGGAATCGCCTGAAATTGCCACACACCTTCCTGGCCTGCTTGAGGACGTCCTGTAAGCCTGGGTACTTAGACACAAAGCGTTGTACGATGAGATTCAACACATGTGCCATGCACGGCATATGTGACTACTTGCCCAAATTCAATGCCGCCAACAAATTGCTTCCATTGTCATACACCACTTTTCCGATCTCCAGTTGGTGCGGGGCCAGCCACTGATCCACCTGTGTGTTCAGCGCGGACAGGAGTGCTGGTCCAGTGTGGCACTCTCCTTTCAGGCAAGTCAACCCCAAGACAGCGTGACACTGTCGTATCTAGGATGTGGAATAGCCCCTGGGGAGCTGGGGGGATTCAGTTGATGTGCAGCCAGACACCGCAGCAGAAGAGGACTCATCCGAGGAAGTTATGGAAGAGGATGGAGTAGGAGGAGTAGAGGAGGTGGCAGTAGGCCTGCCTACAAGTCGTGGCGGTGTCACCAACTCCGCTGCAGAGCCGCGCATTCCATGCTTGGCAGCCGTCAGCAGGTTGACC
Organism: Bufo gargarizans; assembly: GCF_014858855.1. Taxonomy (NCBI): domain Eukaryota; kingdom Metazoa; phylum Chordata; class Amphibia; order Anura; family Bufonidae; genus Bufo; species Bufo gargarizans. Next base: position 415,833,971 of record NC_058082.1, read on the forward strand.
CAATGCGCAGTGTAGGTGATATACCTGTGCTTTGCAGACCAGGTATCAGTGGTCAGATGGAACCATGCCCCAACACTGTATGCCACAGATGCCATGACTTCCTTTTCAATCACTGAGTAGAGGTTTGGGATTGCCTTATTAGAAAAAATAATTTGTCCGGGTACCTTCCACTGTGGTGTCCCAATAGCAACAAATTTTTTGAAGGCCTCAGACTCCACCAGTTGGTATGGTAAAAGCTGGCGGGCTAAGAGTTCCGTCAAGCCAGCTGTCAGATGCCAGGCGAGGGGTTGACTCTGTGACATTGGCTTCTTACGCTTAAACATTTCCTTTACAGACACCTGACTCGGCAGATGAGATGGAACTGCTCAAGGTGAGAGGCGGAGAGGCGGAGTGGCGGGTGGTTGAGAGGGGGCCAGGAGGAGGATGGTGGCTTTGAGCTTGTGTGCTACTTCTACTCGTCATCATGTGTTGATCCCATAGGCGTTTGTGATGTGCGATCATGTGCCTTCGCAAAACAGTTGTACCTAGGTTGGTGTTGGATTTGCCACGACCCAGTTTCTTTTGGCACAGGTTGCAAATGGCATCGCTGTTGTCAGAGGCAGACACACAAAAGAAAGGCCACACTGCTGAGCTTTGCAATGACGGCATTCTGGTGGTGGCAACAGCATGCGTTGATTGGCGTGCTGTCTGGCTGACCCCGGGTGCCGATACATGCTGTCTGACTGTGCCACTAGCTCCTTGCGACGACCTCCCCTGCTTCCAACTCGTCTCCTCCTTCTCTCTGTCTCCCCTTCTGAACTTCCCCCTCTTCTTCTTCTCTTCGAGCAGGCACCCACGTGGCATCCACGGACACATCCTCATCATCAACCACTTCACTTGTATCTGACACCTCAGCAAAGGAAGCAGCAGCGGGTACAACATCATCATCATCATCACACTGTACGTCCATGTTTGTAATGCTGCCTGACTGAGACATATCCCTTTTATCTACATCCCCTGGCAATAATGGTTGTGCATCATTAATTTCATCCAACTGATGTGTAAATAACTCTGAGGGATCAATTGAAGCGGCTGTGGTGGCTGTGGTGGTAGTGGCGGCGGTGGGCGGAAGAGGGGTAACTTGAGAGCAGGTGACCAAAGCTGAGCTGGAGGAGGATGGTGCGTCAAGGTTCTTAGCAGAAGCTGTTGAAAATTGGGTGTCCTGTATAAGCCAGTCAACTATTTTGTCCGAATGTTTTGGGTTCAGAGTACGTGGCCTCTGAACACTGGGCATTATTCCAGGGCCAGTGAAAATCACAGCACCACGAACATGACGGCCCCTGCGGCGTGGCCTGCCTCTGCCTGTCATTTTTTATTAGATAAGTGTTACTATGCGTGCAAGGTTCTGTGCCACCCTATATAAGTGGTGGGCAGTGGGCACAGTACAGTCTGTGTGGGCCTGACACACACGGGCTTGCAAATGTGATTATATCACAGAAAAATTTTCAATATAATTTTTTTATCTGCAAGGTATTTGGGTGAATGACACCCTATAACGGTATGAGTGCAATCCTAGCCACTAGCCAGTGGGCACAATGCAGAATGTGTGGGCCTGACGCACACGGGCTTCCAAATGTGATTAGATCACATAAAAATTGTAAATCGATTTTTTTTTCCTGCAAGGTATTTGGGTGAATAACACTCTGTAACGGTATGATTGGAGGCCTAGACACTAGCCAGTGGGCACAATACAAAATGTGTGGGCCTGACGCACACGGGCTAGCCAATGTGATTAGATCACATAAAAATTGTAAATCGATTTTTTTTTTTCCTGCAAGGTATTTGGGTGAATAACACTCTGTAACGGTATGAGTGGAGGCCTAGACACTAGCCAGTGGGCACAATACAAAATGTGTGGGCCTGACGCACACGGGCTAGCCAATGTGATTAGATCACAGAAACATTTTAAATATAATATTTTTTTTTCTGCAAGGTATTTGGGCGAATGACACCCTGTAACGGTATAAGTGCAGGCCTAGCCACTAGCCAGTGGGCACAATACAGAATGTGTTGACCTGACATACACGGGCTTGCAAATGTGATTAGATTACAGAAAAATTTTAAATATAATTTTTTTTTCTGCAAGGTATTTGGGTGAATGACACCCTGTAACGGTATGAGTGCAGGCCTAGCCACTAGCTAGTGGACACAAAACAGTATCTGTTGGCCTGACGCACACTGGCTTGCAAATGTGATTAGATCACATAAAAATTGTAAATCTAATTTTTTTTTCTGCAAGGTATTTGGGTGAATAACACCCTGTAACGGTATGAGTGGAGGCCTAGACACTAGCCAGTGGGCACAATACAGAATGTGTGGGCCTGACGCACACGGGCTTGCAAATGTGATTAGATCACAGAAATATTTTAAATTGAATTTTTATTTCTGCAAAGTATTTGAGTGAATGACACCCTGTAATGGTATGAGTGGAGGCCTAGCCACTAGCTAGTGGACACAATACAGTATCTGTTGGCCTGACGCACACTGGCTTGCAAATGTGATTAGATCACAGAAAAAAGTTAAATATAATTTTTTTTTTTCTGCAAGGTATTTGGGTAAATGACACACTGTAATGGTATGAGTGCAGGCCTAGCCACTAGCCAGTGGGCACAATACAGAATGTGTGGGCCTGACGCATAGAGGGCTTGCAAATGTGATTAGATCACAGAAAAATGTTAAATCCAATTTTTTTTTCTTCAAGGTATTTGGGTGATTGACACCCTGTAACGGTATGAGTGCAGGCCTAGCCACTAGCCAGTGGGCACAATACAGTATGTGTGGGCCTGACGCATGCGGGCTTGCAAATGTGATTGGTTCACAGAAACATTTTAAATATATTTTTTTTTTTCTGCAAGGTATTTGGGTGAATGACACCCTGTAATGGTATAAGTGCAGACCTAGCCACTAGCCAGAGGGCACAATACAGAATGTGTGGGCCTGACGCACACGGGCTTGCAAATGTGATTAGATTACAGAAAAATGTTAAATAGATTTTTTTTGTGCAAGGTATTTGGGTAAATGACAACCTGTAATGGTATGAGTGCACGCCTAGCCAGTAGCCAGTGGGCACAATACAGAATGTGTGGGCCTGACGCACACGGGCTTGCGAATGTGATTAGATCACAGAAAATTTTTAAATCAAATTTTTTTTTCTGCAAGTTATTTGGGTGAATGACACCCTGTAACTGTATGAGTGCAGGCCTAGCCACTAGCCAGTGGGCACAATACAGTATGTGTGGGCCTGACACACACGGGCTTGCAAATGTGATTGGATCACAGAAACATTTTAAATAGAATTTTTTTTTCCTGCAAGGTATTTGGGTGAATGACACCCAGTAACGGTATAAGTGCAGACCTAGCCACTAGCCAGTGGGCACAATACAGAATGTGTGGGCCTGACGCACACGGGCTTGCAAATGTGATTAGATCACAGAAAAAATTTAAATTGATATTTTTTTTTCTGCAAGGTATTTGATTGAATGACACCCTGTAATGGTATGAGTGCAGGCCTAGCCACTATCCAGTGGGCACAATACAGTATGTATGGGCCTGACACACACGGGCTTGCAAATGTGTTTAGATTACAGAAAAATGTTAAATAGATTTTTTTTTTATGCAAGGTATTTGGGTAAATGACACCCTGTAATGGTATGAGTGCAGGCCTAGCCAGTAGCCAGTGGGCACAATACAGTATGTGTGGGCCTGACACACACAGGCTTGCAAATGTGATTAGATTACAGAAAAATGTTAAATATAATTTTTTTTTCTGCAAGGTATTTGAGTGAATGGCACCCTGTAATGGTTTGAGTGCAGGCCTAGACAGTAGCAGTATACAGTATGTGTGGGCCTGACACACACAGGCTTGCAATTGTGATTATGTCACAGAAAAATATTAAATAGAATTTATTTTTTATTTGCAAGGTATTTTCTGTCACACCCTGTATGAATGGTGTGCACTGTGCACACAGTGCTGTCTATGACTGAGCCTGCAGCCTCTCACACACGGGCAGCCAGGCAACTGCAATAAATATATATAAAAGGGCTTTTTGGAGTGCTGTCAGGACGCTGTCCTTACAGCAGATGAGTCTGTGGACACAGAACAATGCCCTAGCTAACGCTTTCCCTATTGAATCAGCAGCAGCAGTACTCTACCTCCTCTCACTGTGAATACAGTTTCCGAATGAATCTAAAATGGATGCTGTCCTGGAGGTGGGAGGGTATGGGAGGGAGGGTCTGCTGCTGATTTTCTGGAATGTGTCTGCTGACTGTGAGGTACAGGGTCAAAGTTTACTCAATGATGATGTATAGGGGGCGGACCGAACATCGCATATGTTCGCCGGCAGCTGCGAACGCGAACAAGCTATGTTTGCCGGGAACTATTCGCCGGCGAATAGTTTGGGACATCACTATTTACGAACACATGTTTATGTAAACCTCAGAACCAGGCTAATAAATATTAAGTTATGTTTGGCTGTCAACCCTCAATGTGTTAAAGAAAAAAAAATATTAAAATTAAAAATCTGTCAAAATTTTTGGTATAGTTGGGATTTTTTCATGAATAAAGATTATATATAGACTAAAATGTATGACTATCATGAAGTACAATGTGTCACGAGTAGGGTTGAGTAAACCTGAACTGTAAAGTTCAGGTTCGTACCGAACTTTAGGATTTTTGGACCCCGGACCCGAACACAAACATTTCAGTAAAAGTTTTGGTTCAGTGTTCGGCGATTTCTTGGCGCTTTTTGAAAGGCTGCAGAGCAGCCAATCAACAAGCGTTAACTCTGTGCCATTAGAAGCCATCACAGCCATGCCTACTAATGGCATGGCTGTGATTGGCCAGTGCAGCATATGACCCAGCCTGTATATAAACTGGTGTCACGTAGCGCTGCACGTCATTCTGTGCTTAGTGTAGGGATAGGATGCTGCTGCTGTGAGGGTGAGAATAGGACAAAATCTTTAATCAGAAATCCAATTGATCTCAGCGATCTACATAGATTTAGTTGTGTAGGTGCAGTGCACAATCTTTTTACCCTGCCCTGAGCCCAGTGACAGAGAAAAATAACTTTTATCCATCTGTTAGTTAGGTGGGCAACAGCGGACATTTTATGCAAGCTCAGTGGACCAGCACTGCATATGTGCTTTTGTGACATTCAAATCCAAGCTTGAAATACTGCAATAATAATCTGGTTTAAAAAAAAAACACCCTTTTTTGGCAATATCCTACAATACACTACATCTGCAGCATTAGTCAGTGTGCAATTCAAGCTAGAAATACAGCAATAATATTATCGGTTTTAAAAAAACACCCTTTTTGGGTAAAATACACAATTTTACAGCCCTTACTGCATCTGCATGTGTGAAATTCAAATGTTATATACTGCTGTCATATTCTGTTAGTAAAAAAACACTCTTTTTGGGCACTAACTTGCGACAAAAAATAAAAAATTCTAGGAACTTGCCGTGCCCCTCACGGAATACCTTGGGGTGTCTTTCCAAAATGGGGTCACTTGTGGGGAAGTTATACTGCCCTGGCAATTTAGGGGCCCAAATGTGTGAGAAGAACTTTGCAATCAAAATGTGTAAAAAATGGCCTGCAAAATCCGAGAGGTGCACTTTGGAATATGTGCCCCTTTGCCCACCTTGGCTGCAGAAAAAAGTCACACATCCAGTATCGCCGTACTCAGGAGAAGTTGGGGAATGTGTTTTGGGGTGTCATTTTACATATACCCATGCTGGGTGAGATAAATATCTTGGCAAAAGACAACTTTTCCCATTTTTTTTATACAAAGTTGGCATTTAACCATGATATTTATCTCACCCAGCATGGGTATATGTAAAATTACACCCCAAAATACATTCCCCAACTTCTCCTGAGTACGGCGATACCACATGTGTGACACTTTTTTGCAGCCAAGGTGGGCAAAGGGGCACATATTCCAAAATGCACCTTTCGGAAATCGCAGGCCATTTTTTACACATTTTGATTGCAAAGTACTTCTCACACATTTGGGCCCCTAAATTGCCAGGGCAGTATAACTACGCCACAAGTGACCCCATTTTGGAAAGAAGACACCCCCAGGTATTTCGTGAGGGGCATGGCGAGTTCCTAGAATTTTTTATTTTTTGTCACAAGTTAGCGGAAAATGATGATTATTTTTTTTTCCTTACAAAGTCTCATATTCCACTAACTTGCGACAAAAAATAAAAAATTCTAGGAACTCGCCATGCCCCTCACGGAATACCTTGGGGTGTTTTCTTTCCAAAATGGGGCCACTTGTGGCGTAGTTATACTGCCCTGGCATTCTAGGGGCCCTAATGTGTGAGAAGTACTTTGCAATCAAAATGTGTAAAAAATGGCCTGCAAAATCCTAAAGGTGCTCTTTGGAATGTGTGCCCCTTTGCCCACCTAGGTTGCAATAAAGTGTCACGCATCTGGTATCGCCGTACTCAGGAGAAGTTGGGGAATGTGTTTTGGGGTGTCATTTTACATATATCCATGCTGGGTGAGAGAAATATTTTGGCAAAAGACAACTTTTCCAATTTTTTTATACAAAGTTGGCATTTGACCAAGATATTTATCTAACCCAGCATGGGTATATGTAAAATGACACCCCAAAACACATTCCCCAACTTCTCCTGAGTATGGCGATACCACATGCGTGACACTTTTTTGCAGCCTAGATGCGCAAAGGTGCCCAAATTCCTTTTAGGAGGGCATTTTTAGACATTTGGAGCCCAGACTTTTTCTCACGCTTTTGGGCCCCTAAAAAGCCAGGGCAGTATAAATACCCCACATGTGACCCCACTTTGAAAAGAAGACACCCCAAGGTATTCAATGAGGGGCCTGGCGAGTTCATAGAATTTTTTTTTTTTGCATAAGTTAGCGGAAATTGATTTATTTTTAGTTTTTTCTCACAAAGTCTCACTTTCCGCTAACTTGGGACAAAAATTTAAATCTTTCATGGACTCAATATGCCCCTCAGGGAATACCTTGGGGTGTCTTCTTTCCAAAATGGGGTTATTTGTGGAGTGTTTGTACTGCCCTGGCATTTGAGGGTCTCCGCAATCATTACATGTATGGTCAGCATTAGGAGTTTCTGCTATTCTCCTTATATTGAGCATACAGGTAATGAGATCTTTTTTTTCTGTTCAGCCTCTGGGCTGAAAGAAAAAAATGAACGGCACAGATTTCTTCATTCGCAACGATCAATGTGGATGTAAAAAATCTCTGCCCAAAAAAAAAAAGGAGGGGAAAGGTGTCTGCCAGGACATAGGAGCTCCGCCCAACATCCATACCCACTTAGCTCGTATGCCCTGGCAAACCAGATTTCTCCATTCACATCAATCGATGTGGATGAATAAATCATTGCCGGGATTTTTTATTTTTTTTCATATACAAAGTGTTTACCAAAGCATAGGAACGCCGCCTCCTCCTCAGCTCATATGCCTTGGCAAACGTATCTTTTACTGCAGAGTAGAAATCTCGTCTTGCAGCGCCGCATACACCGACTTGCGTGTAATCTGACAGCAGTGCAATGCTTCTGTCAGAATGCACATCAGTGCTGCAGCTGGTCGATTAGTTGGTCCACCTGGAAGGTAAAAAAAAAATGAAAAAACAAGGCCGCAACGCAATAATTTTATTAACTTTTTAACAGAACATATAAACTTTTTTTTTTTTAACCTTTATAGAACAAACCTCTCCTTCCCTATGGGTCAATTCGCAAAGCGCAAATCACCCAAAGATGTGGCGAAGTGCGTTATGCACTTTGCCCCAGGTGAAAGGAGAGGTTTGCAGCAGCTGTATGTGAATGGGCCCTAATAGCCCTGTGTGCCTGTCCTGGGGAGATGTGATCCCTATGCTAGGTGTACCTGTGTGTGGTACTTCCGTAAACACTCCCCTAAGCATAGGGCAGGGTGGTCAGTACAGTCAGGACAGAAATAGTGGGTGTCACGCCTTATTCCACTCCTGCTACAGACACGACATCTTTTTCGGGGTGACGGTTGGGTTGAGGTACCGGCAACGACATTGGGGAAATGTCGCTCGTGTAGACGGCTAACTACACTGGTGGATGGGGCCACGGAACCTCCTGGGTACAGGAGGTTCTCGATGATTTCTTCCTGAAATTTGAGGAAGGATCCTGTTCTCCCAGCCTTACTGTAGAGAACAAAACTATTATACAGAGCCAATTGAATCAAATATACAGACACCTTCTTATACCAGCGTCTGGTTCTGCGGGACACTCAATACGGAGACAACATCTGGTCATTGAAGTCCACCCCTCCCATGTGAAGGTTATCGTCGTGGACTGAGAGGGGCTTTTCAATAACACAGGTTGCTTGCTCAATTTGGATTGTAGTGTCTGCGTGAATGGAGGAGAGCATGTAAACGTCACGCTTGTCTCTCCATTTCACCGCGAGCAGTTCTTCGTTACACAATGCAGCCCTCTGCCACCTTGCAAGACGGGTGGTAACGAGCCATTGGGGGAAACCCGCGCGGGGCCACAGGCGCCAATCTGTTCTAGACACAAATGCCACACTTGTGTAGAAATTGTCCACATAAAGATGGTACCCCTTGCCAAATAAGGGTGACACCAAGTCCCAGACTGTCTTCCCACTGCTCCCCAGGTAGTCAGGGCAACCGACCGGCTCCAGGGTCTGATCTTTTCCCTCATAGACACGAAATTTGTGGGTATAGCCTGTGGCCCTTTCACAGAGCTTATACAATTTGACCCCATACCGGGCGCGCTTGCTTGGGATGTATTGTTTGAAGCCAAGGCGCCCGGTAAAATGTATCAGGGACTCGTCAATGCAGATGTTTTGCTCTGGGGTATACAAATCGGCAAATTTCTGGTTGAAATGGTCTATGAGGGGCCGAATTTTGTGGAGCCGGTCAAAAGCTGGGTGGCCTCTGGGACGGGAGGTGGTGTTGTCGCTAAAGTGCAGGAAACGCAGGATGGTCTCAAATCGTGTCCTGGACATAGCAGCAGAGAACATGGGCATGTGATGAATTGGGTTCGTGGACCAATATGACCGCAATTCATGCTTTTTAGTTAGACCCATGTTGAGGAGAAGGCCCAGAAAAGTTTTAATTTCGGAAACTTGGACTGGTTTCCACCGGAAAGGCTGGGCATAAAAGCTTCCCGGGTTGGCGGTTTTAAATTGTGTGGCATACCGATTTGTTTCGGCCACGACTAAGTCCAAGAGCTCCGCAGTCAAGAACAGCTCAAAAAATCCCAGGGCCGAACCGATCTGAGCTGTCTCAACCCGAACTCCAGACTGGGCGGTGAAAGGGGGAACTACAATAGCGGCTGAAGTTGGGGACTGCCAATCAGGGTTTGCCAGCACCTCAGGGATTCTAGGGGCTCTACGGGCCCGTCTTTGCGGTGGCTGCGACGGGGTCACTACTGCTCGTGCCACCGTACCAGCTTCAACTGGTTGTACGGCAGTGCTGGTACTAGGTCCAGGAAGGGCTGCGCTGCTGGTGTATGCCTCACCACGTAATCCGACAGCACCAGCCCCACTCTGCTGCTCTTGAAGCGGATCCTGCGCAACCTGTGGTCTAGCGACACGGGGCCGGGTACGCCTGGTGCTATCAGGGACCTCAGCCTCCTCGTCCGAACTTTGGGTCAGAGAGCCACTGCTTTCTACAGGTTCGTATTCTGTAGGCCTCTTCAGAAGAATACCCCCTGTTTGACATTTGGGCAACTAAATTTAGGGGTATTCCCTGAGACTACCCAAGAAAAAAAGCAAGCCTGTCTTACAAATGGCAGGCTAGCGAAGTACCGGAGGCCGCTGCGGTTGATAAAAAATATCAAAACTGATTTTTTTATCGCCGCAGCGCGTGTAAAGTGAATGTGCAGTGATCAAAAAAATATATATTTTTGTCACTGCGGTGGGGCGGGCGTGGGTGAACGCACGTGTGGGCGACCGATCAGGCCTGATCGGGCAAACACTGCGTTTTGGGTGGAGGGCGAACTAAAGTAACACTAATACTATTATAGATCTGACCGTGATTTGTTTTGATCACTTCCAGATACTATAAAAGTACAAATGCTGATTAGCGATACGCTAATCAGCGAATAAGGGACTGCGGTGCGGTGGGCGGGGCACTAACTGATCCCTAAACTACCTAACCAAGGGGCTTAAACTATCATAAAACCTAACGGTCAATACCAGTGAAAAAAAAAAGTGACAGTTTACACTGATCACTTTTTTCCTTTCACTAGTGATTGACAGGGGCGATCAAAGGGGTGATCAAAGGGTTAATTGGGGTTCAGGGGGGTGATCTGTGGCTAGTGTGTGGTGTTTGGTGTACTCACTGTGAAGCCTGCTCCTCTGCTGGATCCAACCGACGAAAAAGACCAGCAGAGGAGCAGGGCAGCCATATAACAGATCATGGAAGATTTCAGCCCGCACAACCCCTAGCAGGTGCAGATTGCTATGGCGAAATACAAATACAAACGTAAAAACACAAAATGCAATCGCACACTGCAACCAGCACTCTGCCCTGCCTTTATGCTGGATATTGAATAAGGCATTGGTGTACATTTTGGCCAAAGCGTAATAAGCCACTCACCACGTCAAGGTCGCCTTCATGAGTGGTCCCTAGGTAGGAACTAGTGTTAGGGACCACTCATGAAGGCGACCTTGACGTGGTGAGTGGCTTATTACGCTTTGGCCAAATTGTACACCAATGCCTTATTCAATATCCAGCATAGCCAGCGTAGTTTAGATAGTCAAGTGGGTAGGCAAGAATTAAATAGATGGGGTTGGAAAGAGGGAGGAAATCACTTAGAGGTGTTGGAGTCCGGTTTTTTGGGCAAAAAAAATTCTGATAATAGGATACTAAATCTAATAGAACACGTATGGGGGGAAATTAAAAAGATATTGGAGATTAAAGGGTTTTTGAAATACACACCGATATGGAAAAATCTTTATTTAAAAGAATTAGAAACAATAAGGGACTATATAGACTGGGGAAAAAAAGGAATGATATATTTAGACCAGATCTTCGAGGAAGATAAGCTGAAGGACTTTAATACAATGGTGCTGGAATTTGGGATCCCCCATACTGATACTTATAAATATCTTCAACTCAGGAATGCATTGCGGATAGTGGTACAGGAGGACAGGTACAGGAGGGAAAAATCAGACAGGTTGGATAAGTTTACTACAGTAGGGGAAGGAGGAGGAACAACCGCAAGGAGATATAGGCTTTTGATGGAAGGTAAGAGAAAAACGATCACAATGCTTGCTGTAGGAAAATGGGAGAAGGATCTAGACTCCCTTACAGAAGATAATTGGAGAGATGCTCTCAAAAATTATGCGACAATCTCGGATAGGGGCTCACATAAAATCTCACAATTCTTTATAGTGCACAGATTACACCGATCTCCATGGATGTTGAAAAGAATGGGAGTGAAAGCAACAGATAAGTGTCCAAAATGCTGCGAGGAGAGAGCTGACTTAATACATTGCTTTTGGAGATGTCCCAAGCTCCATAGATATTGGACAGAAATAATGGAAACCGTATCTTTGCTTTTGAAGGTTCGGCTGCCCAGGGATCCAATAATTTGTATCCTAGGGGCAACTGAACATTTGAAGCTAAATAAAAAAATACGACTGGTTCTGAATAAAGTATTATTCCAGGCCAGATTACTTATACTAAGGAAATGGATAAAAGTAGATTTACCGACGGTGGGACAGTGGAGAAAAATGATAGATAACTTAATTAAAGAAGAACGAGTGATGAAGAATCACAAAAAAAGGTCATTAAATCTCGACCAGGTATGGAAAAATTGGCTGCTTTAGTGTTGGAGGTGTTTAATTTTTCATTTTTTTATTTTTATTTTTTTTCCGCGTCCCCACGTGGAGGGTGGGGGGGGAGGAGGGAGGGGAAGGGAAAAGAAAAGGAAAAAGAATTGTAACTACTATGTTTAGTGTTAGAATAATGTGCTTTCTCCATTTTTATGGATTTGTTCTTTATGTGAAATTCAAATAAAAAATTATTTAATAGAAAAAAAAAAAAAAAAAAAAATATCCAGCATAAAGGCAGGGTAGAGTGCTGGTTGCAGTGTGCGATTGCATTTTGTGTTTTTACGTTTGTATTTGTATTTCGCCATAGCAATCTGCACCTGCTAGGGGTTGTGCGGGCTGAAATCTTCCATATTTTTTCTTTGTAGTACGTATTGGAGGTGTGGCGATCTCCAAGCAGTCAAGCACACCTGTCCAGTTAATCTGTTCCCTGGAGGCTGGTTTTAAAGTCAGTATAAAACATAGCACCTACCAGTAGCCATTAGGCTCCAGGAGAAGTATATAGTGGGCTCAGCATGCATGTTGGTACTTGCATCCCTGGATCCGATGAAAGCTGTAATGGCACCGGACGGGGTTAAAAGCAGATTGTGCTTGATGTGCTTGCTGAACCTGCACTCCCTGGACTTTATGTGGCTGTCATGGCCCATAAAAGGTAGGAACTAGTGTTAGGGACCACTCATGAAGGCGACCTTGACGTGGTGAGTGGCTTATTACGCTTTGGCCAAAATGTACACCAATGCCTTATTCAATATCCAGCATAAAGGCAGGGCAGAGTGCTGGTTGCAGTGTGCGATTGCATTTTGTGTTTTTACGTTTGTATTTGTATTTCACCATAGCAATCTGCACCTGCTAGGGGTTGTGCGGGCTGAAATCTTCCATATTTTTCTCTTTGTAGTACGTATTGGAGGCGTGGCGATCTCCAAGCAGTCAAGCACACCTGTCCAGTTAATCTGTCCCCTGGAGGCTGGTTTTAAAGTCAGTATAAAACATAGCACCTACCAGTAGCCATTAGGCTCCAGGAGAAGTATATAGTGGGCTCAGCATGCATGTTGGTACTTGCATCCCTGGATCCGGTGAAAGCTGTAATGGCACCGGACGGGGTTAAAAGCAGATTGTGCTTGATGTGCATGCTGTACCTGCGCTCCCTGGACTTTATGTGGCTGTCATGGCCCATAAAAGGTAGGAACTAGTGTTAGGGACCACTCATGAAGGCGACCTTGACGTGGTGAGTGGCTTATTACGCTTTGGCCAAAATGTACACCAATGCCATATAACAGATCATATTTACTAATATGATCTGCTATATTCCTTCTGATTGGATTTTCAAAAAATCAGCAACCTGCCAGCCGCGATCATTGGCTGGCAGGTTGCTGACGAAATACTGCTTTAACTTTTGCCGGCCCGCAATGCGCATGGGCAGGCCGGCTTAGACCAAAATCTCGCGTCTCGCGAGATGACGCACGGATGCGTCCAGGAGGAGTAAATCAACCACCTTCCGGACGCATCCGTGCGTTAGGCGGTCCGGAGGTGGTTAAGGGAATGATTGCTTTAACATTTAGCAAAGAAATCCAAACTACTACCAACAAAGGGATTTGTGCAGCCATACAGAAAAATACCAAAAGGTAACTTTAAATGCAACAATTGCTTGTATTATATATACAATTAGGGGGCAAGAACCCTAGTGATCAGAGGGGCTGAGTGGGACTTTATTGATTTAAGAACTGAATATGTTGTGTATATAGTTTTTTGCTCCTGTCGTCAGTTGTATATAGGGAAAGCCATTTTCTCTTCTCCATAAACACTTTAAATATATGACCATAGGACATGAGTCGACATGACTAATTGAACATGTAAAAGAGTCCCACAACAGTGATCCAAAAACTACTAATTCACTAAAAATGCCAGGAGATTGTCAGAAGAAATTATTGCGCAGAGATGGTAGATGGATTTTAACTAAGGCTATGGGTCTAAATGATAAAAATGATATGACCATCCTTTTGTAAAAATTGCATTGTGTAAAAGTGCCTGCCATGTTACTGTGTTCGCCATTTTTAGCCTAGCATACCCATACTGAGAAAGAAAAAGCTCTATTCCTGCGTGACGCAGCACAGGGCAATGGGGAATGGGTTCACCTCTTGGCCCGGACAACCCCTTTAAGAAAATTCCCTATGCTAAACTCTAACTTATTATCATAAGCCTCTGAATGACACCATGTAATCTGGTACACTTAAAGGCGGAGCTGATCCAATTCACTTCTTAGACCTTATTCACACAGTCAGGTTTTGACCGTGAGCCACAACCAGGAGTGGAGCCTACTCAGTGATAAGGTATAATGGAAACATTTGCAACCTGTTCTGTGTTTTAGACCCATACTTGATTTTGACTCACAATCACTGATAGACAACACTGATGAGTGAATAAGGCCGTACTTGGAAACTAATCTTCTGCAATGGGGATCTTGAGGAAGGAAGGAACCAAGAGGAAGAAGCCAAATTTCTTAACATTAGAGAATTCTTGCTATACTTCAAATATGTCAGAATAAAAATCTCTAAATCATGCTGAGATGCTGTTTATGAGCCGTTATAAAAAATACTTCACTTAGTTTTTGGCAAAATAAATACTTATATTTGAGCAAAAATAAATAAAGAAAAGAAAATCAATCAATTCTCCGGGGTTACATCGTAGTTACCTTGGAAGCAAGTAGGTCCTTCGGGATCCAGCTCACACTCTGAACTGAATTTGAACCCTCAGTATATCAAACAGGTCCCCTTAAATACACAAAACCCAGTCTTAAAGAAACACACACATTACATTTCTAAAAGATATATATATTACAAATTAGCCATAGTAACTATTTAATGAAGGGCTTAGGGTACTTTCACACTAGCGTTTTTCTTTTCCGGCGCTGAGTTCCGTCCTAGGGGCTCAAATCCGGAAAAGAACTGATCAGTTTTATCCTAATGCATTCTGAATGGAGAGTAATCCGTTCAGGATGCATCAGGATGTCTTCAGTTCAGTCTTTTTGACTGATCAGGCTTTTCAGAAAAACGTAGCATGCAGTATTTTTACCTCCGGCCAAAAAGCCTGAACACTTTGACTGAACGCCTGATCAGGCTTTTTTCCCATTGACTTGCATTAACGCCAGATCCGGCCCCGTGTGTTCAGTCAAAACGGATCCGGCTTTTGCATGTTAAACCCGAAAAATGTGAAAAAAAAGTTAAAGTCCATAAATGGCGGATCCGTTTTTTCCAATGCATTTTTCCATTGTGATCGAAAGACTGATCAGGATTCAAATGTAATCCGTTTTCACACGTTTTTCCGGATCCGGCGGCAGTTCCGGTGTCGGAATTGAACGCCGGATTAAAACAACGCTAGTGTGAAAGTAGCCTTACAATCTACTGCACATGCATCTCATGCAATAGCGAAATTATACCAAAGAGCAGCTCCACCTCACCTGGGATTATTCAGCCGCATGCCTCTCAAACCCTCTAAGGCTACTTTCACACTCGCATATTTTGCTGATCCATCATGAACGGATTCGTTCAGATAATACAACAGCATTCATCCGTTCAGAAAGGATGCGTTTGTATTATCTTTAACATAGCCAAGACGGATGAACACTATTGAAAGTCAATAGGGGGTGGATCTGTTTTTTGTTGTATTAGATTGTGTCCGTGAAAATTGATCCATCCCCATTGACTTACATTGTGCGTCAGGACGGATTGGTTTGGCTCAGTTTTATTAGACGGACACCAAAACACTGCAAGCAGCGTTTTGGTGTCCGTCTCCAAAGCGGAATGGAGACTGAACTGATGCAAACTGATGCATTCTGAACAGATCCTTTACCATTCAGAATGCATTAGAATGCAAACTGATCCGTTTTGGACTGCTTGTGAGAGTCCTGAACGGATCTCACAAACGGAAAGCCAAAATACAAGTGTGAAATTAGAACAAGGCAGGTAAGGTGGTATGCTGTGTGTTAGGCTAGGGCAGTGATGGCAAACCTTTTACAGACCGAGTACCGAAACTGCAACCCAAAACCCACTTTTTTATCGCAAAGTGCCAACACGGCAATTTAACCTGAATACTACAGTCCAATATAGTATAACTTCCATGTACTTTATTATTTAGCTTTAATAGCCTGCTTACATTCAGTGTGCTGCCTATGCTGTTTATAGTGCACTGATAAATGGCAGGAAAAGTCTAAGACATATTGGTACACTGTAGACTTTTTCCAGGGTGCCCATAAAGAGAGCTCTGAGTGCCGCCTCTGGTACCCGTGCCATAGGTTCGCCACCACTGGGCTAGGGCAACATGGCTGGATTTCTTGCCACTGTTGAAGTGACCCCATTCATTTCCATTAGCCTAAGGGCGCATTCACACAAATGTGGTTTGGTTCCTTATCCAAGCAGCATTTTTTGCGGCTCAGAATGAAACCCATTTACATCAATGGGGCCCTAAAAGATGCGGACAGCACTCCATGTGTTTTCCGCATCCTTTGCTCCATTCCGTGGCCCTGCAAAAATTATAGCTCATGTCCTACTCTTGTCCATTTTGCGGACAAGAATAGGCATTTCTATATTGGGACGCCAGTAGTAGCAGCATTAGTGTTTTTCGGACCACAAAACACAGCACGTTCATGTGCATGAGCCCTTAGTGTAAATGATGCACTAGTAACAACCATCACTTATAATATCATTACATTAAAGAATGGCTTCTTGACTTCTTTGAAAGATACTGTATAGTGGATATCGACTCTGGGAATATATAGCTCATCAGTTGGATTTATTTATTGTCTTAGCTATACTTTAGATATATTAGATATATTTTACATAGTAATTAGGTCACCCCGTAAGCCATATTTACAAATATAATTAATCATAATTACTAATTTTCATGATTTTTCTGGGTTTTGCAGTCCACCCATATATTAGTTTGGCTTCCCACTTTTGAACCTGTTCAAGCTCTGCTATGTCTTTCTTGTGCACATGTGCCCATAACTGCACACAATACTCCATGTGGGATCTGACTAGTGAATATGTAAAGCAGTACAACTATATTCTTATGATGTGCATATTTGACCTTTTTTGATGTTCCCCAGGATCTTATTTATCTTGTCAACACCTGCTGTACCCTAGTAGTTACAGTTTACTAATATTCCATTCACTTTCTTCTCAGTTTTCCCAAGTGTTTTGACATTTATTAGTAACATAACATAGTAACATAGTACATAAGGCCGAAAAAAGACATTTGTCCATCCAGTTCGGCCTGTCATCCTGCAAGTTGATCCAGAGGAAGGCAAAAAAAAACCTGTGAGGTAGAAGCCAATTTTCCCCACTTTAGGAGAATAAAAATTCCTTCCCGACTCCAATCAGGCAATCAAAATAACTCCCTGGATCAACGACCCCTCTCTAGTAGATATAGCCTGTAATATTATTACGCTCCAGAAATACATCCAGGCCCCTCTTGAATTCCTTTATTGTACTCACCATCACCACCTCCTCAGGCAGAGAGTTCCATAGTCTCACTGCTCTTACCGTAAAGAATCCTCTTCTATGTTTGTGTACAAACCTTCTTTCCTCCAGACGCAGAGGATGTCCCCTCGTCACAGTCACCGTCCTGGGAATGAATAGATGATGGGATAGATCTCTATACTGACCCCTGATATATTTATACATATTAATTAGATCTCCTCTCAGTCGTCTTTTTTCTAAAGTGAATAAACCTAATTTTGATAATCTTTCAGGGTACTGTAGTTGCCCCATTCCAGTTATTACTTTAGTTGCCCTCCTCTGGACCCTCTCCAGCTCTGCTATGTTCACTGGAGCCCAGAACTGTACACAGTACTCCATGTGTGGTCTGACTAATGATTTGTAAAGTGGTAGGACTATGTTCTCATCACGGGCATCTATGCCCCTTTTGACGCAACCCATTATCCTATTGGCCTTGGCAGCAGCTGCCTGACACTGTTTTTTGCAGCTTAGTTTGCTGTTTATTAAAATTCCTAGATCTTTTTCCATGTCAGTGTTACCGAGTGTTTTACCATTTAATAAGTACGGGTGACTTGCATTATTCCTTCCCATGTGCATAACCTTACATTTGTCTGTGTTAAACCTCATCTGCCACTTATCTGCCCAAGCCTCCAATCTATCCAGATTGCTCTGTAGTAGTATACTGTCCTCTTCAGTGTTAATTACTTTACACAGTTTAGTGTCATCTGCGAAAATTTATATTTTACTATGCAAGCCTTCTAGAAGATCATTAATAAATATATTGAAGAGAATAGGGCCCAATACTGACCCCTGAGGTACTCCACTAGTAACAGTGACCCAATCTGAGTATTTACCATTAATAATCAGTTTTCTATAATTGAGCCAGTTACTTACCCACTTACATACGTTTTCTCCCAGTCCGAGCATTCTCATTTTATATACTAACCTTTTATGTGGTAAAGTGTCAAATGCTTTGGAGAAGTCCAGATATACGACATCCATTGATTCGCCGCTGTCAAGTCTAGAACTTACCTCCTCATAGAAACTGATTAAATTTGTTTGACATGATCGATCCCTCACGAAGCCATGCTGATATGGCGTTATTTGCTTATTTCCGTTGAGATGCTCTAAGATAGCATCTCTCAGAAAACCTTCAAACAGTGTACCCACAACAGATGTTAAACTTACTGGCCTATAGTTTCCAGGCTCTGTTTTTGGACCCTTTTTGAATATTGGCACCACATTTGCCATGCGCCAATCCTGTGGGACACTCCCTGTCAGTATAGAGTCCGCAAATATCAGAAATAAGGGTCTGGTTATGACATTACTGAATTCCCTTAGGATACGGGGGTGTATGCCATCCGGTCCTGGCGATTTGTCTATTTTAATCTTTTTAAGTCGCTGTTGCACTTCTTCTTGGGTCAGACAGGACACTTTTAATGGGGGATTTATTTCAACATTCGGCATGTCATCTGACAGTTTGTTTTCCTCAGTGAATACATTGGAGAAAAAAATATTTAACAGCTTTGCTTTCTCCTCGTCGCTCTCTGCGACTCCCCCCTCATTACTCTTTAACGGGCCGACACCTTCAAATTTATACTTTTTAACATTTATATAATTGAAGAACATTTTAGGGTTAGTTTTACTCTCTTTGGCAATTAATCTCTCAGTCTCTAGTTTGGCCGCTTTTATTTGTTTTTACATGTTCTATTTTTTTCCTTATAGTTTTTCAGTGCTTCCGTGCTACCTTCCTGTTTTAGTGTTTTATATGCTTTCTTTTTGTCTCTTATTGCTTTCTTTACAGTTGTGTTTATCCACATTGAGTAATAAATACCTAGTTGTAGCATATTATTATATTTTCTTAGGATCCAAGATCCAAAATCAATTCGCTCAAAGCTTAGTTTGAATGCTGTACAGAGATTCATCTCAGTACAGCTTTCAAATGTGTGGGCTCCGGCATGGGAAATTAGTCACCACCAAAGTCTCGCAGGACTTTGGTGAATAACTTTGGGATTTGATTTTACAACTTGAAAATCATTTTAAAACTTAGATCCAAAGTCAGCTTCAGTACCGAAGGTGACTTCTGATTCCTGTCGAAGTCACTTACCGAAGTCCCGGCAATTTTTTTTTTTTTTTTTTAATATTCTTTATTTTCAGTTTTCAAGAAAAAAGAATACAAATTAACAGTGTTTACATAGAATTGGCCAGCAATAAATCTTCTCCCATAACACTTATAGTACATCTTGGTTGACTGCTGAAATCAGTTATGGGTTTCAATTCAAACAGTTATCATATATTCCTCTTAGGTGAAAGGTAATACAAGTTATCCTGCTGTAGTTAGTCAAGTGTCCTCCCTTAAACCTTCTGCGTAGGTTATGAAGAGGAGTCCCAATAGAAGGCCAGAGAAAGAAGGAAAAAAAAAAAATTAGACAAAAGATAAAGAGACAGTAGTAGACAGTGATTGAAGACAGAGAAAGAGAAGAGAGGGAGGAAGGGGAGTGTAGGGGGGGGGGGTGAGGGGGAGGGGGGATACCTTGATAGGTGATGTTTCCGCAGTATTTTCAGTTTTCTACTGATTGGGAGACACCTCCGTCAGGGATCGCCAAGGGCTCCATATCTTCAAGAACCTTTCATGGGTCCTGTCTATCCACCCCGTCATCTCTTCAAATTTGCAGATTTGATGAACCTTAGCCTTCCACTCGGATATGGAAGTGTTGTGGAATCATATATCTATATATCTAGTATCAAATGTATACTTGCTTGTATTATATCTAACAGTTTGCTTAACAAACAAGATGGCCCCTGAAGTAGCAGCCAGCTCCCTTAATAATCCCTTACTAAACACTTTATGATATTGAAATTGCTGACATAGTGCTGACATTGCTAAAGTATGGAGTGATAATGTGATACCTTGTCATGGGACTTAGTAATGTGACAATTAGATCATCAAAATTAGCCGAGTCATAAAGTTCCTCTTTTTTGCTATAAAATATCATGTAATCTCAATAAACGCAGCATCTTGCATTGACTGACTTCTCTGTGACAGTCTGTGTGTGATCTCTCTTTCAAGGCGTACGTATGCCAATTATTTTATATCATTCGGAGCAATACATCAACAATACATCACTGACTATTGGAGTCAGATCCAGAACCATATCAGTTGGCGCCAAACGACGTGGGGCCTGAGGATTGGACCTCCTGCTGGCGTACCCCCAGAGACTGGACCCAGAGAGACAAGCCAACGGACACCGGGACCGCGGCCCGTAATAAGAGGTGAGAAAATATATTCATCTTACCTATTCTGTGTCCCTTGGCTTAGTCTATCCATATTTGTTCTAGGGAGGGGTGCACCGACAGTGAGGCATCCTCAGGGGCATGAAAGTAAGAACCCCATTGTATTGATAAGCTTGATGTATTGTGTTTTATTATTTTTTTGTGTATGGTTGGTTTCTCTGGTCTCTGGGAGAAAGGAGAGGCATAGACTGACAGAACAATAGAAGTCTCCTAAAGTGCCTACATTGAGGGGTAACCCTGGTGTGTAACCCCAAGAAATAGTAGAAGGGAAGGAGACGGCTTGCTGATAACCCAGTGGTGTGTTAATCTCAAGCTCAAGGTGTTTGTTTGTCAGTGTCTGTGCTAATCCAACTATCAGAGACAGAAAGTGTTGAAGGCTCCAGAAAGTGTTGAAGGCTCCAGAACGTGTTGTTTTGAAAAGATGGGTAACCGAAATAGTGTCCCGAAGGGCTATTGTTCACCTGAACAGTACGTGGCGGACCGGAGAGGAAAAGGTTATGTCAAAGGACTAAGCAAGTTAGAAAAGAATTATGGTATTGCAAAAGGAGGTGTGTTGTGTTCTGCTGTGTGGCAGACATTGTTGACTGAGAAAAGAGGCAAATTGAATGATGATAAGTTGATAGATACAGTCAGGATATGGCTGGACTGTAGCAAAGAATTTGAACAGACAAAAGGAGAAGCAATGTTTGATGAAAAATCAGGACTCCATTACTATCGGCCTGGCCCAGTCTTAGTACAGGAACAGCCACCGCCCTATAACAGTGGCGCAGCTGAAAGAAAAAGGGGAAGTTGGACTTGTACACATTGTGGTCAGCAGAACCCTGCCCCCCGTGATACGTGCTTAGCCTGTGGTGCTCCACGCCCACATAATCATGCTCTTTTAGCCCCCCAGCACGTCTCACCAGTCCCAGCAGTGACGCCATCTTGTCCTCAGCCAACGCCCAAGGCTGGACTTGTAATCTCCCCAAACCCTGCTCTTTCTGTCATGCCACAAGTCACTGCTATATACCCACTTGTAAATCCTGACGGCACCTACATGCTACCCAGTCAGCCCATAGCTCCAGCTCATATAATGGTAGGAGGAAGTGGTGCTGTAGATCAGGAAGATGAGGATGGGGAGAAACAAAAGGAAGATGCAGGGGAAGACTCACAGCAGACAGTGGACTATGCACCTGGTACTGCAGCACAAACCCCGGGATATCGCAGCCCCCCACCGCACCTTGGACAATTTTCTGATATTACCCTAAGTAGTCAGCAGGGTGCAGCAAGAGCAATGAATGAGTCTTTTCAAAACCAAATTACAGAGCTGCAAAGAGAGATCCATAACATAGGACAAGGAAATCTTGAAGCCTTAAGGGAAATATACTTGAACACTCGCCCAGTCGGGCCACCTAGGTATGTGTCCTTTACCCCCCAGCAGTTGTTCACCATAGTGAACCTCATGCCTGACCCAGATACACACCCTATGCCCTTTTATAGAAAATTGGCACAAGTTTATCAAACCTACGGGTGTACTTGGTCAGACTTGCAAAGTATTGTACAAAATAAAACTGGTGAATTTTCTTCACTTATAATGGATCACATACGCCAACCAGAACTCCCTGGAGCAAATTATGACACTCGTGATTCAGAATCTGGCCGTGATTTCATTCAGCAATTATATAAGTGGGCGAAAGACAGACTAGCAGAGCAGTCCACGACCCTGCAAGACATGGTGCAGGATAAAGCAGAGTCAGTAGAAAAGTTTGTACAAAGAGTTAAACAAAACTATAAAGATATGGGATTCAGTCCAAATGAACCTGTGCACTTAAGACTCCTAGCACGGTCATTTGTAGATGGCCTTAGGCCAGATCTGAACAAAGCTCTTGTAACCTGTCGCCCAGAATGGAAATCATTAACATTGGAAATCTTAGAACAAGTTGCAAAAGGGCTGGAGAGTAGTACAAAGAAATCCCGCATATCAGTCATGGCAGTCATGACGGGAGAAGAAAGAGAGGAAAGACCCCCGCCCCGTGTCTGTTATGGGTGCGGCAAACCAGGGCACATTAAGAGAAACTGTCGCTCCAAACATCTGTGGCCAGCAGATCAGAGCCAAAGAGGAACTCCTCCTCCATGGCCAGCTCCATCCCACTAGGACGTTGGCAAACCAGTGTTGCTGGGAGGGGACACCCCGTGTATGGCAGTCTCTGCCCCTCCTGCAGGCCCCGCCCCTCGAATCACCCTCGATGTGGCAGGGAAGGAACTCTCATTCCTTGTAGACACTGGTGCAGCCCGCAGTGTGTTATGTGAGACCGCCATACTCCCTTCCTGGCTCACAGATATGCATTTACCCTGCTCTGGTTTAGAAGGGGTCACCCAGCACAACCCTGTTACTAAGCCTCTCTTGATTACTCCCTCCACTAAATCCCAAAGCCAATCTCCACAGTTACATCTGCCCACTGGAGTAATGTCACAATTTGTTGTAAGCCAGACATGTCCTTATAACCTATTAGGCTCAGATTTTCTTCAGAAAATACGTGCCAACATCCAGTTCAAGGAAAATGGTACAGTTGTTTTAGGTACGACATTGAGTCCTGAAGAAACCTGCCTCCTAATGGCATTAAAATCCCAGTCACTTGAATCACATGAACAAGGGGATTCGCTGCAAAGCATTTTGCACCTCATCCCTAATACCCTTTGGACCAAAGGTCCCCAAGACATTGGGCGTCTCAAAGTCCCACCAGTCACTGTAACCTTGAAGAATCCTAACTTACTGCCTTATAAAGCACAATACCCTCTCTCCATTTCCCAGAGAGATGCTATCACCCACCAGATACAGGCTCTTCTTGCAAATGGAGCTATTAAAATTACCACCTCACCATGTAACACTCCCTTATACCCAATTAAAAAGAAGAGTGTGAAGGGACAGCCTCCTGTATATCGCATGGTACAAGACCTCAGAGCAGTTAATGAGGCTACGGTCTTTGAAACCCCCATTGTACCAAATCCCCACACTTTGCTGGCTAGCATTCCTCCTGTGGCTGCTATCTTTACTGTCATTGATCTAGCAAATGCCTTTTTTTCTGTCCCATTACATGAAGACTCCCAATTTCTCTTTGCTTTTACACATGATGGAAAACAATACACCTGGACGGTGTTGCCTCAAGGAGCTCATAATAGTCCTTCCTGCTTTAGCAAAGCAATGGCATCCATCTTACAACCATGGCAAGCAGATCACCCAGAGGTGGAACTCTTACAATATGTGGATGATTTACTCCTCTGTGCTGACTCACACCCCGTCTGCCTGAACTCATCTGCCTCACTTCTTGCCTACCTGGCGGATGCTGGATGCAGAGTCTCACGTTCTAAATTACAGTTGTGTCTTCCAAAAGTTGTTTTCCTAGGTCACTGCATCTCTCAAGGCAGTAAGCATCTTACGGATGCCAGAAAGAAAGCAGTCTCAGACATCCCACTGCCAGATACCCCTCACCAACTGCAAACCTTTCTGGGACTCATTTCATACTGTAGACCATGGATCCCTGATGCATCCGTTCTAATGCAGCCACTATTTGATTGCATACCCCGTATTGCTACTGTTCCTTTCCAAATGACTGCAGAAGCCATAAAAGCATTCCAATCTCTCAAACAAATCATTGTCACTGCCCCAGCTCTTGGCATCCCTAACTATCAGCTTCCCTTTCGCCTTTATGTCATGGAACGTCAGGGTCATGCCACTGGAGTTCTCACCCAGAGCCATGGGGGTCGTAGTAGACCTCTAGGCTACTTCTCAAAACGTCTAGACCCTGTAGCCAGAGCCGCCCCTTCCTGTGTCAGGGCCGTTCATGCTGCTAGTTCTCTCCTGAACGCTACAGCTGACATCGTCCTGGGACACCCACTCACCATCATGGCTCCCCATGACATCTCAGCTATCCTGCAACAAACACAACCTAAACACCTCACTGCACAACGCCACCTCAGGCTCCAGTGTAGCCTGCTTCTGCCAGATAATGTCACCATCCAGAGATGCCACATCCTCAATCCTGCTGCACTCCTTCCTCTCCCAAGGGGGGAGTGTACTGAGTGTACTGCAGATGGAGATTCTGCAGATTTTATTGATCTACGTGCTGAAGAAGATCTTCAGGAAGAAGAACTATGGGCCTCAACCGACTCTCTTTACAAAGAACAAGAACATGATTGCATTACAATGATGGAAGCTGAAGTAGGAACTCCACCATCAATACAGGATACTCCTTTGCAAAACCCTCACTGGACACTCTTTGTAGACGGTTCAAGGTATGCCGATGACAAAGGGAAATTCCATACAGGCATGGCAGTTACTAGTGAGTATGAAGTACTGTGTGCAAGGCAATTGCGCCCAGACCAGTCAGCACAAGAGGCTGAACTCATAGCCCTTACTGAGGCCTGCCTCATAGCAAAAGACTCCACTGCTAACATCTACACAGACTCCAGATATGCTTTTGGAGTAGTTCATGATTTCGGAATAATATGGAAGGCCAGAGATTACATTACAGCAGCAGGAACCCCAATTAAACATGCTTTAGCAGTGGAGGCTTTGATGACTGCAGTACTCCTGCCCACCAAAGTAGCAGTAATCAAAGTAAAGGCACATACCCGTGCTGACACACCAGAAGCCAAAGGAAATGCATTGGCGGACCAAGCAGCCAAACAGGCAGCAATGGAAGAGGAAAGAGCACAGCCAGATAAAATCATGTTAGCACAACCGAATGTCAAGCAACAAGAAATATCATGGGATCTACTGAAACAGATGCAGAAGCAAGCCACCCGCTCAGAAAAGGAAACCTGGTTAAAGGAGTCAGCCCTGGAAGAAGAATCCGGACTTTGGACACAAGGGAAGAAAGTGTGCTTGCCTAGAGCACTCTATCCTGTAATAGCCTCTGTGGCCCATGGGCCCACTCATCAATCTAAGACAATAATGAAAGAGCTCATCGATAAAATATGGGTAGCCCCAGGAATCACTCCTGTACTAGTGAAATATGTCCAGTCATGTTTAATCTGTGCCCAATGCAATCCAGGTAGGACTGAGCCCACGCCCAAAAAATGTCTCCCAAAAGCCTTATACCCCTTCCAGAGGATCCAGATTGATCATATCCAGATGCCAATGTGCCAAGGGTTTCAATACGTGTTAGTAGTGGTAGACATGTTCTCTGGGTGGCCAGAAGCCTACCCCGTCAGGAATCAGACAGCAACAACTACTGCTAAAAAATTGATACAGGAAACTGTCTGTAGGTACGGGGTACCTGAGGTCATTGAGAGTGATCAGGGCCCAGCTTTCACTGCTAACCTAACCCAAGAGGTCTGGAAGATGGTAGGGTCACACCTGGCATTCCACACCCCTTACAGACCCCAAAGTAGCGGCAAAGTCGAGAGACTGAATGGGGTATTAAAGTCAAAAATGCTGAAAATGACTAGGGAAACAGGGCTCAATTGGGTTCAGTGTTTACCAATAGCACTCTTTGCAGTCAGACACACTCCCAAACCTCCCCATAAGCTGACTCCACATGAGATATTGTTTGGGTCGGGACCCCGGATGGGGCTGTACTTCCCTCAACAGTTGCAAATGCATTATGAATCTGTTGCAAAGTATGTGATAGCTTTGAGCAAACAGTTGTCTAACATCCATGTGCAAGTCTTTTCTTCCATTCCAGATCCTGACTCCCTAGAAGGCAGCCACACTCTGAAACCAGGAGAGTGGGTAGTGGTCAAGAAACACGTCAGAAGTACCCTAGAACCACGCTTCGAGGGGCCTTACCAAGTACTACTGACCACTCCAACTTCTGTAAAGCTCGAAGGGAGATCCACCTGGATCCACGCCTCTCACTGCAAAAGGATAAGGAACCCGCCAGATTCAGAAATAACAAAATGATTTTCTTTTATCTGCTAGCACTGGTGACACTCACCAGTGCATACATTCCTCCCCCGGCGGAAATGGATGATGACGGGTGGGACAATAAGTTTGTCAAACATCATCAAGTGTTGTATAAAAGTCTGAAGGAAGGTGATTCTGACACCACCACCTCTTCACTAAAAGATTGTTGGATATGTACACATGGCCCAGTAAATGCTAGAGCTATGCCTTATTTAGCTGTGCCCCTAACCTTCCAAGAGATAAAAGATTTGGCAGGATCAGCTGTTTTCCTTTCTAGCATAAAAGAGGTTAATACCAAAAATGGCAACAGAAAAGCTTCCCTAATAGTAGTAGCATGGGATGGGTCCCCATGGCTAATGATAAACAGAACAGGACCCTCAGCTCAGAATAGCAATATGCCCTGGAATGACTATATGTGGAGCAATGTATCCTGCTTCCCAAATTGGACCCACTGTTACTGCCTACAGGTACAAACCCATGGTATGGTTTTCAGTTCCCATAACAGATCAGGCTGTAATGATTCCAACCCAGACAGTCCAGTACAGTGCATTGGTATATATGCTGAAGCAAGTGGTGATCTGGCCTGCGCCCGGCGCAGTGTAAAGGACTTGACAATAGGGATGACTAGTGAAACCACAGAGGGTCAAGAAAAGGGTCAAAAACTGGCAGAAGGTATCAAACTAGCCCACTTAATCACTCGTTTGTTCAATAGCACAGTGGTTTCGGTCCCAAAAAATATATACCTAGTATGTGGACACAGGGCATATAAATGGCTCCCTTCGGATTTCAAAGGTTTATGTACAATTGCTAGGCTCACACCAGCCACTTTTACACTGCCTCATGGAAAATTAAATGTCAATGCTATCCCCAAACACACCTTATATAAAAGAGCCGCAGATAACATTCCTAGACCAAATGGAAAACCCCATCTTGTGGAAATGAGTGGTGCCAACAAGTTCTTTAGTACTCTATTAATCTATCCTATGCTTACACAAACATATGACAAGCTAGTAATGGCTACCGACTACTTGGATGATCAGATTTGGGAAATTATGAAACTGATGAATACATCTAATGTTGTCCAGAATCAGCTCATCATAGTCACTAATCAACACACTTTAGTATTAGACTACTTGACTGCAAAGGATGGAGGTATGTGTCAGGTAGTAGGTACTGCATGCTGCCATTATATCGATCCACAAGGTAATCTACAAGTAAAAGCTGGTTTGGAAAAGATGAGTGAGATACGTGATGAATGGCTAGAGTCTCACAGTGCAGATAAGTCAACATGGTGGTCTGACACTTTCTCATTCCTTAATCCCAGTAACTGGTTCAAGGGAATTAGTGGATGGACGATGGGAATAATTCAGGGAATATTACAGATAGCCCTAATATTGATGGTAATCTACATATTTATCAAATTTGTTGTTTCCTGCATTAACCGTATCACCAACAGAAAGAAGCCTGCTGAAGAAGCCATACTACTTCTCTATGAACAAATGGCTAGCACCGCAATAGACGTGGATGTCGTCCCTGCATTCCCGACACCCCCTACATTCCCGACACCCCCGCCTTCTCCAACTCCCGCGGATGAAGCTCCTCCACCCAGACCTGAAGATCCAAGAGATGATGAGAATTAGGGACAAATGAATCCCAGGGTATTACCAGAAGTCCGCTCAATCGGGAACTTATTCACAAGGGATAAGTTGTCGCCACTGTGGGTGAAGAGGATACGAATGGTATGCCAGGGGATTCGCTAGGTTTAGGGAAAGTCTACAATCAAGTCTACAAGGGGGGACTGTTGTGGAATCATATATCTATATATCTAGTATCAAATGTATA
The DNA here is from genome assembly GCF_014858855.1 of Bufo gargarizans. Taxonomy (NCBI): domain Eukaryota; kingdom Metazoa; phylum Chordata; class Amphibia; order Anura; family Bufonidae; genus Bufo; species Bufo gargarizans. Next base: position 415,862,342 of record NC_058082.1, read on the forward strand.
CTTGCTTGTATTATATCTAACAGTTTGCTTAACAAACAAGATGGCCCCTGAAGTAGCAGCCAGCTCCCTTAATAATCCCTTACTAAACACTTTATGATATTGAAATTGCTGACATAGTGCTGACATTGCTAAAGTATGGAGTGATAATGTGATACCTTGTCATGGGACTTAGTAATGTGACAATTAGATCATCAAAATTAGCCGAGTCATAAAGTTCCTCTTTTTTGCTATAAAATATCATGTAATCTCAATAAACGCAGCATCTTGCATTGACTGACTTCTCTGTGACAGTCTGTGTGTGATCTCTCTTTCAAGGCGTACGTATGCCAATTATTTTATATCATTCGGAGCAATACATCAACAATACATCACTGACTATTGGAGTCAGATCCAGAACCATATCAGAAGGGGGGTTTGTATCCAGCCAGTGTAAAGGTATTATCATTTTGGCTGCTGCTAGTAGATGCGATACTAAGTTCCTTTTGGAAGGGGCATAATCGGGTGAAGGTAGAGATAGAACTATCATCTCTAATTTAAGTTTGAAATCTGGAGTTGTGAGTCTCTGAATTGTTGCTTCTACTTCTCCCCAATAAGCTTTTATCCGGGGACAATCCCACCAGATATGTGACAGTGTACCTGTTCCCCCTCCACACCTCCAGCATTCCCTAACATCAGATAAACCTCTCCTGAAGAGGAAGTCAGGGGTTCTGTACCATCTTGTCAGCATCTTGAAATGATTCTCCTGCAAACGAGTACAGGTGGAGAAGCCATGCGAGTTGGTTAGCACTTTTTTAACCTCTGCATCATTCAGGACTCTGTTCAATTCTGCTTCCCATTCTCTAAGATATAGAGGTTTCAACGGCTCACCCAGGCCTCCCACCAAAGGATAGAGCTTTGCGACCTTCCTAGCGGCCAGTATTGGTGAGGAAATCAGTTTCTCAAAATCAGTCAAAGACCTATGTAAAGAGTACTGCTCTTTCAATTCTCTACACACAGCTCTGATATGAGGCTTCAAAAGAAAAAATCCAGGTGAGTCCACGGTCGCACTTGGAAGCATTTTCAGGATAGAGGATTCCACCTCCGGTGTGACATCCCCAAGTTTAGTTGATGCAAGGTGAGACCACATCCGCGGTTTGTCTTGGATGCTTTTATTTATGAGATCCGGAATCAAGCTTACTGGCATCAGGGGAGATGGGTTGGGTGCAAGTGTTTTACTCATCTCTATCCAGACCTCTCCTAGCCCTCTAAGCATGGGATCTACAGTCTTGTCCCTATGTATATGTCTGTCCGGAAGCCATAGGTGTTTATGGAAACTGTCCCCTACACTATGTTTGCAGATAGCCTGTACGTCTAGTTGTCTTCTAGGCTCTACCAGCTCCAGCCATCTATTGAGTTGTATTGCTTTATAATAACTAGAGACGTCAGGCATTCCCAACCCCCCTTGTTCCTTACTTCTAGTCAGGACTCTATGGGAGATACGAGGCTTCTTACCGTTCCATAAGAATCTAGAGAACATACTCCTAATACTCAAGAAGAAGGATTTAGGGAGCCATATTGGAACCAGTTGCATAATGTATAAAATTTTGGGCATGACATAGGCTTTTAATATGTTTTTCCGTCCCATCCAAGATAGATAAGGCAGACTATATTTCTGGAGCAGACTTTGTATTTCTTTTAGGAGGGGGGTATAATTGTGTAAATATAGGTCATTGGTGTCCTTGGGGATCTGGATCCCCAGGTATTTAATCGATCCCTTGGCCCACTGGAAAGGAAGCCGACTGCTTAAAGTAGTTACCATGGCTTTAGATAGGGATATATTAAGTAGTTCCGATTTGGTGTGATTGACTTTAAAATCTGATAGTGAGCTGTAGGTGTCTATTCTATCCATCAAAGGGCCCAGCCCTTTTACGGGGTCTCTTACTAAGAATAATAAATCATCTGCAAAAGCAGTGCATTTCAATTCTCTTTGGCCATAGCTGACTCCTGCTATATCTGATGATTGTCTGACTAGTTGCAGGAGTGTTTCTACCACTAATATAAACAGTGAGGGAGACAGGGGGCATCCCTGCCTTGTCCCATTTGTGATGTTAAAAGTCGGTGACAACGTGCCATTGACCTTCAGCCTCGCATAGGGGTTTTGATAGAGAGATAGGACCGCTTGTATAAACGTCTCGGGAAAGGCAAACTGTTGCAGAGTCATTCTCATGAACAACCAATTAACTCTGTCAAACGCCTTTTCGGCGTCGATGCTTAGTAAAGCTAGGGGAAAACCTTTTTTATGAGCCATGTGTATGGCGTGAAATACCCTGTGAGTATTATCCTTCCCCTCCCGACCCTGGACAAATCCGGATTGTTCAGGTCCAATAAGTCGTGGTAAAAACTTACTTATTCTACAAGCCAAGATTTTAGCCCAAAGCTTCAGGTCCAGGTTCAGGAGGGAAATTGGACGATAGCTTCCACAGTTTTGGGGGTCCTTTCCTTCTTTAGGGATTAAAGTTACATGAGATTCCAGCGTTTGTCTCGGTAGGAGTTCACCCTGCATCAAGGCGTTGCAAACGTCTGTGAGCCTGGGGACCAGGATGTCCTGAAATTTTTTATAATACAGCAAGGGCAGCCCATCTGGACCTGGACTCTTGCCTGGCGGGAAACTTTTTAGAATGTCTGTTACTTCCTCTGTTGTTATAGGTCTGATAAGACAAGTAGCATCCTCACGCTTTAACGTTGGGAGATGTAGAGAGCTCAGGAATTCCCTAATATGTGGTTCTTTTTGCGATTCTCCTTCAGGCGTATCTGCCTGGTGAAGATTGTATAATGCTGAGTAGAATTCTTTGAAAGCTCTTGCTATCTCGGGCGTCTCCTGCGTTAAGGTACCTGTTTGTTGCTTTATAGCTGAGATGTATGTTGTGTTCCTAGCTTTCTTTAACAGAGAGGACATCAACTTCCCTCCCTTATCACCGTGAGCGTATACTTTATGCTGAAAGTTCAGCATCTGTCTCATTATTCTTTGATTAAGAAGGTCACGAAGTTGCAATCTGAGCTCTGTCAAAGTTTTCTGGTGCTCAATTTTTAGAGATGCTTTATGTAATTTTTCTACACTCGCTATCTTCTCCAGTAGTGTGTCTATCGCTTTCTGTCGCTCTTTTTTAACTCTAGAACCCAGTGAAATAAAACAACCTCTTATAAACGCCTTGTGGGCCTCCCAAACAATAGCTTGTGAGCTGTGTGTAGCCGAATTAATTGCAAAGTACTCCACCAATTGGGTCCTGACCTGATCCAGATGAGACTGAGTGAGCAATAAGGACTCATTCAATTTCCAGCTCCATTCCTTCCTCGGTAGAGAGGCCAGGGCGAGGGTCACCGAACATGGCACGTGGTCTGACACTGTGATAGTTCCGATCTCAGCTAACCTAGCAGAGGAAAGAAGAGATGCAGAGGTTAAAATATAGTCCAATCGTTGATACGATCCGTGTGGTACAGAGTAAAAGGAGAAGTCCTTGACTGAGGGGTGAAGGCTACGCCAAACATCTATTAGGTGCAATTCCTGTAGTTTCTTGTGAAGTTTACTAAGGAGTTTTTGTGATATATGGGACTTAGTGGAGGATGAGTCCACCGTTGGATCTAGAACTAAATTCAGGTCTGCACCTAGAATTATTTGTCCCTCAGCAAAAAGCTTGAGGGTGTCAAGTGCCCGCAGGAGCCATTGAACAGGGGATTTGTTGGGAACATAAAGGTTAGCTAACGTGAATTTGCAGTTTGCTATTAAGCCCTTGACTAGCAGTAGCCTACCATCCGCATCCGTATGTTGCGTCAGGGGGGTGAAAGGAACTGAATGGTGGATTGCTATTGCCACTCCCTTAGAGGCTGATGCTGGCTGAATGCTATGGAACCAGTGTGGGAATGGATGTTTCGGTAGTCTTGGCATTTTCCTCTGACGGAAGTGTGTCTCCTGGAGGAACACAACTTGTGAACCTAGCTTTTTGAGGGCCAGCATAACTTGACCTCTTTTCTGGGGTGAATTAAGACCCTTGACATTGAATGTGGAAACCCTTATGTCAGTCATCTTAAGTGTACTTTGATGTTTAGTTTCTCAGCTAAATGTTCTCTGTAACCTCGTCTACCGAACAAGGTCTGGGGCTGGGTAAGATACAGACAGGGGAGAAGGTTATAGGGAAGGAAGGGGAAAAAAGGAAGAAAGAAGAATAAAAGATTAAGAATGTATAGAGGATAGCGTAGTTAATCGGTTACTGGATACGAGACCAGTAAGTATGAGCTGTCATATAGGAAAAAATCTGTAACGTATGTAGACAGCCGCAAGGGGGTAAAACAAGAAAAACTTTCGGCCTGGTCACATCGTCCAGACATCACAGCAATCAGTATTAATACTTTTTTCTGGTGACCTGCATAACCAATTATTAACACACCCTGAGCGTCACATGCAAGTGGTTTAAGCAGATGAGGGCAGGGAGTACATTGTACCATCTTCATAGCAGTGTTATTAACAATGGCATATCTTTTAATATTCTGCCTTTTAACTTTATGTCGCCTATGCAACGGGCATAAGGTGCGCTAAACTGGCTCCCATCTACACCTAAAAGTCACGATCACATTCTCATTAATCAATAGGATCTAAACGAAAAGAAGTGAAAAGAGAGGAGAAGAGAAGAAACATCTGGGTGTCCAGCTCAATCCTACTTAGTGCATCGACAAAAATTGTATTATAGAGCTGGAATCGCATATGCAGCCCTGCATGGAAGGTCGCCGTTAGCCCAGAAGACTGTCAGGTTTCTCCCTTACAATTCTGCATGGGCTGATACCATGGGCACATATATACTTCTATAGATGGAGCAGCACATATCTAATCTCGCATGTAGGGACTTTTCTGTTCTTGGTATCAAAAGGTGTTTTATACCTTAATGCGCAGGAACAGAACTAATAGGCACAGTATGTGCAGCGCCAGAGAGCATTCACACTTTAACGCCATGTGTATATTCCCAGAGAGAAGCTATGACCGTAAAGTGTAAGGTAATGTGAACTAAAACCTCAAATTAGTGCTTCTCAAGCATCACTTTATCTGGCTAATGTAGATCAAGACGCTGAGAGCATAAAACAATTAATCAGTGCAACATGAACATTAAAACTGAATCATGGGTACTGGTGGCATAAGACCCTGAGACACACACCGTCTCAGTCACTAGCCATCAGGAGTGCAGGTGAAACATGCCCAGAGTGTCCCAAATTATCGATTAGGATCTAGAGCAAGAACTGTCCTAAAGAAGGTATCTCTAGCATGTCCCACTTGAAGCCTTGTTAATACTTCACCGTGCCATCGGCTAATGTATCTTCAAATCGGAGGGTCCGCGTCTCCTACCAGATGTTTAGCCGTCTTGCTAGACTTAGCCCGTTGGATTCTTCTCCAAGGTTCTACTTGCGGTAAGGCCGGGAGTGCCACCGGGCAGGTTACAGGCAGCCATGAGGGGATATCCATGGGCTTTATTCCGATGCGATCCCACGCACCCTCCAGATCTTCCGGCACCTGAATGATGGTGCGTTTCCCATTTTTGAGTACTGACAGTCCAAAGGGATACATCCAGGTATATGGTGTCTTCTGTGCCCTTAAAGCATCCAGCAGCGGTTTCAGTATGCGCCTCTTCGCGAGCGTTGATGGCGCAATGTCCTGATAGAGCGCAATAACTACGCCGTCATACTGAATCTTTTCTTTAGCTCGCGCTGCCTCCATAATACGGGCTGTGTCCACAAATGATAGAAGGCCGCATATCACATCCCTTGGCCTCTCATTTGGCTTCGGTTGTGGTCTCAGCGCTCTGTGTATGCGCTCTATTATGATGGATTCGGCAGGCTCCGATCCCAATAGATCTGTGAAGATTTCCGTAGCGACTTTACGGAGTGATTCCGCAGCCCAGGATTCAGGTAGGCCTTTTATTCGGACATTTCGCCTCCTGCTACGATTCTCTTGATCTTCCAGTAATAAAAATGCCCTGTTGAGCTCCGCAGCATGTCCGTCCAGGCATTCCGCTACTCCTGAAGCGTGTGCCTGCAGCCCCTGGGCCGTCTGTTCTAGCGCTTCCACTCTGTGGCTGACTTGTAATATTTCTGTTTTAATTTCTGCCAGCTCTGTGAGTACCGGTCTCAGGGCTTTGTCTAAAGCTTGTCCGAGCACTTTAGTGAGGAATGATTTTGATACAGGCGCTGGGTCTCGTTCCTCAGCTGTACCGCCTCTCTCACTGTCTGCCTCCGAGTCGTCAGCCTCTGCTTCAGTTTCGCGCGTCGCCGCCATTTTCTTAGCACTGGCTCCCGGTGAATGCGAGCTTCTCTTTTTAAGGAATTTCTGCATATCCTGTTGCCCTTTATGCGATCTCGGTGTGTCAGGGGGTTCCAGCCCTCTGTCTCTCCCATATTTGACCATTTTTGCACAGGTCACCGCTATTTAAGTAGCTGTAGATGCTGAGACGTGGAGGAGCAGCTCTCTCACACAGCCATCCACGCCAACGTCCAGGCTCCGCCCCCGTCCCGGCAAATTTTTGACATAAATGCAGATTTTCTGGCGGACAAATACTGCCGTAAGAACAGACTACCAGATTTGGATATGTAAATGTATCAGTAGTTACTTTACAAAGTTTCGCAAAAATAAATGTATATTTTACCTCTAAAAAGTAGTTTATAAGAATTTACATTCTAGAGTAGTGCTGCTTCCATTATAAAAGTGAACCAGTAAGGACACAATGGCACTGCAAAATTATTGGGAAACACTGTGCCCCACCTTCCTTTAATAATAATTGTACTGTATTTAGCTTATTTAGCCATTTATTCTCTCATCTCTAAAGCAATATTCCCAGAGCTGACTGTGGGGCTCCTTATTATGTTCTGTCAAATTTCTATTGCTCCCAGTGCAAACTGGATTAAGAATCACAAATTTGATACCAATAAATCAAACGGTTCCTATTATGAACATTTTATTGTTCTACTGAATAACGTTTTGCCATGGAACCTTTTTTGTATTAGCTAGACATTGCTTACTTTCAACTTAACACTTAAAATATAAGGCTTCGTTTACATCTCTGGCAGGCTGCTCAAGCACAGAGCAACCTTCCGGTCTCGAAGGACACAGAATTTTTGGATTCTATAGTTCACTGACGGATCCTCATTAACTGTAATGAAGTCCGGTGGTCATCTGGCTGATTTCAAGCATAAATGTAGAGTCTCATGCTGCATTTTTTTTGTTGTTTTTTTGTTCTGCGGACAGCCGGCATTTGTGCCAGATCAGCAGCTGGACCTCCTTAATGGACATATGAACAAGGCCTTATCAAAACGGTCAATTCAGTTCCAAAGCTGAAATATGAGAAATATAAATTTTCATAACTTACTACTTACTGCTTCATTGTAGAAAATGTGCTCTTACTTACAAGACCATTGCATGGTTGTAATTTTTAACAGACATAACAGTTTTAAATATGGGATAGTTGTTTTATTTAATCCCAATGGCAATAGCAGTAGATAGAATTCCCCTCAAATAGATAGAAAATACCACTTTAAAGCCAATAGTGGTTAAATGGAATTTTTTAGGAAATTCATGAGTTACATTGCTGTTATTTTAGCATGCATTTCAATTTTTTGCATGAATTCTTAAAAATTTGTTTAAACAGGAACTTCATAGAGTTGAATAAAATAAGATCTGTTTTAAATTACAGTGGCTATTTTCTGCCAATCAATTCCCTTGGTAGCCTGAAACAGAGAGCAAGGCACAATATTTCTCAGAGATCAAATGTACACCCAAGGAAGTTCATATCTGCTGAGGAATAAACATATTTTTTTCCTGGAACAGGCTTCAGCTAAACCAAATGGCTTATATAACTGATTTCCTTTTTACTGTGGCAGTGCAGAAGAATGATTACTATAGAAGAAGTTATTTTAAGCTAAAACAAACTCCTATCCAGGAGCATATAACTAATATGCACTGACACACTACATTACTTGCAGGTCATGAAACCTGCACACTTTATTATTTATTTTTTAAGTTGGACAAGTGGAAAAGGTAGAATGGTAATGTTGAGATATAGACATAAACAAAAAGTCACCCTGTTTTCTGAACAACCTTCAAAAAAATAGCACAATAAGAAACACACAAAAGATTTGAGGATAGAATAGTAAAAGGGAGACATATATTTGTTTTAACTCTGAAGAAGCCAATGCCTCTTTGAATAAAATTATTTAAATTTAAATTGATGCATCTCATAAGATGATAAATATTTCAGAATAACCCACTGGACCCAGGAGGTCAATAGATATAGTTCAATAGTCCTAAGACTATAAATTCCTGTTTCTGGTCTTTTTATTAAAACATAACTTTTATTTCTTATTCACATACACAAAAAAAAAAAAAAAAGGACTCTATTGAGAGCTTTAAAAATACATATGGAGGGATATTTGACAGGAGGTAGGAGTATGTGACACTCTGTCACCGTATAGTATCAAAGTGGGGGACACAATTATATCCTTCTATGAGTGCTATATAGTAGTCTAATATGATTACTGACTGATTTGTTAAACTTGCCACCTGGCGTTGAGTTATAAACTCTATTGTCAACTGGTGTCTTTTGGCACCAAACAATCAAGACTATTTAAACTATCACTCACTCAATAGGCAGATCGACCTGTATACTGTACTAATCACTACTTGAAGTGATTGATCCTACCCAAGGATATTCTGTATTCTATGTCAATTGCTGCTAACTATATCAATACTACTCCTGTCATATGAGCTAGTACGCACTGCGTCTGCAGATCGCGGTGCTACAGCTCAAAATATCCCTGCCATAATCTTTAAAATGGTGTGATATACGCAGCTCCCCCGACATGTTTCACCACTCAAGGCGGTGTCTTCAGGGGAATGGAGCTACAGACAACACGAATGTTTGGTGTGGAATGTACATAATACGTCTTAACCTATGAGAATGTCGAAATTCGTATTGCAATCGTCCCTTAGGGCAAATCACAGCTCCATCTCTAGTCATGATGTCACTTTACAACACCAATCCGATAGGTAGCTATGCGCTTGCGCTCTTCATTAAACTCAGAGTTTTCCTATTTCCAAGTTACCAGTGGGCATGCGCTAAGACTTTAAAATTCAGGCGATCAGATGTTCACCTGCGCATGCGTCGGGACTTAGATCTTTCTTGGAGGTATTTCTCCTGCACCGGAAATGCGCTAAAACTTGAACATTTAGGTTAACATGTTCTATGCGCATGTGTGTAGACTTAGAAATATTTGATTGTAGCTACTCAAAAGAGCATGCACAAGAACTTTGAAGCTTATAGCCCAATTTGTATCTACCCATGCGCAGGAACTTATAACATCCGAAAATCACTTCTCTCGTTTGTTCACATATATAGCGGATTTAACAAATTTCCAGCTCAAGGAGCTCGACAGCGCATGCGTTGGAACTCAGGAAATGAATTTGTCGACCCAAGCCTTTGCGCAGGCGTCGGCACTTAAGCTGCTATGCAGGTTGTCAGATTCTACAGCAATAGTGCTGCAAATCGGGGGTCCATCTTCACTCTTTTTTGGATTGTTCCATCCATATTGGGGACTAATTTCTATGCCAGGTATTTAATGTATAGGAGTTCAAAATGCTATTAGTCCTATACTTTTAAGAATGCTTCTAGTCCCATATTCGCTAGAGATGGAAACTTTACATTATTCTTGCTGCTAGCATATATTATGTTTGGATATCATCCATATCTTCAAATTCCCACGGTTTGCATATATATGTTCTCCTATGCCGTTAGCACATAGGCTTTGTAACTAAATCTGATTGTCTGTCTTGTACACCTACCATAGAATTGCAGATGTTTTTGCCCTATTATTTCTCAAACCATATATTTGTTTTAACTCTGAAGAAGCCAATGCCTCTTTGAATAAAATTATTTAAATTTCAATTGATGCATCTCATAAGATGCTTACCAAGACCTTTCTTACAGGTATCTTTAGAAAGGAAATTTTGTCAATTAAAAAAGGAAGAAGATCATGTTAACTTTTTGACTGAAAAGGATAATCAACAACAGTCATTTTTAACACAAAACTATGCATGGATGTTAAAGAAGCTGTGAATGTAGATCTCAACTCCTATAATGAGCAAGCAATGATCAGGAACAGATTCTTCCCAATAATTACCTTCATGAACTGATCTCTACATTGTTTGAGATTATCAGATCATACATCAAGCAGTCTTTTTTACAAAATGGACAATAACGTTATCCTGCAGCAGGTTAAGGATCTGCTTCCTTTTTTTTTTCAGCAGAATTAAAAAAACGTGATCCCAAACAACATCTAGAAAGTTAAAGGGGTTGTCCAATGACAATAATTCAAAATAAAATAACCCCAACTAGTTTTACATTGATTTTCCAATGCCTACATGTTATTTAAGTTCCAATAGTAGCATTTTAAGGTACTCACTATGTTTTGCTACAGTCAGAGTATTCAGAAGTGTTTTGTGTGGTTATAGCACCATCTTGCAGTTTTAAATTGTATTTCACTTTGTTTTATTGTTACATGTCTACTGCATTGTGGATAGTGTATTGAATTGTGGGTTATTGCAAAGCATCCTGGGAAAGAAAAGTCTACAGTCTAAAGGACACAGTACATGTCCAATGCATGCCTCCTTCTCAAAATACACCATCCTTTGTAAAAGCATATCTGGTGAGAAATCTACCTTTGTTTCAGGGACATCATGTTATGCAGAGCTGTTTAGTTAGTTGTAATTGTTACTCAGGGAGTTGTTTTGACTGTTAGATAGACATGTAATCCTATGTATAGGCAGCCATTTTCCCATGTGCCTTCACTGTCAATGTAATGTTATAGTACATGCTATCCCATACTTAAAAATTATACATGCTATTTGAATTCTTGTAGTTTTACCAATTGGACACATACAATCTCTTACTCACGATAAAAAGAGGATCCCCCTGCGCTCCTATTAGATTACTATGTGACAGTCTGCCTGTATAAGGAGAACCTGCTGCTAGGTGTCTGAGAGGGAGCTACCGTTCTCCCTAGTTTAATATATAAGAAGAAATTATATCACCAGTAGGTGATAAAAGACACAAGCGCTGGTGCACAGTAACAATCAGCTAGTCCTTTGAGTTTGCACTGTTATCTGGTTACCAGATAACAGTGCAAACTCAAAGGACTAGCTGATTGTTACTGTGCACCAGCGCTTGTGTCTTTTATCACCTACTGGTGATATAATTTCTTCTTATAATCTCTGACTCACGCTCACAAAGTACAGTCCTCTTATTTGGAAGACAGGAATGGTTTATGCTGTATGTCAGACTGCACACTGTGTTAATGTGTAAGAAGACAGAACGGTAAAGCAGATGCTAGTCACCAGTGATAGTGGATCTGACTATTCGGAGCCTCCATCAGCCAAGCAGTCCTGCGTATAAGATTGCGGCGGCTGCCTTACAGTAACAAGAAGCGAGAGTGCAGCCCCCAGAAAGTGTAGCATGATCTAGACCATGCTAAAGCCCATTCCTACCTAGACTGAGTCTGCACAGAGACATTAAGCAGCTAGCGAACAGCACACAATGTTCACTAGCCGGGCATCATCATTCAGGACCAGAGCACAAGCAAGACACTCTAGCAAGACCTCAATAAAAGAAATGGCTGCTCTCCCCATGCAGAAGCTGAGGCTGAAAAAGTAAGGTCTTCCTTTTTTTCACAAGAGATACAATTAAAGAATGAGAGAGCATGCCTGTAAGCGTCACTGGAAAAACTTGCTGCAGAGAAAGAAACCGCAGCTGCAGTAGCTAAAGCAGAGTTCCTAGAAGCCATGGAAATCCCCAGATCTGAGAAACACAGCAAAGTACATGGGCCAGACCTAGATCAACAATATCTCGCACAGCGCGTCTCAGATTATGTCCATCAGCATGCCTAGACAGATGACAACTATGATCCAGTATATCAGCCAGCTTATACGAAGTGCCAAATATTCTACCTTGAACAGCAGTAGTGATGGACGAACATCTGCTGGGATGGTTCGCGGACACGATCACGCGAACGCGATCAAATGTTCGCGAACCGCAAGTTCGCGGCTGGTCCCATTCACTTTAATAACAGGTGAACCTGAAAAACCTTCAGCTCATATTTGCAGCCAAGAAATAAGTATTAGAAGTGCACAAATAGTCCCACAACATGGACAGTGACATACCAGATGTATTATTCGAATTTGCGATCTCCCTAAAAAAAAAATTCAATGCGAACTATCGGCAATATAATGTTAGCCTACGCACATGCGCAAATGCACTATACAGTAGCCAAATGCACTATAAATAAAGTATATTGATATATAACACCCCTCTTCAATCAGTATTTTTTTTGGGGGGGACTGGTATATCACACCAGTAGAAATTATTTGTTCTAATAACGCTTGTCCCTCTATATACCTGCAGTATCGCAGCAGAACCACACACAACTGCCGCACAATACAAATGCACTATAATATACTTTCTAACATAGTAACATAGTAACATTGTACAAGGAAGGCAGTCCATTAGAATATACATGAAGATAAAACGTAACCTTTAATAATTTTACTATGAGGGTCTATTCACACGTCCGTAAGTGTTTTGCAGATCCGCAAAACACGGACACCGGCAATGTGCAGTCCGCAATTTGTGGACCACACATTGCCGGCACTATAATAGAAAATGCCTAATCTTGTCTGCTATTGCGGACAAGAATAGGACATGTTCTATTTTTTGGCGGAAACGGAAGCACAGATGCAGAAGTGCGGATCCGCAAATGCGGATGTGGATCCGCAAATGCGGATGTGGATCCGCAAATGCAGATGCGGACAGCACATTCCGGCCCCATTGAAAATGAATGGGTAGGCACCCGTTCCGAAAAATTGCGGAACGGATGCGGACCCATTTTGTGGACGTGTGAATGGAATAGATATTCTTCAAAATGAAAATAAATTCAATTATTAAAGTTAAGCAAAAAGCATAGATGTGATAGGCAATAACAAGTGCTCGGCGGGACTAAATAAGGTGCTCGGCGGCACCAAATCAGAAACCATATGTCCTACCACAATCCAGGGGGTTCCAGTGCACATCAATGAATCCAGGAAGGAAAGCAAAAAAACATCCATCCCTGGGCTAGATGATGTGGTATTGAAGGACAGGGTGGACAAAGAACTGTAGCTGATATTGCCCTACAGGGGGGTGCTATTCTGGCCCTGATAGCCTAACCACAGACCACCCGCCCTGATAAGAGATACCCCATCCAGAAACTTACCCTATATAAAAATGGCCCCCTAGAAAGCCCCTAGCCCCTAGGCCCCTGACTTCCAGGTAATCACTATATAGATCTATGTGTTTTTGACTCATTATAAAAGTATATTATACGTATATTGCACCCTCTGTGTATCACACATATTGATAGCACACCTACAGGTCCTTCTCAAATAATTAGCATATTGTGATAAAGTTCATTATTTTCTGTAATGTACTGATAAACATTAGACTTTCATATATTTTAGATTCATTACACACCAACTGAAGTAGTTCAAGCCTTTTATTGTTTTAATATTGATGATTTTGGCATACAGCTCATGAAAACCCAAATTTCCTATCTCAAAAAATTAGCATATTTTATCCGACCAATAAAAGAAAAGTGTTTTTAATACAAAAAAAGTCAACCTTCAAATAATTATGTTCAGTTATGCACTCAATACTTGGTCGGGAATCCTTTTGCAGAAATGACTGCTTCAATGCGGCGTGGCATGGAGGCAATCAGCCTGTGGCACTGCTGAGGTGTTATGGAGGCCCAGGATGCTTCGATAGCGGCCTTAAGCTCATCCAGAGTGTTGGGTCTTGCGTCTCTCAACTTTCTCTTCCCAATATCCCAGAGATTCTCTATGGGGTTCAGGTCAGGAGAGTTGGCAGGCCAATAGAGCACAGTGATACCATGGTCAGTAAACCATTTACCAGTGGTTTTGGCACTGTGAGCAGGTGCCAGGTTGTGCTGAAAAATGAAATCTTCATCTCCATAAAGCTTTTCAGCAGATGGAAGCATGAAGTGCTCCAAAATCTCCTGATAGCGGCTGCATTGACCCTGCCCTTGATAAAACACAGTGGACCAACACCAGCAGCTGACATGGCACCCCAGACCATCGTCTGTGGGTACTTGACACTGGACTTCAGACATTTTGGCATTTCCCTCTCCCCAGTCTTCCTCCAGACTCTGGCACCTTGATTTCCGAATGACATGCAAAATTTGCTTTCATCCGAAAAAAGTACTTTGGACCACTGAGCAACAGTCCAGTGCTGCTTCTCTGTAGCCCAGGTCAGGCGCTTCTGCCGCTGTTTCTGGTACAAAAGTGGCTTGACCTGGGGTATGCGGCACCTGTAGCCCATTTCCTGCACACGCCTGTGGATGTTTCTACTCCAGACTCAGTCCACTGCTTCCGCAGGTCCCCCAAGGTCTGGAATCGGTCCTTCTCCACAATCTTCCTCAGGGTCCGGTCACCTCTTCTCGTTGTGCAGCGTTTTCTGCCATACTTTTTACTTCCCACAGACTTCCCACTGAGGTGCCTTGATACAGCACTCTGGGAACAGCCTATTCGTTCAGAAATTTCTTTCTGTGTCTTACCCTCTTGCTTGAGGGTGTCAATGATGGCCTTCTGGACAGCAGTCAGGTCGGCAGTCTTACCCATGATTGCGGTTTTGAGTAATGAACCAGGCTGGGAGTTTTTAAAAGCCTCAGGAATCTTTTGCAGGTGTTTAGAGTTAATTAGTTGATTCAGATGATTAGGTTAATAGCTCGTTTAGAGAACCTTTTCATGATATGCTAATTTTTTGAGATAGGAAATTTGGGTTTTCATGAGCTGTATGCCAAAATCATCAATATTAAAACAATAAAAGGCTTGAACTACTTCAGTTGGTGTGTAATGAATCTAAAATATATGAAAGTCTAATGTTTATCAGTACATTGCAGAAAATAATGAACTTTATCACAATATGCTAATTTTTTTAGAAGGACCTGTATACCAGTGCTTAAAATTACTTTTCAGCCTGTCCCTGCTCCACACAGTAACCTCTTCCTACACTGGCAAAACACTGAATGTAAAATGGCGGCCAGATCAGGTTTATTTATAAGGTAGGGGGTATGTTCATGTGCTGAAATATCTCAATTTGCTCTCCTGTACCACCTGATGGATGTGTCATGGGTCAAAGTTCTTCACAATATAAAAGAATATGGCGGGCGCAAATTTCTCCATATGTTTGCATGTTCAACGAATCGCGAACACGCAAAGTTCGCCGTGAAATGACCGCCGGGCGAACCGCAAGGCCACACATAGTATATAAGGCCGAAAAAAGACATTTGTCCATCCAGTTCGGCCTGTTATCCTGCAAGTTTATCCAGAGGAAGGCAAAAAAAAAAAAACTGTGAGGTACAAGCCAATTTTCCCCACTTAAGGGGGAAAAAATTCCTTCCCGACTCCAATCAGGCAATCAGAATAACTCCCTGGATCAATGACCCCTCTCTGGTAGCTATAGCCTGTAATATTATTACACTTCGGAAATTCATCCAAGCCCCTCTTGAATTCTTTTATTGTACTCACCATCACCACCTCCTCAGGCAGAGAGTTTCATAGTCTCACTGCTCTTACCGTAAAGAATCCTTTTCTATGTTTGTGTATAAACCTTATTTCCTCCAGACGCAGAGGATGTCCCATCATCACAGTCACAGTCCTGGGGATAAATAGATGATGGGATAGATCTCTGTACTGTCCCTGATATATTTATACATAGTAAATAGATCTCCAGTCGTATTTTTTTTTTGGTGAATAACCCTAATGTTGATAATCTTTCAGGGTACTGTAGTTGCCCCATTCCAGTTATTACTATAGTTGCCCTCCTCTGAACCCTCTCCAGCTCTGCTATGTCTGCCTTGTTCACAGGAGCCCAGAACTGTACACAGTGCTCCATATGTGGTCTGACTAGTGATTCGTAAAGTGATAGGACTTTGTTCTCAACTAGTGTTGATCACGAATATTAGAATTTTTATCGCGAATATAGGTACTTCGAAAATTCGCGAATATTTTGAATATAGTGATATATATTCGTAATTTCGAATATTCAAATTTTTTTTCCCTTTTTTTATTAGATTTTTTTTATATTCGAAAAAACAAAGTTATAGCAATATAGCGAATATTCGAAAAAAAAATAATATAGAGCAATTTAGCTAATATAGTGCTATAATCTTCTTTGTCTAATAGTTGTAATTTTTTTCTCATCTGAAGTTCAGATTGGAAAAAAATTACAACTATAAAAAAAAAGATTATAGCACTATATTAGCTAAATTGCTCTATATTCATTTTTTTCGAATATTTGCTATATTGCTATATATTCTTGTTTTAGAATATTACAAATATTCAAAAAAACTAAGTTATAGCAATATAGTGAATATTCGAAAAAATCTAATATAGAGCAATTTAGCTAATATAGTGCTATAATCTTCTTTGTCTAATAGTTGTAAGTTGAAAAATTTGAATCCGAAAATTCGAATTACGAAAATTTGCATATTACAAAATCATTACCTTGCCAATCCTGTGGAACACTCCCTGTCAGTATAGAGTCTGTAAATATCAGAAATAAGGGGCTGGCTATGACATTAATTAATTCTCTTAGGATACGGGGGTGTATGACATCTGGTCCTGGCTATTTGTCTATTTTAATCTTTTTAAGTCGCTGTTGTACTTCTTCCTGGGTCAGACAGGGCACTTTTATTGGGAAATTAACTTTTACATTCTGCATTTTATCTGACAGTTTATTTTCCTTAGTGAATACAGTCGAGAAAAAAATATTTAATAGCTTTTCTTTCTCCTCGTCGCTCTCTGCAACTTCCCCCTCATTGCTCTATAGAGGGCCAACACCTTCAGATTTATGCTTTTTACCATTTATATAAATGAAGAACATTTTAGGGTTAGTTTTGTTCTTATTTGCAATTAATCTCTTGGTCTCTATTTTGGCGGCTTTTATTAGTTTTTTACATATTCTATTTTTTTCATTATAGTTTTTCAGTGCTTGCGTGCTACCCTCCTGTTTTAGGGATTTAAATGCTTTATTTTTCATTTATTGCTTTCTTTACAGTTCTATTTATTCACATTGGTTTATTCTTGTTCCTTAACCCTTTATTCCTATAAGGTATTGTGAGACAGTGACAGGTCTCACGCAGGTTGGAGGCAAGGAAGGGGTGGCTAGTGCGGTCCACGCCCCTATTACACCACAGGTAAGACCAGCTGAAGGTACTCAGCCTGGCATAAAGCACTTCCCAGAGTGTCAGCAAGGGGGAAGTGTGTTACCTGTAGACAGAGGCCTGGAGGCTCTGTTTGTGTGGTCTCAGCTGGGCAAGGATAAGGGACCACAAGGCTGGGAGATAGCCAGGAGGTGGGGGACAAAGTGATGCCTGGGAGGGTCCAGGGCTAGAGTCAGGTGGACTATTAGGCCCCAGTCCCCCACAAGAGACATTGGTCTGGTGGACAGAGGCCTGGAGGCTCTGTCTGGGTGGTCTCAGCTGGGCAAGGCTTAGGGACCACGAGGCTGGGCGACAGCCTGGAGTTCGTGGACGCAGCAATGCCTGGGAGGGTCGCAGGGCCATAGTCACGCAGACTACTGAGCCCCAATCCCCCACAAGAAACAGTGAGCTATAGACAGTGGGCATACTGTGCTCTGTACAGCCAGGAGGCTGTGGGACATTGACTGACAAAGCCACACAAGTTCACAGGGTGTGAACTGTATCTTAGGTGAGTCAGGAATCTCTGTGTTAGTTAGAGACTAGCCATGCAAGTGTTTATTATTTTGTCATTTTGTTGTTGCTGGTGTTGCACAATAAATGCATAAATGCACTGTTTGGACATTATATCCGTGTCTGGTGAAGTGACCTGTGAGAATGACCCCCGGAGAAGAGCTAACCCCCCACAGTATGTAACTCTCACAATTAGATTTTAGGATGCTTTTAAAAATATCCCATTTTGTGGGACATTGCCTCAGTTAGTTACGCCTATGGCCTCTCTTAGTTGGCTAAATTTTGCTTTTTTGAAGTTTGGTATTTTTGTTCCTCCCTGTAGAAATGTTCATTTGAAGGATAATTGGAAGGTTTTTACTTTATGGTCGCTATTTCCCAGGTGTACCCCAACCTGCACATCTGTTGTTCTGTCAGTATGGCCGTCCCTCTAGTCGGGTTCTGAACCAGTTGGGAAAGGTAATTGTCTTTGGTTAGTGCCAAAAACCTATTTCCCTAAATGTACAGCTTTCAGTTTCCCAGTCTATATCTGGGTAGTTGAAGTCCCCCATAATAACCATCTCACTATTATTTGCCGCCTTGTCTATCTCGCCTACAGAACAAAGGCTACAAACTCCGCTTTGACTTAAAGGAACAACCTTTGCATCAGAACTGTACTATTCAGACTGCCCTAAGCCAGGAACCCTCGTAAAAGGTATGGCGATACACCACACACGCAGCAAAACAACAACACACTGACTAGTATCAGCACTAAAGCCAGGCAGCCATGGACTTCACTAAGTTCTTTGCTAAACAGGAGCTGGTTACCAAAGGACTGATAAAGTTCACCAATTGGGCCAAAAACTACAGGCCATGGCAAGCTTCCTTCCAGAAAGCCATAAGGGACTTAGATTTTTCCTGTAGTGAAGAGTTAGGTCTCTTGGTAAAGTGGCTTGGAAGCGAGTCCACTGAACGCGCCCAAAGAATCAGAGACATTAACATAAACTATCCGGGCATATATATATATACAGTACAGACCAAAAGTTTGGACACACCTTCTCATTCAAAGAGTTTTCTTTATTTTCATGACTATGAAAATTGGAGACTTCCACACATGTGGAATTATATACATAACAAAAAAGTGTGAAACAACTGAAAATATGTCATATTCTAGGTTCTTCAAAGTAGCCACCTTTTGCTTTGATTACTGCTTTGCACACTCTTGGCATTCTCTTGATGAGCTTCAAGAGGTAGTCACCTGAAACGGTTTTCACTTCACAAGTGTGCCCTGTCAGGTTTAATAAGTGGGATTTCTTGCCTTATAAATGGGGTTGGGACCATCAGTTGTGTTGTGGAGAAGTCAGGAGGATACACAGCTCCTGAACAGTCCTACTGAATAGACTGTTAGAATTTGTATTATGGCAAGAAAAAAGCAGCTAAGTAAAGAAAAACGAGTGGCCATCATTACTTTATGAAATGAAGGTCAGTCAGTCCGAAAAATTGGGAAAACTTTGAAAGTGGCCCCAAGTGCAGTCACAAAACCATCAAGCGCTACAAAGAAACTGGCTCACATGCGGACCGCCCCAGGAAAGAAAGACCAAGAGTCACCTCTGCTGCGGAGGATAAGTTCATCCGAGTCACCAGCCTCAGAAATCGCAGGTTAACAGCAGCTCAGATTAGAGACCAGGTCAATGCCACACAGAGTTCTAGCAGCAGACACATCTCTAGAACAACTGTTAAGAGGAGACTGTGTGAATCAGGCCTTCATGGTAGAATATCTGCTAGGAAACCACTGCTAAGGACAGGCAACAAGCAGAAGAGACTTGCTTGGGCTAAAGAACACAAGGAATGGACATTAGACCAGTGGAAATCTGTGCTTTGGTCTGATGTGTCCAAATTTGAGATCTTTGGTTCCAACCACCGTGTCTTTGTGCGACGCAGAAAAGGTGAACGGATGGACTCTGCATGCCTGGTTCCCACCGTGAAGCATGGAGGAGGAGGTGTGATGGTGTGGGGGTGCTTTTCTGGTGACACTGTTGGGGATTTATTAAAAATTGAAGGCATACTGAACCAGCATGGCCACCACAGCATCTTGCAGCGGCATGCTATTCCATTTGCATTTAGTTGGACCATCATTTATTTTTCAACAGGACAATGACCCCAAACACACCTCCAGGCTGTGTAAGGGCTATTTGACCATGAAGGAGAGTGATGGGGTGCTGTGCCAGATGACCTGGCCTCCACAGTCACTGGACCTGAACCCAATCGAGATGGTTTGGAGTGAGCTGGACCACAGAGTGAAGGCAAAAGGGCCAACAAGTGCTAAGCATCTCTGGCAACTCCTTCAAGACTGTTGGAAGACCATTTCAGGTGACTACCTCTTAAAGCTCATCAAGAGAATGCCAAGAGTCCGCAAAGCAGTAATCAAAGCAAAAGGTGGCTACTTTGAAGAACCTAGAATATGACATATTTTCAGTTGTTTCACACTTTTTTGTTATGTATATAATTCCACATGTGTTAATTCATAATTTTGATGCCTTCAGTGTGAATCTACAATTTTCATTGGCATGAAAATAAAGAAAACTCTTTGAATGAAAAGGTGTGTCCAAACTTTTGGTCTGTACTGTGTGTGTATATATATATATATATATATATATATATATATAATGTAAAAAACGGGCAGCACTCCAGCAGATAAAAATGAAAAATAACTTTATTTACCCATAAGGCTGATGCGATGTTTCGGCTCTACACAGGAGCCTTCCTCAAGCAGTGTGTACAAACCAAGCTCTGAACATATATAGTGTTGTAACAAACCATAACTAATTACATATCAAGTGAACATAATTCATTATAATTAATAAATAATCGAGATAAATCGAGTTCATAGTTTTGATGCCTTCAGTGTGAATCTACAATTTTCATAGTCATGAAAATAAAGAAAACTCTTTGAATGAGAAGGTGTGTCCAAACTTTTGGTCTGTACTGTATCTAGGACCCCTAAATGGATTGGTTGGTCAGCTGACCGTATACTGTTTTTTATGGGACAATAGAAGCTACAGAAATGTTTTATATAAGAGAATTTGTAATTTGATAGAGCTTACCAGAAACTTAGCGACTTGATGATAGAGGTACAGGTTGCTCAAGCAGAAGGAGATCTGCCAGGGCTAGCATTCCTGGACACCAGAAGAGGTTTCAATCCGATTGTCCAAAAACTCCCCTATAACCTACAAGAGAAGTGGATCACGCATGGTTCTCGTTATAAACAGGTTCATAATGTACCATTCCTCCCCTTTGTGGTGTTTTTAGACTTTGTTTCTCAACAGGGAAGGATCTGAAATTATCCCAGTTTTGACTTTACTCTGTCATGTCCCACTACCCCTGGTGTCAAACCTTATAAAACACCAGTGGCAATCCACAAAACTAACGGTGTCTCCACAGGTTCTTATTACATGCCATTTAAGTCTTCTCAAGAAGAGAACAAACCCAATGATCTTACCAAACAATGCCCCTGCACAAGAACCCACATTCTCTACTAAAATGCAGGTCCTTTAGAGAGAAGTCATTGGAGGACCGCAAATATTTCCTAAAAGAAAACAACATCTGCTTCAGGTGCTGCATTACAACATCACACTTCACCAGGAACTGTAAGGTCAATGTGATATGCACAGAATGCGGTAGCACAGAAAATAACATGGCTTTACACCCTAGACCACCCTCTGAGGTATTATCCCAAGCAGAGGAGCATGACGGAAATCAGATAGACACTGATGTATTTTAGACCAGACTTTGTGGCCACCTGCCTCTTTTGGGTGCTGTGAATGGGGTCCCCACCGGTAGTAATAGCATGCAAAAATCACAGCAAAATAGATGGTTGTCTTTGTTCTGTGAATTGTTTTATTTTCAAGGCAATATATATGTGCATACATGTGCATGTGCAAACGTTTTCAGACTTATTTAGGCCTTTGTCAGGCACTACAAAAATAATATAGACATAAATTAATACATATGAACAAAATTTGTCAACTCTTTTGTTTAACATTGTGAATAAAGTGCATAAGTGGCACGCATTAGCCGTCTCTTTGATATAACTGATGAGCGCTGATTGATATGTTGTGACAGTATCTGAAAAAAAGGGTTATAAGGAAAACAGGGAAAAAATTCCAACATAGATCTACTTTTCTCATATCACCTATAAATATCTTAATATCTGTAGTACATGTATCATATGAATACTTGGCATAACTCATATACACTATTCAGGATATGCTTGTATTGTTAAATTTTCATCCTAAGTAAGCCAGAAGGAGTAGTGGGTATTATATACTCTTACCTATGCCGCCAGGGGTAGAAGTGAAAAGAAAGATGATCAGCAGAGTATGGAGCGCTCCGGCCGCCAAGGGTACATCTGTCATGATGATTATCCCAGTCCAGTCCCGATTTTTATCATGCTGGCGGGGACTGTTATGTCGGCTGTAACTGCGGAGGGAGGCGCGGCTGGCGTGCATTCCATAGGAGCGGAAGTGAAGGCGATGGAACGCAAATACATTTCAAATGACAGGAAGTAACAGGTATGTGCGCTCCAAAGACCGGAAGTGACACTGGCGGAGCGCACTAGACAGAAAATAACATGGAGAATAACACAGTAAAAGCATTATCTAAAGGGCAGAAGAGAAATGCTGAAAAAGGATACCTCCTGCAGCATGGTCCTAGGGGATCTATTTAGGATACCTAAGGGGATTGTGAAAAAAACATAAAATTAGTATTTATAGGAATAGTTATGGAGATGAATATCCTTATGGCAATATATACATATATACTGGCGACGCAGAAATTAACCCTCTCTTATAATATTTGTCATCATAATTTTGTAAAAACAGCTGAACCATAGTTACATCATCCATAATATGCAATAGATGTATATCCAGAATGTATCTTTAACGTCACAGTCAGGCAAGAGGTTGCATAAACGCATATAGTTCGTATTCTCTATTAAGTCCTTTGGAGACAAAGTTTGTAGGGTATGTATCCAGAATGCCTATCTATGTTTCAGCATTCTGAATCTATCTCCCCCTCTTCTGGGTGGTAGAACATGTTCAATAATTGGAAATTTCAATTATGAGACCTGGTGTTGAGCTTGATCAAAATTATGTGGGAGTGGTAATAACAGATTTTGACGATGTATTGTAGATTTATGTTGGCATATTCTGTCTCGGATCGTTTGAGTGGTTTCGCCTACATACATTAGGCCTCAAGGACATTTAATGGTGTATATTACATAGTCTGTATCACAAGTGAAATAGCCTTGGATTTTATATGGTTTGCCTGTTTGTGGGTGAGAAATGATTGGGCCTTTCTGTACATTGCTACATTGTGCACAGTGCAAACATGGAAAAGTGGCAGTTTTCTGAGTCTGGAACAATAGTTGTCTTGGACGTGACTTAGATGGGCCTATGCAGATAGACACTGATGTAGATGCCCCGGAGATCTGTAAAGGACTCGTAGGAAGTCCTTTACAGATCCTGCTAAAAAATAACTGTCAGAGTGTATCCGGTCGGTCACCGAGATAAGGCAATGAAGTTATATGCAATCTAAGATGATCAAAGCAACAGGTCTTTAGCTAAATCCACTTTCTTCGACACCTTCAACATCGTAGGCCCTGGTTCTCCCTACTCCTTATGAACATGTGCTGGTACCGTTCAGACGGCAGGGAGGAAAGCAACTGAGTACAAGTTAGAGTCCATGGATGGTCAGTCCTGCTTGTCCCTGCCAACCATACTGGAGTGCAATCACATATCTGACAACCGGTAAGAGATACCTACACCAGTAGTAGCGGCATACCACCTTCTCCTGAGGCGTATAGCTCACCTGATACCAAAACTGGACCCAGAAGCCCTGATAGTCTTACTCCTTGAAAGAGACATACAATGAGTTCATAAGGCTAGAGGACAGATTAACGATCCCCAAACACCCAGAAACTTGACGTAGGGGGTGAGTCATCATAGGAGACTTCTGTTTAGGATGAGCACACAAGCTGGCCTCAGTCAACGTTATACTTACCAACACACTTGAAAAAGAACGTCCTTCCCTAATTCAGACATGTCAGAGCAGTTTCCTGATAAATGAATTGCCACACAGCGCTTCTGTGCCTTGTCCTTTCGCAGATCCCTCATGGGAAGACCACGCCTGCGATGGTGACCAAGATCACTAAGGGTGCACAGTCTTGCACAGTACAAAAGAAGACAACAGGGTTGAAATGTCCGTAGATAACAGGCTGTTCTTTGAGGAAATAGCTAAAATGACTTTGAAGGGGGAACTTATCATTATGGGAGACTTCAATCTTCCAGATGTAAACTGGAAAACCAAAATAGTTAGTTCTGCCAGGAGTACAGATATTCTAAATTCCCTACTGGGATGATCTCTACAGCAAGTAGTGGAGGGGCCAACCCGGAAGGAGGCCATTTTAGATTTAGTATTCACAAATGGGAATTTGGTATCTGATATTAATGTAGGGGAAAGCTTTTCTAAAATTAGATTAGTGGTATGCGAGTCCCTATCAGACTTGAACTGTTTCATTGGAGTCCAGGAGGAATGGGACTACTTAAAAGTGGCACTATTGAAGGCAACAGAAAATTGCATTAGGCTTGTCAGTAAAAGCAAAAAAAGGAAGAGATCACTGCAGAAGTGGCCAAAATCATTAAAAACAAAAAGATAGCATTTAGGAATTATAAAAAAAAAAAAAAAAAAAAAAAAAAAAGAGGATGACAGGCAAATTTATAAGATTAGGAGAGATAGGCCAAACAAGTTATAAGAGCTTCTAAAGCAGGGACAGAAGAGAAATTAGCTCAGTCAGGGAAAAAAGGCGATAAGGCATTCTTCAGATACATAAATGAAAAAGGAAACTTAAACAAGGAATTACCAAATTACAAACAAAAGAAGGAAGGTATATGGAAGAAGATAAATAACTAGATGACTGCCTCAATGAATATTCCTGTTCAGTTTTTACAAAGAAAAATTAAGGAAAAGGACCTCAGTTAGGAAAGAAGACTAATGAATCTTTTGATGCATTTGTCTTTACAGAGGAAGAGGTTCTAAGTCAACTGTCTAAAATTAATACAAATAAGTCACAGGGGCCTGATGATATCCACCCAAAGCTATTAAAAGAGCTCAGCGGTGAACTAGCAAAACCATTAACAGATTTATTTAACCAATCACTGGCAACAGGAGTCGCCCCAGAAGATTGGAAATTAGCAAATGTTGTGCCCATTCACAAGAAAGGTAGTAGGGAGGAATCGGGCAACTATAGGCCAGTAAGCCTGACAGCAATAGTGGGGAAGTTAATGGAAACCATACTTAAGGAGAGGATTGTGGAACATCTAAAATACCATGGATTGAAAGATGAAAAACAGCATGGGTTTACTTCAGGGAGATCATGTCAAACTAATCTTATTGATTTTTTTGATTGGGTGACTAAAATAATAGATGGAGGATGTGCAGTAGACATTGCTTTTGATACTGTCCCACATAGAAGGCTTATCAATAAAGTGCAGTCTTTGGGCTTGGACTACCATATTGTTGAATGGATTAGGCAGTGGCTGAGGGACAGGCAACAGAGGGTTGAAGTCAATGGAGTATATTCAGACCAAGGTCTTGTTACCAGTGGGGTACCTCAGGGATCTGTTCTGGGACCCATATTGTTTAATATCTTTATCAGCGAAATTGCAGAAGGCCTCAATGGTAAGGTGTGTCTTTTTGCTGATGACACAAAGATTTGTAACAGGGTTGATGTTCCTGAAGGGATACACCAAATGTCAAAGGACTTAGGAAAACTAGAGGAATGGTCAAAAATCTGGCAACTAAAATTTAATGTTGATAAGTGCAAGATAATGCACCTGGGACGTAAAAACCCAAGGGCAGAATATAAAATCAGTGATACAGTCCTAACCTCAGTATCTGAGGAAAGGGATTTAGGGATCATTATTTCAGAAGACTTAAAGGTAGGCAGACAATGTCATAGAGCAGCAGGAAATGCTAGCAGAATGCTTGGGTGTATAGCAAGAGGAATTACCAGTAGAAAGAGGGAGGTGCTCATGCCGCTCTACAGAGCACTAGTGAAACCTCATTTGGAGTATTGTGCTCAGTACTGGAGACCATATCTCCAGAAGGATATTGATACTTTGGAGAGAGTTCAGAGAAGAGCTACTAAACTGGTACATGGATTGCAGGATAAAACTTACCAGGAAAGATTAAAGGACCTTAACATCTATAGATTGGAAGAAAGACGAGACAGAGGGGATATGATAGAAACTTTTAAATACATAAAGGGAATCAACAAGGTAAAAGAGGAGAGAATATTTAAAAGAAGAAAAACTGCTAAAAGAGGACATAGTTTTAAATTAGAGGGGCAAAGGGTTAAAAGTAATATCAGGAAGTATTACTTTACTGAGAGGGTAGTGGATGCATGTAATAGCCTTCCTGCAGAAGTGGTAGCTGCAAATACAGTGGAGGAGTTTAAGCATGAATGGAATAGGCATAAGGCCATCCTTCATATAAGATAGGGCCAGGGGCTATCCATAGTATTTAGTATATTGGGCAGACTAGATGGGCCAAATGGTTCTTATCTGCCGACACATTCTATGTTTCTATGATATAATGGATCAAGGAATAGTAAAAGACAAGTCAAAAAGTAGGCTCCCCCTTTACCATTTAAACCCTGGAGACGACGCTTACCAGCTAACACCAAAGAACTTGTCGATTTATCTCCCTTAAACACAAACTTCAGAGGACAACAGAGACGAAAGAGCATTTATTTACCTTCATGGAAAGAATATTCCAGAAGAACCATGCAGAAATGGCACCCGTGCTCCAAGACTCCGAAGAGTGTTGGTGCTTACCCATATTCGGTGTGTATCATCCTAAAAAACCAGGGCAGATAAGAGTAGTATTCGACTTGAGTGCCAGGTGCAAAGGCATCTCGCTAAATGAGGTCCAGAATTAGGAAGAGAGCTGAATGGCACACCTCTGGGATGCAGGCGATGCTCAGTGGTAGTTTTAAAGCTCATAAAATATGGAAAGGACCACGACACTCATATTTTCTGTTGCAAAATTCTTATTTATTTTGTTATATTATTAATTCATCCAAATATGATTAGATTTTAGCCACTGGCCAACGTTTGGGTCTGCACCTTGTTCACAGCCTTAGTCATGGTTGCAGTGTGTTTATGTACACACTTACATGACTGAGGCTGTTAACAAGGTCTGAGTGCAGACCAATATGCTTATATGATCCTATGGGATTCTTAGCACCTGTTACCATCCAAGGTAAAATAATGTTAAGAGACTTCACCACAGAGACATTTGATTGAGACTATGGAGAAGAAAAACCTGGGGACAGTTTGGATGAAGTCTCTCGAAGCTTTGACCAGCTTTCATGTGGCACGACCATATGCTTCTGTGTCATCAACTGAAGTCAAGATGCAAAGACTATATATCTTCTGTGATGCTTCAGTCAAGGCAATTTCAGCCGGAGCATACCTAAAGACCATTGACATCAAATAATGATGCCATATAGGGTTTGTTATGAGTCGGACCAAACTGGCGCCACTACGTGAACACACGATACCCAGAATGGAACTCTGCGCTGCTGTGCTTGCAGTGGAATTGGCTGAACTTATAATGACATAAATGAACCTTGAAATCAAGGAAGTTGAGTTTTACACGGCCAGCAAGGTAGTCCTAGGATTTATTTGCAACAAAACCAGATGCTTTTACGTCTATGTCAGCAATCGGGTGCTAAGGATCAGGAGATCCACTTGCCCTAAACAGTGGCACTATGTGCCTACACACTATAATCCTGCAGACCGCGCGACTAGATCCGTCACACCAAGCCACCTTAAGGACACAAGATGGTTTACGGGTCCTGTATTACTGTACCGTTCAACTTCTTGCAGCATCGGATTGGTAGACCCAGAAATCTGACCCAAAGTATCTTATCTACGTATGGTGACATTGGACCACCAACTCAAATCCTGCCATTTCGGCAGGTTCTCCACCTGTATGTCGCTCGTTCGTGCTATAAACTGTCTAGTTCATATAGCTCAGTCTTACATGTCGACATTACCTGTGAGCCAGAAGCCGTGCAAAGGTTGGCCTCACTGCAAACACGCCTTTACTGCTACTAATCTGGAAAAGTCCAAGAACATCATAATTCACACTAAACAACATGAATGTTATGCTAAAGAAATAGACTACCTCAGCAAAGGTCAAACAGTCTCCAAGGATAGTCTCCAAAATTGTTTGCTAAGAATAGGAGGCTGTCTTCAAGAAGCCAAAGTGGAATTTATGGAGAAACCTCCCAGAATAATTCCCGGACCTTATCACATTACGACTCACCTTGTGCAACATCACCACGTTCAAGTGAAACAAAAGGGCCAATTGTTTACCTAAGGGAATCTACGAGCTACGAGTATATGGATAGTTGGAGCAAAGAGGCGTGTGAGCAAGCTTATCTGCAATTGCGTTAGTCTACTTTCACACTCGCATTTTGGCTTTCCGTTTGTGAGATCCGTTCAGGGCTATCACAGCGGTCCAAAATGGATCAAGTTGCATTCTAATGCATTCTGAATGGAAAAGGATCCGCTCAGAATGCATCAGTATGCATCAGTTTGCATCAGTTCAGTCTCCATTCCTCTTTAGATACATACACCAAAACACTGCTTGCCTGCTTGCAGCGTTTTGGTGTCTGCCTGATGAAGCTGAGCCAAATAGATCCGTCCTGGCACACAATGTAAGTCAATAGGGACGGATCAGTTTTAATTGACACAATGTGGCACAATAGAAAATGGATGCGTCCTCCTTTGACTTTTAATGTTGCTCAAGACGGATCCGTCTTGGCTATGTTAGAGATAATACAAACGGATCCTTTCAGAACAGATGCAGATGGTCGGATTATCTGAACGGAGCCGTCCATGACAAATCCGCACAAAACACGAGCGTGAAAGTAGCCTTAGGCTACTTTCACACTGGCGTTTCTGGGTCCGCTTGAGAGATCTGTTTCAGGGCTCTCACAAGCAGCCCAAAGCGGATCAGTTCAGCCCCTATACATTCTGAATGGATAATGATCCGTTCAGAATGCATCAGTTTGGCTGCGCTTGGTCTCCGTTCCGCTTTTGAGTAGAACACCTAAACGCTGCTTGCAGTGTTTTGGTGTCCGCCTGACGATGCAAAGCCAAACAGTTTTCACTGACACAATATGGTGCAATTGAAAACGGATCCGTCCCCCATTGACTTTGAATGTAAGTCAAGATGGATTTGTTTTGACTTACATTATTTTTTTTTTTTTATAATCCAAACGGATCAGTTCTGAATGGATACAAGCGTTTGCATTATCGATGTGGATCCGTCTGTGCAGATACAAGACGGATCCACACCGAACGCAGGTGTGAAAGTAGCCTTATCTGTCGCAAACTTTGTGGTATGTTCCAGAACCCGAAGATGGGCAATCTTCCAACTAAGAGTACAGATCCTCCTTTAATAAACGTTGGTCTGGATGTATTCGGTCCCTGGTCAGTGGCTACATGGCACACTAGAAGTAAGCACCACCACAAAGTGCTGGGCAGTCATGTTCATTTGTATGTCCAGCAGAGCTGTCCATATAGAAGTGATCAAATCCATGAACATGTCAAATTTCATAAATGCACTTCGACTGTTCATCATCATCAGAGGGCCTGTCAAGCTTGTTCATTCGGACTGAGGCGAAAATTTTGTTGGGCAGTGAAAGAACTTCAAATACCTATCAACTTGGAAACTGCCAATGTGGAAAGATACTTAAACGAGCAAGGATGCTCCTGGACCTTTAATCTACCTCATTCTTGAACCTTTAATCCACTACGTGCTTTGAAGCAAGATCAGAAATGAGTTACAGTTACCTTACTAGTTACTGGACAATTACCTATTGGATCTTTAGAGTGGACATTCTAATTCTAGTAATAATAAGGTAACAGATTCTCCTACATTTATAAAAAAAAAAATTTTTAAAGCTGACATATTCCCATTACAGAGATTATCATCAATTTCTGTCATCAATGGAGCTCACAGTGTAAATATTGTATTAGTATGTCTTTGGAGTGTGGGAGAAAATAAACACAAACACAGGGAGAACATATAATCTCCATGCAGATGTTGTCTTTGGCTTCTAAGCTAGGACGCCAGCAGTGCAAGGCACCAGTCCTTACTACTGAACTCTTACTACGAACCCCTTGATTCACCATTCACATTTGGTGATTCACAACTTATCAACTCCCTCCTGACCTCTGCACAGGTCACAAAGAATCCCTAGAAAACAAACATTTTTGATGGTGTTCACAGTGCAGTAAGAATGACATGATAACATATACAAGTGCACCAATACCAAATTTATATAGATTTATATGTCTTACTCTTTTGGCTAATTTTTATAGCCATAGATAATCATAGAATATTCAAGCACGTCGGGCTGTCACAAATTTAGACGTCTGACGGGCAGATGGTGTCGTCGCAAAACATCAGCAAGGCAAGCCATGGCCGTGTAAGATATTCTAAAATGGCCAGAGATTTTCCTGGCCTGCCACAAGACGTCCTGAACCCAGGGGTATTTGGCAACGAATCGCTGCACGAATAAGTTCGGGACGTGTGCCATTCACGGCACGTGTGTCTTTTTGCCCTGTATCAGCACGCTCAACAGATTGACACCATTGTCGCACACCACTTTATCAACTGTCAAATTGAGAGGGGTTAGCCACTGATCGACATATGACCGCAGAGCTGAAAGCAGTGTAGGAACGGTGTGGCTCTTGGCTTCCAGGTACAACAGCCGCAGCACAGCATGGCAACATCTCACCTGGCACATCGAATAGTTTCTGGGCATCTGGGGGAGTGCAGCGGAATAAGAGGTAGCAGTGGAAAAGGAGTAGTCAGCCAAGGAGGAGACGGAGGCCATCAGAAGATTTACCCATTGGGCAGTAAAATTTATGTAACTTCCCTGCCCGTGTTTGCTAGACCACGTGTCTGTGGTCAATGGATCTTGGCACCGACAAAGTGCTAGAGATACATTCACTTGACGCTGAACATGGCCATATAGTTCTGGGATGCCCTTCTGGGAGAAATATTTCCTTCCGGGGACCTTCTATTGCAGTTCGCCAATGGCCACAAATTTTCTAAAGGCCTCTGAGTCCACCATTTTATATTGTAGTAGTTGACGGACAAGCAGTTCCAACAAGCCGGCGGTCAGCCATTGGTCAAAAGGGTTATCTGGCATCATCAACTTTTTTACGTTCGAACATTTGGGCAACGGAAGCCTGTCTTTTGCCAGATGAACTCAACGACGGCACAGTGGAAGATGGAGTGGAAGACAATTGGGAGCAGAGAGGAGAAGGAGAAGACGCAGGACATAGAGCGTCGGGAGTGTGGCTTTGTTCTGACGGTGTTTCTCCCACTGGGCTCAGTGCTTTCTTAAGGCGATCGTCCCTAGGTGAGTGTTAGGTTTACCGCGACTTATGTGTTAACAGCACAGGCTGCAGATAGCAACACTATTGTCAGCAGCTGACACGTTAAAAAAGCCCACACTGCGGAGCCATGTGCCGGCGTCCTGGGAGCACCAGACGTGACCGTGCATGGTGGATGGCTCGCTCCAGATACATTTGCAGTCTGCATTTTGCTTCCTGTGCACTGCGAGTTCTGCCTTCTTTTCCTCTTTCTCCTCCCTATCTTCTGCTCAGTCTCACCCTCTGAACTCCTCTCCTCTTCCTGTTCTGATGCCAAGAATGGCTGCACATCGGTAAGATCTGGGAATGGATGGGAAATTAATTTCTCTGACTCGAGTGGAGGTGCTATGATGATGTAGTGTTGGTGTCTTTGGGGGTGCACACAGCAGAGAGTGAGGAGGGTGCTGATACAGAGGATGAGGAGGGTGCAGAAGTGGAAGGCTGAGTGAGACACTCAACTAACTCTGGTGCATCCTTTGACGTAATCGGACGCACCTTCTCCAACTTCCCACTTAGGCTCTGGCCTGGTGCACCTGCCCGACCCCTACCACCCCTGCAAAATGACCTGCCTCTTCCTCTGCCTGTCATTTTCAAAATGACCCTGTGACAAAGTCCCTATAGAAGAGCAGTATTTGTGGAAGCAAGTATAAAGAACGCCTTAATGAGTATTTGCTGGAAGCAGATATATCAAACCCCTTAATCAGTTTATTTTGGGGCAACAGCTATATCACACCAATTGCAATTAGTTATTCCAATTGCATTTGCCCCTCTGTATAGCTGCAGTATCTCAGCAGAACCACACATAACTGCTGCACAATACAAATGCACTATATGGAAATTATATTATAGGTATATCACACCCCTGCCTCAATCAGTTTTTTGGGGGGGCAACTGGTATATCACACCAGTTGCAATTAGTTGTTCTAAAATCATTTGTCACTCTGTATAGCTGCGGTATCTCAGTAGAACTGCACACAAATGCTGCACAATACAAATGCACTATATAGAATATATATAATTCCAATAGCGAAAAATAGAATGAGACTGGCACTCAATTATGTGGATCACATAGAACGTGGCAATTTATTACCGCAATATAATATAAAAACACACTTATTAACCTCCTAAAAATGAACTAAAATAAAACAATATACATAATAATCGCAGATGAGATGCACACTAATGGAGCTGGATGAAGTGTATAGATAACTGGTCCTTCAATTAATTAAATCGCTGGTAGTTCATGGAAAATAGGTCCAGGTATAGGACTGGAGAGGATGAACTTGAATATATCAGTTACTTAAATATCGCTGTGTTCCCTCAATGGTGTTCCCTGAAATCGGGACAGCACGGATGGTGGATACAGTCGGGGGCGTTACCTTGGTATGCCGGTTCATGTAATTATTAGGTATAGTTGGTGGATAGGGCGTGAAAAAGTTCCTTACCCCTATTATATCGGGAACGCCACTTAGATTTTCCACTCACCACCTAGTACCGGCGTCTTCTCCTCCCGCTAATAATTACATGAACCGGCATACCAAGGTAACGCCCCCCGACTGTATCCACAGTCCGTGCTGTCCCGATTTCAGGGAACACCATTGAGGGAACACAGCGATATTTAAGTAACTGATATATTCAAGTTCATCCTCTCCAGTCCTATACCTGGACCTATTTTCCATGAACTACAAGCGATTTAATTAATTGAAGGACCAGTTATCACTACACTTTATCTAGCTCCATTAGTGTGCATCTCATCTGCGATTATTATGTATATTGTTTTATTTTAGTTCATTTTTAGGATTTTTATTTAAGTTAATAAATGTGTTTTTATATTATATTGCTGTAATAAATTGCCACGTTCTATGTGATCCACATAATTGAGTGCCAGTCTCATACTAATTTTCTCTAATTTTCCTCATACTGATTGGGTGATCAGTTTTTGACTAGAGCACCAGTTCCATACCGTAAAGAGGGTGAGCTATCCACTATAGTGTTACCATAATTCCAATAGCGTTTTTCCCTCTGTATACAGTAACTTGCAAAAGTATTCACCACTCTTGAAATTTTCGTGTTTTGGTGCCTCACAACCTGGAATTAACATTCATTGTTTGAGGATTTGCATCATTTAATTTACAGAACATGCCCACAACTTTGAAGATGTTTTTATTTTATTGTGAAGCAAACAACAAATAGGACAAAATAACTGAAAAAGTCAATGTGCATAACTATTCACCCCCCTAAATTCAAAACTTTGTAGAGCCACCTTTTGCAGCAATCACTGCTCCAAGTCGATTTGGATAAGTCTCTAAGAGCTTGCCACATCTTACCACTGGGATTTTTGCCAATTCCTCCTTGCAGAACTGCTCCAGCTCCTTTAAGTTGGATGGTTTGTGCTTGTGAACAGCAATCTTTAAGTCTGACCACAGATTTTCTATTGGATTGAGATCTAGGCTTTGACTAGGCCATTCCAACACATTTACATGTTTCCCCTTAAACCACTGAAGTGTTGCTTTAGCAGTGTGTTTGGGGTCATTGTCCTGCTGGAAGGTGAACCTCCGTCCTAGCCTCGAATCACACAGAGAGTGGTACAGGTTTTGCTCAAGAATATCCCTGTATTTAGCACCATCCATCTTTCCCTCAACGTTGACCAGTTTCCCATTCCCGGCTGGTGAAAAACATCCCCACACCATGATGCTGCCATCACCATGTTTCGCTGTTTCGGGATGGTGTTCTTTGGGTAATGAGATGTGTTGGGTTTGCGCCAGACATAGTGTTTTCTTTGATGGCCGATAAGTTCAATTTTAGTCTCATCAGACCAGAGCACCTTCCTCCATATATTTTGGGAGTCTCCCACATGCCTTTTCACATTTTTGTTTTTAGCAGAAAATAATGGCTTTCTTCTGGCCCTCCTTGCCCGGTCTGTGAGTTTTGCTGGGCAGCCATCTCTTGGCAGGTTTGCTGTTGTGCCATGTTTTTTCCATTTGGTTATGGTAGATTTGATGGTGCCCCTGGGGATCATCAAAGATTTGTTTTTTGTTTTTTTTATAACCTAACCCTGACTTGTACTCCTCAACAAATATTGTCCCTTACTTGTTTGGAGAGTTCCTTGGTCTTCATGGCAGTGTTTGGTTAGTGATGCCTCTTACTTAGGTGTTGCAGCCTATGGGGCCTTTCAAAAAAGGTGTGTATATGTAATGACAGATCATGTGACACTTAGATTGCACACAGGTGGACATAATTTCACTAATTATGTGACTTCTGAAGGTAACTCGTTGCACCAGAGCTTTTTGTGGGGGAGGGGGAGAATACATACGCACATGGCAATTTCTGTTTTCTATTTCTAAACAATAGTTTTATTTATATATCGCAGCAGAACCGGACACAACTGCTGCACAATACAAATGCACTATATTATACTTTCTATGTTAGAAAGTATATTATAGGTATGTCACACTTATCGATAGCACTCATATACCAGCCCTTCAGAGGACTTTTGTGGCCCTATTAGCTAGCTTTTAGTGTCTCTAACAGTCTGTCCCTGCTCCACATAGCAACCTCTCCCTACACTGGCAAAAGATTGAATGTAAAATGGCGGCCAGATCTGGTTTATTTACAGGGTAGGGGGTGTGTCCATGTGCTGAAACGTCTCAATTGGCTGTCCTGTCCCACCTGATGGATGTGTCATGGGTCAAAGTTCGGCACAATGCCATATGTTCGCATGTTAAGCGAATCACAAACGAGCAAAGTTCACAGCGAAATGAACACCAGGCGAACCGGAAGGCAATCTCTATGTATTAATGGCAAAAAATATTTATTTGCCGTTGAGTGGTGCAGTTATATGTTCTAAAGGACTTTTTTGCGTGTATAATTGGCACTAAAAAGTATTTGCTATTGTGTGGTGAAGTGAGAACATTACAGCACTTATTGGCATGTATTAGTGGCAAAGAAATATATATTTGCTGTTCAGCGTTGCAGTTATATGTTCTAAAGCCTTTTTTGGTGTGTAAAATTAGAAAAAAATAAGGGCCTATTTGCCATTCGGCAGTGCAGTTATATGTTCTAAAGCCCTTTTTGGATTGTATTAGTCGGGGGGAGGGCTTATTAGCCATCGTGTGGTGAACTGAGAACATTACAGACTTTTTTGGGGTGTTTTAATTTCCTTTTTATTTATTTTATTTAACATTATGTCAGATAGAGAAGTGCCAGGCATTGCACAGGGGAGTGGCAGAGGCCTAAATGTTTCTGGTGCAGGCACAGGTCACAGCAGGGTAAAGAGGTTTGAAAGCAGGAGTCGCAGCGAGAGGACTGAGCTCCGTGTGTCATCTAGCAGTCGTGTCTTGACCAGCAACCCAGCGGTTCTTGATTTTCTTGACTCGGTCATGCACTTCATCCCAAATGACATCAGACACCCCCAGCCAAGAGTCGGTGGGTTCGTCAAACACAACCCTTAGTTGGCATGGCCTGAGAGCATTCCCTGTGCTTTTCTGTTCCCTCAGCCAGAGAAGTATTGTATGCTGTGGGCTTAGCTCCACTATACAGTGAGGATGAGCTACTAGAGGACAGTCAGCCTCTACTGGCCAGCCAAGATGTGGAGGAGACATCCGCCGCTTCCTCCGGTAAGAGGGCAAGTAATGATGAGGAGAGTGGCGTGGGAGCTGCTGTTGCAAGCAGTCAGGCTCCTGACCCAGAGACCATTGAGGAGGACATCAGTGACATGCAGACAGTACTTGATGGTAATGATGTAGCATATCACACTTGGGAGCTGGGTGAATTAGGGGCTTCATCATCATCGGGAGAAGAGGGTGTCAGCTTGCCCATGAGGCAGCGGCGGAGCTGGCAAGTCGCTAGCATGGGCGGGAGTCATCAGGGTGGCAGCAGTGGGAGTTTGGGAGCCAAACATGCTCAGGGTAGACCACCCGATCCGCAGGAGCCTACCTGCCCAGAAAGTAGTGGTGCAGGGGTCTACAGAAGCAGAGGCGGTAGCAGTCAGTGAGCACATAGTGTTAGGGGTAAAATCACCTATGGCGTGGCAGTTTTATGTTAAACTGCCAGAGGAGGTGAACATGGCATTTGTAGAATCTATGGGCAGAAGGTGAAGGGTGGCAAGGGTGCCAATTTTGGCACCACAGCCATGCGTCAACATTAGCAGCGTCACCATAAATTGGCATAGGAGAACCATGGCTTCGATGTGGTGGTCCAGCCTGCCACAGCAACCGCTGCATCAACTTGGCCAGGTGACGCCGCTTCCGCCTCCACATTTTAACGCCATTGGTCCTGCGACAATGTCCGCCTTTGCCTCCTCATCCTCCACCATGTCTTCAGCCTCCACTGCAGGGACAATTTATAGTGCCCCTCCAGCATACCACATGTGCAGGGCACTGTGGTATCACTCTGTTCTGCACCTCATTTGCCTGGGCGAACAGAGTCACAAAGGGGTGGATTTCCTCCGTGTCCTTCATCAAGAAATCAAATCCTGGCTTTCTCCGCGACAACTCAAAATCGGAACTAGAGATGAAAAAATATCTAAAAAATTCGATTCGACCGGTCCACCAATTTTTTTAACCACTTCACATCTGGGCCAATTACCCCCTTCCTGACCAGGCCTAATTTTGCAAATCTGACATATGTTACTTTATGTGGTAATAACTTTGGAATGCTTTTACTTATCCAAGCCATTCTGAGATTGTTTTCTCGCCACACATTGTACTTCATGATACTCATAAATTTGAGTCAATATATTTAATACTCAGATTTATTAATATAAAATGCTTGTTAATTGCACTTAAAATACAATAAAACACAATGGTTAAAACGCTAAATAAAATAAAATGGAACTGTAATAAGGTCGACCTTGATATATCACTGAAATTCACATTTGTTGCATGGGAACTTGATTGAGCATATAAAACTTGCTAATACATACACATCTTCCAATGGTGTCCAAATAAGTGATAAAATAAAGATAAAGTGATAAATTATTAAAGTAGTGAGTTTTAAATAAAGTCCATAATAATAAATGGTGATAATTGGTGCGTAATAAATGGTGATAATATTGTATTTTAAGTGCAATTAACAAGCATTTTATATTAATAAATCTGAGTATTGCCATAGAGCGAGTGCTCGCTTCACTTTTTCCATAATTTCCATTACATTAAGGTAGGGCGTCCTTAATTCTTAGTTTGAAGCACCGTGCCACCCACCAGCATTAGTGAGCCACTCCATTCAGTTAAACCAATATATTTAATCTTTATTTATGAAAACATACCAAATGTAAACATTTTTTAAAAATTCACCGTTTTTTTAAGTATGAATCTCTCTGCTTTTAAGGCCTCATGCACACGACCGTTGTTGTGTTCCGTTCCGCAAAATGGGGTTCCGTTGTTCTGTGATCCATTTCCGTTTTTGTTTCAGTGTGTCTTCCTTTATTTTTGGAGGACCACCAGACATAAAGATATGTAAAAAAAGTCTAAGACAGGTTTGACATGCAAATGATAAGAAAAAAACAGACATGATCGCGCGGACACGAATGACAATCTTGTGTGCCTCTGCGTTTTTTAGCGGTCCCATTGACTTGAATGGGTCTGCAAACCGTTTTCCGTAAAAATAATAGGACAGGTTATATATATATTTTTTTTACGGACTGAAACCATGGATAACGGACGCGGACGGCAAATGGTGCATTAGCCGAGTTTTCAACGGACCCATTAAAAATCAATGGGTCCGCAGAAAATCACGAAAAAATGTCGCAACGGACACGGAATAAAACAACGGTCGTGTGCATGAGGCCTAAGACAGATAGTGATGCCTCATAAAATATGTTTACTTTAAGTTGTCATCATTTTAGTAATGTGATTTTTTTTTTTTTAGGACGCTAGAAGGTTTAGAATTTTAGAAGCAAGTGAACTTTCTTAAGGACCAGTTCAGTTCTGAAGTCACTTTGTGGGGCTTACATAGTGGAAGACCCCCATAAATAACCCCATTGTAGAAACTACACGCCTCAAGTTATTCAAAACTGATTTTACAAACTTTGTTAGGCTACTTTCACATTAACGTTTTCATTTTCTGGCAAAGAACTGATCAGGCATATCCCCTTGCATTCTGAATGGAGAGTAATCCGTTCAGGATGCATCAGGATGTCTTCAGTTCATGCTACGGTTTTATCTCTGGCAAAAAAAAAAACTGAAGACTTGCCTGAATGCCGGATCCGGCATCTTTTTTTCATAGGAATGTATTAGTGCCTAATCCGGCATTCAAAATACCGGAATACCGGATGCAACGGAACTGCCTGCTGGAATCAAACAACGCAAGTGTGAAAGTACCCATTTCCCACACAAATTAAAACAAAAGGAAGGTGAAATATTTTTTATTTTTTTTTAAGATTTACAGTTTTTAATAAATTTTTTCCATAAGATAGCAAGGGTAAACAGCAAAACAAACCTGCATATTTATTTTCCTGATTCAGAATTTTGAAGAAACACATCATATGTGGTTGTAAACTGCTCTATGGGCACACAATAAGGCTCAGAATGAAAGCAGCACCATATGGTTTTAGGAGGACAGATAGTTTTACGGTTTCATGACACATTCAAAGAGACCGTTAAGTACCTCTGTAGTGGATACCCCCAAAAGTGACCCCATTTTGGAAACTATACCCCTCAAGGAATTTTTGAATATGTATAATTAGTACTTTGACACAACAGACTTTTCATAGAATTTAGAGATACATTGCTGTGAAAATAAAAAATTGCATTTTTTTCAATAAAATGTCACTTTATCATCAAATTGTTCATTTTTTTCTAAGGGAGAAATAGAAAATTGTGCCACACAATTTGTTATCCTTTGTCTCCTGAATGCAGCAACACCCCATATGTGGTGGTAAAAAGCTGTATGACCACCCCAAAGGGCTCAGAATGGAAGCAGCGCTATTTGGCTTTTGGAAGGCAGATTTTGTTGGAATGGTTTTCTGGCGACATGTCACATTTGAAGAGACCCTGAGGTACCCCAACAGTGAAAATTCCCCAAAAGTGACCCCATTTTGGAAAATACACCCCTCAAGGAATTTTTGAATAGGTATAATTAGTACTTACACTGACACAACAGGCTTTTCATAGAATTTAGAGATACATTGCTGTGAAAATGAAATATAGAATTTTTTCCATTAAAATGGTAATTTAGCCCCAAATTTTTCATTTTCATAAGGGGGAACTGGTGAAAAAGCAACCCACAATGTGTTACCTATTTGCTCTTGAATACTGCAATACCCCATATGTGCTAGTAAACTGCTGTATTTGCTCAGAAGGAATGAGTGTCAGAGGTTTTTGGATAGCAAATATTTCATATGTTTGCTGACACCATAGTGTGTGGTTGTTGGTGTTGTGAAGTGCCAAAACGCCAGAAACACCCTCACAATGACTAACAAATCTATCTCTATCTCACATTGTTTTATTTTTTGAATAAATTTGTATTTGTTGTACTGATGCAGCGAAACAATAAAATCCAACATACACTAAATTTGCTAAAAGTTATATTTCTCTGGAACTAATAATAATAAAAGTGAAGTTATATGTAAAACAGTTACATGTTTATAAGCAACAAGAAAATAGTTCCTTTAAAATGTAACACTTGTGGGATAGTCATGGAAACATTTATTTATGCAGAGTCCAGGCTTTGATGGGCATTCTGGGCAATAGTATCTGGAGTCTTTCCTAACTCCACGTTTGGAGCAAACCCTGACCCCATTTTTTGGGATGCTGATCATTTTGTGTTGCAGGAAGGATGTCAGGAAAATGTCGTCCATGCAGCCTGCTGACTGTTTCTGAATGCATAGTCAAAGGAATAGTACTGGATGGATAAAGTAGAGATATAATTACTTGTTCCTGAAACTTCAGAAAGGGTTCTGTGTTTCCAGATTTTTTATAAATTACAAAAGAATTGTACACTGCCAATTGTAACAAGTATAGACATACGTTCCCAAACAATTTTCCCATTAATTTCCATGTAGGTTGGGCAACCAGAAGGACTCAGCTGAGTGTCTTTTCCCTCATAAACTCTGAAAGCATAAGTGTATCCACTGCCACTCTCACATAATTTATAAAGCTTGACTCCATATCTTGCTCGCTTGCTTGGAATATATTGCTTAAAAGCAAGGCGGCCTGTAAAATGGATGAGGGATTCATCAACAGCAATGTTTCTGTTGAGGTGTGTATAACTCTGGAAATATCTTGTTGAAGTGGCTGATGAGAGGCCTTATTTTATGTAGTCTGTCTTGACTTCTTCCATCTCGTCTGGAACAAAGGGTGTTGTCATTGAAATGTAAAAATCCCATTAAAATTTCATACCGTGCCCGAGCCATCACAGCAGAAAATATTGGCATATGATGAATTGGGTTTGTAGACCAGTATGACCTCAGATCAGATTTCTTAGTGAGTCCCATGTTAAATGTCAGGGCTAGAAACTGTTTTATTTCGGGCACAGTAGTTGGTTTCCAGTAGTGGGGTTTGGCATAAAAGGAAGGAGGATTACTTGCCAGAAACTGCTGGGCATATAGGTTTGTTTGCAGTACTATTTCCTGTAGAAGCTGTTCTGTTATAATAAGCTTGAAAAAATCAATAGGAGCAAAGTTTTCTGTAGGCACATTTACACCGGCTTGTGCCGTGAATGGAGGAATAGCAGGTCTGTAAATGTCTGAATGGGACCACACTGGACTGCTGATTTCAAAAGGCAACTTTCTATAGGTGTCAAGGGTGTAAGGTCCTGCTGTCAGTGCAGACTCTCACTAGCTATTGGGTGCCAGTTCTGTCATCTGTGTATCTGCGCTCCTAATGATTGTCTCACATTGGTTGGTGTGACTTGTAGAGGTCCCTGGCAAGTCTGTGCTGGTGCTACCTGTGCACTGTTTGCTGCTGTTAATAGAGCTCAGATACCTTCTCTGTATTTTTATGGCTGGGACATCATCATCTGAACCAAAGTCTGAACTGGAAGTTAATGTATCACTGCTTTCCAAAGGCTCATAGTCAGCGTCAGAATTTTCTAAACTACTTTCCTCATCAGAAGCACAAAGCATGGCATATGCCCCCTAAGCACTATACATTCTATGTGACATGTCTGATGCTGAGTACCTGATAAATAAAAAGAATATCCTTTAAATGTACTTAGTAGTAGCTAATTAATAATGCGGCTCGGATGGGGACCAAAACCACGGTCGTGTGAACGAGCCCTAAGGGAAATATCTGTACCTGTTCTGTGTTTAGAGCCACACCTAGCGGCACTAATGAAAATCACTGACCGAAAGCCGACTGTGTGAATAAGGCATTAGGCTGGGTTCAAGTGAAAAAAATAAAATAAAAATAAATAAAAACAAAACGTTTTTGCTGTGGAAAAGCCTTGAGAAGGATGAATTCTGCAAGCAAAATCCACTGTATAAATTTAAATGCCGCAGATTTAAAATCTACAATACTGCAGCTTCTTCTGCTTTTTTTATGCAGTGTGTGGATACTGTACAACACTGTGGACTTGCCACATGAAAATCCATGGCAGCAAATCCACAGCATTTTGGTCACATACCCTAAAACTGTATTTTATGTATATATACATAGAAAACAAAATGGGATAGATAGATAAATAGATTTTGACATTTATTGGAAAAAAAATAAAAATGAAAGAAATGTGTTAAGTGCTCTGTACATACCAGTCTCCCTCTCTGGCAGGCTGTGATGAGAGGGAGATGATAGTAACTTTATATAAGTTTATTATTTATACACAAACTTTTGCATAATTACTGTGACTGGATGTCACAGTGATCACATGCCCTGGAGGCAGCAGGAGTCACAGAGGTACTATGGGGCTATTGCATCTCCCTCTCCAAACAGCCCTTAGGAGAGGGAAATCATTAAAACACTGGTGAGCGCTGTAACTGGATACTACAGCGCTCACATGCCCGGGAGACCATGCTGATTGGTCTCCAGGTGAAAACAGCTACTGGTGGATCGCTGCTGGAGTATAAATGTACAGTGGCGTTGCAAGGGGGGTGCAGACCGCACTGGGTGACACCAGCAGGGCCGTCAACTTGCACACTTCTCATTTACTAATCCCAGGCATAATATCACCATCCTCAGGAGAGGATGTGTCTGGGATTCAAACCCACGACCTTCTTTATCAAAGGCAAAACACAGCCATAAGAGCTGCATTACCACTGACTTCTACTGTTATAGCTGGCTAAGTGTACATTATATATAGAGATATAGTAGAGCTGAGTGTGCTGGGACAGCTATCATATAGAGATATAGCAGTGCTGGGTGTGTTAGGGCAGCTGTCGTGTATAGATGTGTACATTTATACACATGACAGATGCCTAACACACCCAGCACTGCTATACACTTAGCCATCTATGACAGTAGAAGTCTCATATTTTTTCAGTCTGTGGCAAGGCAGCTCTTATGGCTGTGTGGGTAAGTGCTTTGCCTCTGATACAGA
Organism: Bufo gargarizans; assembly: GCF_014858855.1. Classification (NCBI taxonomy): domain Eukaryota; kingdom Metazoa; phylum Chordata; class Amphibia; order Anura; family Bufonidae; genus Bufo; species Bufo gargarizans. Next base: position 415,905,136 of record NC_058082.1, read on the forward strand.
AGGTCTGTGTGTTGGAATCCCAGCTAAACTTTTCTGAAATACAGGCTAAATTAGAATACACAAGAACTGACTCCATATAAGGACATGGGTGGGACACAGTAAGAGACTGGCGCGTGGGGGGAGGGGGGGTTGGCACCTGATACTGGCACATGGGGGGTTGGCACTATGATACTGGCACATGGGGGGAGGAGAGAGGTACCTAATACTGGCACATGGGGGGGTTGGCACTATGATACTAGCACATGGGGGGAAGGAGAGAGGCACCTGATACTGGCACATGGGGGGGGGGGCATTGACACCTCATACTGGCACATGGGGGGGTTGGCACTATGATACTGGCACATGGGGGGTTGCACTATGATACTGGCACATTAGGGGTTGGCACTATGATACTGGCACATGTGGAAGGAGAGAGGCACTTTATACTGGCACTTTTGTGGGGAGATGGCACTATTATACTGGCACATGGGGGGGAGGAGAGAGGCACTTGATACTGGCACATGGGGGGTTTGGCACTATGATACTGGCACATGGGGTGGGAAGGAAAGAGGCACTTGATACTGGCACTTTTTTTGGGGGGGGGGATGGCACTATGATGCTGACACATGGGGGGAGGAGAGAGGCACTTAATACTGGCACATTGGGGGGAGATGGCATTATGATACTGGCACATGGGGGGAGACACTTGATACTGGCACTTAATTTTTTGGGGGGGAGATGGCACTATGATACTGGGACATTAGGGGGGTTGGCACTATGATACTGGCACATGGGGGGGAGGAGATAGGCACCTGATACTGGCACATGGGGAGGGAGGGTTGGCACCTGATACTGGCACATGGGGGGGGGAGAGGCACCTGATACTGGCACATGGGGGGGAGGGGGGTTGACACCTGATACTGGCACATGGGGGGGTTGGCACTATGATACTGGCACATGGGGGGCAGGAGAGAGGCACTTGATACTGGCACTTAATTTTTTTTGGGGGGAGATGGCACTATGATACTGGGACATTAGGGGGGTTGGCACTATGATACTGGCACATGGGGGGAGGAGATAGGCACCTGATACTGGCACATGGGGGGGAGGAGGGTTGGCACCTGATACTGGCACATGGGGGGGAGAGAGGCACTTGATACTGGCACTTTATTTTAGTGGGGGGAGATGGCACTATGATACTGGGACATGGGGGGTGCGAAGGAGAGAGGCACTTGATACTGGCACTTTTTTTGGGGGGGGGAGATGGCACTATGATACTGGCACATGAGGGGGGGAGGCACTTGATACTGGCACTTTATTTTGGGGGGGTGGCACTATGATACTGGGACATGGGGGGTTTGACACTATGATACTGGCACATGGGGGGAGGAGAGAGGCACTTAATACTGGCACATGATGGGGGGCATCTATGGGGACACTTACTGGCACATTATTGGGGGGCATTATGGGGGACACTAGGCCGGCAGCCTATCAGAGGCTGGACACTGAGGGCATCTACTGGGGCACTATATATGGGGCATTTTATACTGGTACATTATGGGGGGGCACTAGCAGGAAGGGGGGAGAGGAGCACTATGGTGGAATTTACTGGGGGCACTATATAGGGGCATTTTATACTGGGACATTATGGGAGCACTATGGGGACATTAGCTCAACTGGGGGCATTACAAGGGGGTATTTTTTGCACCGTCACATTATAAGGAGAATTATTTCTACTAGGGGGGGCATTATTACTCCCCCATGGTATGACCCCCTAGTAGCAGCACCAGCCTCTCCCTGCACTGCTATCCCTCTGCGGCTTCTCCAAATCCTTATTATGAAATCTTTCTCATTAGGATAAAACACAGCTCCACCGAGCCCCCCAGCCAAAATGTGGAAGTGGTGCCCCACAATATACAGTATACCTCTACACTGTGCCACACAATGTACAGTATACCTCTACACTGTGCCACACAATATACAGTATACCTCTACACTGTGCCACACAATGTACAGTATACCTCTACACTGTGCCACACAATGTTCAGTATACCTCTACACTGTGCCACACAATGTTCAGTATACCTCTACACTGTGCCACACAATGTACAGTATACCTCTACACTGTGCCACACAATGTACAGTATACCTCTACACTGTGCCACACAATGTACAGTATACCTCTACACTGTGCCACACAATGTACAGTAAACCTCTACACTGTGCCACACAATATACAGTATACCTCTACACTATGCCACACAATATACAGTATACCTCTACACTGTGCCACACAATATACAGTATATCTCTACACTGTGCCACACAATATACAGTATACCTCTACACTGTGCCACACAATGTACAGTATACCTCTACACTGTGCCACACAATATAGAGTATACCACTACACTATGCCATACAATATACAGTAAACCTCTACACTGTGTCACACAATATACAGTATACCTCTACACTGTGTAGTCTGTTCTATAAGCACCATTGTTTTGTGCAGGCGGACAGAAAATAATCTGGAAATGCCCCTGCCGAAACCAGGCTCTGACTGCTAGGGGGGGTCTGCTGAGCTAACGGATGCTCCCTATGGCAGTAGCACCACCATAGCCCCCATATATGAGAGGGAGATGGTACAAACATTTCTGAGAGCTGTAACTGGAAATTACAGCACTCACATGCCCTGGAGACCATGCTGATCGGTCTCCAGGGCTTACAGTTTAACATTGCGATCACGATGATTAGTTTAAATACTGATCTCCCTCTCTGACCGGCAGTAATGAGAGGGAGATGGTACGTGCATTTGTGATCGCTCTGACTGCTTGTCATAGCAATCAAAAGCATGGAGACCAGAAAAAAGGTCTCAGGGTAAAGCTCCATGTTCTTGGCTGTCAGGAGGGAGCTCAGTCACGGAGCTTCTATGTACAGGGGTTGAGCACAGGGGGGAAAGCTGCAGGACGTTTTAGAACGTGCTTTCAGAAATAGAGATCCATCTCCCGGACGTTTATAGTCAATGGGTAGACGGGAGGTGGTTAAAAAAAAACTTGGTTCGATGCAAATTTATTTGCAGCCAATCACATTAAAAAACGTCTATTTACTGGCCGCAGAGAGCCTTTATAGTTTTATAGAATACTGTGCCTTGCAGTAACACACATAGGGAGTTTAGTGCGGTAGTGAAATAATACTCCGAGTCAGTATGACATGCAGATGACAAGTGTTGCTCTTAGAATCACTGCACATTTCACTTCTTAGGGCAGTCAAGGGGCCAACAAATGACCAAATAACTCAAGTATGAAATCAGCCTTACAGGTCGATGTTAGCATCAAGAAAAAGCACATTCCACATAAATGTCTACAGAACCTTTTCAATTAAATGCTTATACAAGTAGAGCCCCCCCCCCCCCGACAGAGTAAAGAGGGTTTTAGCAGTAAGCTTGTGTTGATGTCACTGATTATTTTTCAGCATTTGTTCAGTAATCCATCAGTATTGCTAATGCCCCAAAAAAACAGGAGTGGATCCAAAACAGAGATAACATGTGAATGGAATATTTGTATGTCTTCTGTGTTTTGTACCCACTCCTGCTTTTGGCTACCAAATCACAAGCCAATTCTGATGGGACCATACAGGCCTTACAGCTGCTACACAAACAGGATCCGTTGGGCGTCTCATTTTTCCTTCCTTCTGACAGCGGAGAAGAAGGGTAAAATAAATGATGAAGTCAAAATATTGGCCCAGTCATGATGTGGGAACAGCATGAGAAGTCCACATTGTGGCCTATGACATAGTGGTGAGTTGGTAGCAGAATGAGGAGGCCATGGAGTGGTACACTGAAAGTGTGGAGGTGGCAGCAGCAGCATCAGGAGGCCACAGAGTGGCACAATGACAGTGTGGAGGTGGTGGCAGCAGCAGCATCAGGAAGAGAGGCCAAAAGGGTGGCACAATGACAGTGTGGAGGTGACGGCAGCATCAGGAGACTACAGAGTGGCAAGGTGACCTACTGTGGAGGTGGAAGCAGCATCAGGAGGCCACATATTGCCAAGTTGACATAGTGTGGAGGTTGAAGCAGCATGAGGAGACCATACAGTTGCAAGGTGCCATAGTGTGGAGGTGGCAGCAACATCAGAAGACCACGGAGTGGTCTGTGCCTGACAAACCCACCAACTCTTTGTTGGGGGTGTCTGATGTCACTTGCGATAAAGTCGAAGATCAAGTCAACCATTCAAGAACTGCTGGGTTGCTGCCCCAGGCACGATCTCTAGCTGACACTGGGAGCTCAGGCCCCTCGAAGTGATCCCTGCTGCCACGGCCCCTTACTCTGCTGTGACCTCTGCCTGTGCCAGAAACATTAAGGCCTCTGCCACTACCCTGTGCAGGGCCTGGTACTTTTCTGTCTGACATACTGTTAGATCAAATAAATAAATAGGAAATAAAACACCCCAAAAAAGTCAGTAATTTTCTCACTTCACCACACAACGGCTAATAGACGGGCTCTAGGGCTTTAGAAGAGATATCTGCACCGCTGAATGCCAAATATATTTTACTTTTGCCACTAATACACAACAAAAAAGGCTGTAATTTTAGCACTTTACCACACAGCGGTTAATAAACAATTTTTCCCCACTAATACAAGCCAAAAAACGCTTCAGAACATATAACTGCACCGCACAAGGGCAAATAAGACATGGAAATATTTCCTTGTTATAAACCCTTTTAATGTCTGTATCAAACAGCACTTGCATCCTAATAAGAACGGTTTGCTGGAATTACAGAGCTGTATAATGGCAATTTGGATCCCCAGTCAGTGCAGCAAAGTGTAATAGGATTATTCCTATTACCCAGGCTGTAACCTCCCCTACTATACCCTGTTCAACATAAATGCTGTGGAATGATTCCTCCCTATCATTTCCCTACACCTTGATTAATCTTTCCCTGCACTTATAATTTATTTTTTTTGCACAATGAAGTTTTTTTTCTAGCACTGTCACTAGCGCTAGTGATGAGCGGCAGGGGCAATATTCGAATTCGCGATATTTCGCGAATATTTGGGCGAATATTCGCCATATATTCGAGAATTCGCGAATTCATGATCTCTAGGCATTATTTTCTTGATTGCGGAAATTCGCATAAAATTCGCATACAAAATTTTCGCATAAAATTCGCATGAACTGATATTTCCCCAAAAATCGAATATTCGCAATTCCGAATATATTTTGCGGTATTCGAAATATTCGCGAATTCTCGAAGTGCCGATATTCGCGATTAAAATTCGCAATTCGAATATTCGTGATCAACACTAACTAGCGCCTGCTGACGTTTCTCCCAGCACTAAGTACACTGGAAAATGGCAGAATCCAAGATGGCTGTGGCTATTTATAGGGCTGTAACATCACAGGGCTTGCTGGCTGCTGATTGGTTGCATGCATGGCATTATGGGTGATCCCGCCTTCCCAGAGTTCCTTGCTTCATGTCCTCACACATGCAGCAGCCATTGTAGGAAAAAATGTGATTTGTTACCACGATCCGTGAGGAAATTTCGGCTTTGGTGCGAATCAAATTTTTCCTGAAATTCGGATCAAATTCCACTTTGTTAGCTTCGATTTGCTCATCTCTAATTGGAACCATGGTGACCAACAACAGGAAGAACATGGTGTCGGTGCTGCGTCAAGGAGGGCTGAGCCATATGCCCTGCATGGCACACGTGTTCAATCTGCTTGTCAAGCGGTTCCTGAAGTCTTCCATCCATCTGCAAGACATCCTAAAAATGGCTAGGAAACGTTGCATGCACTTCAGCCACTCGTACACCGCAAAGAACACCCTCCTTGAGCTGCAGCAGCAGAACGGCATCCCGTGACATAGGCTGATATGCGATGTTTCCACCAATTGGAATTCCACCCTCCATATGTTGGACCGACTATACAAACAGAGAAAGGCCAGAAACGATTTCTTGATGATCCAAGAGGACAGGAGTTTTCCCCTGTGTAACTTCGATGTCAGCCAGTGGCAGCTCATGTTACCAGTGATAAGTGGCAGGGGCAATATTCAAATTTGCTATATTTTGTGAATATTTGGGCAAATATTCATCATATATTAGCGAATTCAAGAATTTGTGATCTCCAGTCATTATTTTCTTGATTGCGAAAATCGGCAATCGGAAAATTTGCTATAAAAATTGGCAATACGAAAATTTGCGATCAACAGTACTCCTAAAGTCAAATATATTGCAGCCTTCTCATTGGCCCACAAGCAAGAAGCAGTGAGGGATCATGGGTATTGATGAAAAAAAATCTAAAATATTCACGATTACGAAGATATAGCACTATATTCTAGATATTCGTGAATTCTCGAAGTGCCAATATTTGCGATAAAAATTTGTGATTAGAAAGTTTATAATCAACACTATGCGTCACACCGTTTGCTCAGGTCCTTTGAGGAGGCCACGTTATTTGTCAATCACCAGGACTACGGGATGAACAACATCATTCCACTGCTACATGTCCTGGAACAGCAGATGCTAGTAAATCTGGCTGGTCAGGGGACTAGATCTCACGGCCACATGAGCAATGTGGGAGCTGAACTGGAGGAGGAGCACATTGGAGCACAAGCAATTTGTAGCGAAATGGGTGGTTTTTCTACACAGGTGATATGAGAGGAGAAGCAGGAGCAGCCAGTGGAGCTACAGGGCAATGACGAAAAGGAGGTAGAGGACCAAGATACACCGTGGCAGTATGCAGTGGAGATGGAGGCAGGGAGTCCCTCTGAGTCACTTGCACAAATGGCCCAATGCATGCTCACTTGCTTGCGTAGTGACAGACAAATTGTCACCATTTGGCAGTGGGATGATGTCACGAACGTACCGAGACATATGGACGTTGTGGCGAAAGTGAGTGGCAGGCAATCTGTGAGACTGGCAACATGCAGTTTGATATTACAGGTTTTTCTTGTGGATCAATAGGTGTCTGTGTTGTTTCTGGTAATGGTCACGCCCCTTGCCTCCAGGTGTGGTCATTTATTTTAGTTGCTTCTCCCACTATGCTGTACGGTTTATAGCTTTTGTGCCTGTAGATTGTTTTTGGTTGAATCTCGGCTGAGTTCCTGGTTCTCCCATAGCCTCTTTGAAGTTAAGTCTTTTCTTTCCTATTTGTATTTTGTTTGGGTTCTGTGTGTTGCATTTCCCTATTGTTTGTATTAGGTCTGAAGTAGACTCCTGTTTGTCCTTCCTTTTGGAGGAACAGGTAACTTGTCTCTGCCATAAGTACCAGGTCCTATAGGGCTAGATAGGATTTTAGGTATTCCTGCGTAGCAACTGACCTACCTTTGGGGTCTGTTTATACTGGTAGTCAGTCAGAATTTTGGTTAGGGTTTTCACTAGGGGGTGTCCATCTTCCTTCCCTAGCAGCCATCATAGAAGATCCGCTGGACTACTGGGCAGCCAAACTGAATTTGTGGCCGCAACTGGCAGAGTTTGCCCTGGAAAAGCTGTCCTGCCTGGCCAGTAGTGTGGCATCAGAGTGTGTGCTTAGTGTGGCAGGGACCATAGTTACCCCAAGAAGAGCTCGCCTGTCCACCCAAAATGTGGAGAGACTGACCTTTGTCAAGATAAATCAGGCGTAGATCAGCCAGGATTTCCACCCACCAATGCCTGATGCAGGGGCGTAGCTTAAGACTCATGGGCCCTGATCCATCAGATTGGATAATTTATGGTGCCACACCAACACTTTGACAAAAGAGACCGATTTCTTCTGGCTACCTACCTGCCAGCTACTATTCTGATGCTGCCACCCGCCTAATGCCACATATCTGATGCCAAGCGCTCCTTCATTCACCCACCATCTTCAGCTGGTACTGGTATTGCCACCCACCTTCCCACTATGTCACCTGGTCACTCTGTGGTCTTGTGACACTGCTGCTGACACCTCCACACTGTGTCACCTTGCCACTTTGTGGTCTTCTGATGCTGCTGCCACCTCCACACTATGTCTCCTTGCCACTCTGTGGTCTCCTGATGCTGCTGCTACCTTAAAACTATGTCACCTTGTCACTCTGTGGCCTCCTGATGCTGCTGCTACCACCTCCACACTGTCATTGTGCCACCCTGTGGCCTCCTCCGGATGCTGCTGCTACCGCCACCTCCACACTCTATCATTGTGCTACTCGGTGTCCTCCTGATGCTGCTTCCACCTCCGGACTGTCATTGGGCCACTCTGTGGTCTCCTCATAATGCTTACACCTCACCACTATGTTATAGGGCCACTCTGTGGACTTCTCATGCTTTTCCTACCCTCCCCACTTCATGACTGGGCTACTGTTTTACCTTTCAACCTGACTGACACCATCATTTGTTTAACCCTTCTTCTCAGCTGTCAAAAGGAAGGAAAAATGAGACGCACAACGGATCCTGTAACAGCTGTAAGGCCTGCATGACATGGTCCATATTTTGCATCAGAATTGGCTTATGATTTGGTAGCCAAAAGCAGGAGCGGGTACAAAACACAGAAGACATGCAAATATTCCATTCACGTGTCATGTTTTGAATCCACTCCTGTTTTTTTGTTTTTGTTTGAACAATACTGATGAATAACTGACCAAAAGCTGACCGAGTGAAGGCGGATGCTCCACAATCTGTTTTTTGGGAGTTTTTGTTCTGACGGATCAAAGGTAGGCCAAAATAATCAATGACGTTGACACAAACCTAGCACTGACACCCTCTCCACTCTGTTGGGGGGCTCTACTTGTACAAGTGTTTAATAGAACAGGTTCTGCAGACATCTATGTGGAATCAGTGGCTGACGGTGTAAAAGGAGTGTGCTTATTTTTGATGCTAACATTGACCTGTAAGGCTGAGTTCACACTTGAGTTATTTGGTCACTTTTGGCCCCATAACTGCCCAAATATGTGAAGTGTGAAATGATTCTAAGAGTGACACCTGTCATCTGCATGTCTTACTGACTCACAGTATTGTTTCACTACCACAGCAGACTCCCTATGTGTGATACTGCAAGGCACAGTGTTCTACATCACTATAAAGGCTCTTTGCAGCCAGGATATAGCCATTTTTTAAAGCGATTCGCCACAAATAAATTCAGATCAAACCAAATATTTTCTAAAAATAAAATTTTTGAGAAATTCACTCATCTCTAGCCACATTTGAAGACCCATAATATTTTTAGTTCAACCTTAATGGAGCTGTGTAAGGGTTGTTTTTTGTGGGACTAGTTGTAGTTATAGTTTATTAGTTCCTGTTAGGTCAGCGGTCCCTGTCCACCGCTGCCCTGCTACTTACCATGACACTTGCCAACCTCTGCAAACTGCTGTCTCCATTGCTCCAGCCTCTGTCACCTTAGGGTACATGCGCAGTCACCTGTGATCTGTTAAAAAGCCAGTGCATGCGTCTGCAAATCCTTCCCTAACCAATGGCTGAAATTCTCTTGGTATTTATGGCAGCTTCCCTATGGGGAGGGTGCCTGAGCTTTGAGGTTTGCTCAACTATAGAAATCAGCAAAGGTGTCTTCTCATTTCTCATCACTGATGATGTCACAGTTGCCATCGTGATCAAATGGTGACGTCTTCGTGCTTGCTGTAGGTCCTTTGACAACTTTTCTTCAATCAAGACAGAGCAGACGACCTCCATGATGAAGTGAAAATATTTTTATTTTTATTTTCAGCCACCATTTTAGGAAAAATCTATTCATTACCACAAAGTGCAAGAAAATTCTCTCAACACTAGTAATAAGGTTAGAAATCACTGGTTTAGGCTGTGTCTACGTCTTTCTTATCTGATCTGAAAGCCTGCAGTCAGTATTTAAGACATGTCATTCCTTATTAAAGTCTGAATTAATTAGCTTCTGAACTTCAATTATCAAATTACTGCCTTGGAACCTATTGAATAATAAAGCAGCTCATATGAAAGCCTCACTAGCACAGCTATATAACAAAAATGTAATGGTTAAGTAGTCTCAGAATTTAATTATTCTAAAATATTTACTTAGAGACACTTTCAAAAACCAAGAAGTAGCAGGAAAACATTAACAGGAGTGATATCAGAAGTTTTTCTACTCTTTTTGCATACCGTAATTTTATGATAAGCTAAGTTTTACCACTACTAAGAGGGAGCACCAAGCATAGACTTAAAATGTTTGTATAACTATTGCCACATTTTAAATATATTCAATATGACCGTCAGAGATCAATGAAAATATAAATAAACATTCACATACAAAAAACTGATTTCCAGACTCATTTATAATCAAGGATTATTAATACACAGTAACCCAAACAAATAAAAGCACATGGAACGGAGCACAATGTGTCTGTAGTTTTATTAATCTTATGCCTGGACATTTGGAAATTCCTTCATAATGACCGTTTCCGAAATGGATTAACTTCAGGTTTTAGGCTAATTCACATCTGCAGTTTGCCTACAAATTTTCCAAAGAAAGTTAAATGTTTCTGTTTGTGTATATTTATTTTCAGAGCACATTGGGGTCATTTATTAAGACTGGCGTTTTAAACGCCAGTCTTAATAACCCCTGAGCTGGCAGTGGATCCTCCGGAGTTATGTAGAGGCGCTGGCCTCTTTATGTAAGAAAGCTTCTTACATTTAGACCTTTGGTAAATGAGACAGACCTATCGGCCTGTCCCCTTCCTGGCCAATGCCACGCCCACTTTTTTAGACCTGCCATGAGAAGGTGCAACTAATTGTAGCGCCACAATCTGCGCCTGAAATACACCTAAAATAGGCGTATTTCAGCTCCATAAATGACCCCCATTGTCTTTAACAGGCCATGGAAATTCAAGTGTTTGTCACACAAACTATATCATGGCAGACAAATAAAACCGATTTTATTATGGTTGGATTAAAACATACCTGCAGCCAAAATTGAAACCCTTCCTAGAACTCAAAAACCTCAAAGGTAGTACCTGTATTAAAGCTGTATATGGAGGGATTCTGTCACCTCCCCTAACCCAAAATCCGATTTTAAAGCAGTCATGCAGCACAGCTTACCTTGAATAGGCTGTGCTCTTCTATCTTGTAATCCGTCCAGTAGTTTATGTGAAAATCGACTTTTATGGTTATGCAAATTAGCCCTGAAGGTGCCCAGAGGGGCGTTTTGTTCCCCTTAGTGAGCCCAGTAACGCCCCTCTTACAGTGCCCAGCCCGCCTTCCTTGCTACTGTCTAACCGCCCCAAGCCTCCCACAGCCTCTCATCCCTCTCCTCCCCCTCCCTCACGGCCGAACAAACTCTCGCACAGGCGCAGTACCCACTGATGGCTGCGCCAATGCGATCTGCAGGAGACTGAGGGCAGGAGCTTCATCCTCGTCACTGGGCATGCGCCGAGCCCAGTGACGTCCGATGCTCGCTCTTCCCTGCTGACTGAGGCACTGTAAGAGGGGCGTTACTGGGCTCACTAAGGGGAACAAAATGCCCCTCTGGGCACCTTAAGGGCTAATTTGCATAACCATAAAAGTCGATTTTCACATAAACTACTGGACGGATTACAAGATAGAAGAGCACAGCCTATTCAAGGTAAGCTGTGCTGCATGACTGCTTTAAAATCGGATTTTGGGTTAGGGGAGGTCTACTATTTGGTATATAGACTTTGCCAGTGGCCTTACACAGAATCAGGAAATGTTTGCCATATTAAAAATATTGATGAAGTGCATGTTTGATTCCATGTTCATCATTGCTAGACAAATTTCCCCTTCTTTTTCCTATCAGCCACAGTGTAAATTTCATTGTGGTGTCTCACAGGGTGAAGTAATTGAGGGTATATATGTGTCTCCCAGGTTCTTAGCATATGCTGAAGAAAGTTATTTAGGAAAGGATTAAAAAAAACCTAAGCCTGGGTCCTGATGAGCTGCACCTGGGGAGTTGCTAGATAACTGGGCTGACAACACTTGCTCAGCACTTCCTGGGAGTGAGAGAAGCCACATCTCACTGAGGGACCCTGAAAGTCCAGAGCCTGCAAACTGCAAGTATCACAGGCTGCTGTTCAGACAGCGTGCTTATTTTGGGTGGACTGATGATAGCTCAGCCACGTCCTAGAGAGGGACCTATTGTTTAGTTAGAGCCTGGACAAGGCTAGGTGTTCTGTTTATGTTTTGTGTTTTAATGCAACCTGTGAAATAAAGCTGGCAGGATGCCAGTTGAAATGCACTTCTGTCTCCTGAGGTCTCCTTGTGCGAAATAATCCATCTATAACTGTATATCCCAAAGCAATACGCTTCCTGACTGTGGAACCACTGTGAGAAAGTTCCTAAAGAACTGTAGTGATGTCTCTTTTATTCAAGTGTCTGTAGAAATGGATGGATTAAAGTCCTAAAATGAGATCGTCTGCTTTAAACAACAGATTTTTTTTTGTTAGGAGAGCTCCCTGATGATAGACTGAATTCATCAATTGTTCAACCTTGAGTGAAATCACATACTTAACAGTTTATTGGTGAAGTCAATGGTCTATTTTGAGGGTCTTAAACAAAACTCTGTGACAACTACTTCAAGCAGCTTCAGGGCTCATTCAAACAAACATTTGCCGGCCGTGTCCGTATTTCGGCCCACTAACCCTATGCTAAACCCATTCACTTGAATGGGTCTGCAATCTCGAAGACATGGAGTGGAGGCAATGATCGGAAGGCCACGGAAGCTTCCCTGGTATTTCGGTCCGTGCCCTCGCACCACTAAAAAATAGAACACGCTCAATTTTTTTTGTGGTGCGGACGGATCGCGGACCTATTCAAGTTGAATGGTTCTGCATTCACCAGCGTAAGCCACCCGGCTGCATTGGCCCTTACTCAGATACTCTGGTTTTTCAAAGCACAATGTTAACATTTTCTAAGATGACCATTGCCAGTTGAAAATATTGTAACTAGAGACCATAACTATATGGAAAATTACTAATTGTTCTGAAAACAACAAAACGTCATCCAAAAATAAAAAAGCTAATATTGAATAAAACTAAGCAGATCACCAATACAGATAAAGCAAGTTTTACATATGCATGTCAGAAATACTGTAGCTGCAGAAAGCTGTAAATCATTTTTTTTATATTGAGGACCAAGGCTTCTGTTGGGTCAAGTACAGTACACAATGTACCAGAAAAATAAAATGCAGCCACACTTATATAGAGTCCAAATGAGTACAGATAAAGACCAGTACAGGACATATAGTACCAAGCTGTACTCCAGAGAGGTGCTACTGGCAGCCCATCAGCGCTTGCACTTCATATTTTATCAGTAAAATGTGTGAGCAGATGGGGTGGATCTCCCAGCTGACCACATGTGCTTGAAATCTGGTCTATCTATGATATTGTACATAAATGGTCAAAAGTATTGGGACACTAACACATTGCACCTATAAGAGTTTTTATAACAATCTATTTGAAATCCATAACTATTAACCCTTTCAGGACCAAGCCATTTTAAAAAAAATTAGCAAATTAGCAAATTTTTATTTCTCTGCTTTTATAATAAATAGTAATAACTCCAAAAATAGTTATTACTTTACTTTCCCCATATGTCTACTTGATGTTTGGATCATTTCGTGAATGTCATTTTATTTTTTGAGGACGTTAGAAGGCTTAGAAGTTTAGAAGCAAATCTAGAAATTTTTAATCTTGAACATTTCCAAAACCCACTTTTTAAGGACCAGTTCAGGTCTCAAGTCACTTTGTGAGGCTTACATAATAGAAACCATCCAAAAATGACCCCATTTTAGAAACGACACCCATGAAGTTATTCAAAACTGATTTTACAAACTTTGTTAACCCTTTAGGTGTTCCACAAGAATTAATGGAAAATGGAGATTACATTTCAGAATTTCACTATTTTGGCAGATTTTCCATTTTAATAAAAAAAAATTCCAGCTAACAAAGCAAGGGTTAACAGCCAAACAAAACTCAATATTTATTGCCCTGATTCTGTAGTTTACAGAAACATCCCATATGTGGTCGTAAATTGCTGTATCGGCACACAGCAGGGTGCAGAAGGAAAGGAACGCCATATGGTTTTTGGAAGGCAGAATTTACTGGGATAATTTTAAGCCGCCATGTCACATTTGAAGACCCCCTGATGCACCCTTAGAGAAGAAACTCCCAATTTTTTTTTACAAACTTTATACTTTATTTTTTTTATGGTTTTCACATGAGGGGTTAGGTCATGTGATATTTTTATACAACAGGTTCTTACGGACGTGGCGATGATATTACACAATGATATCATTTTTGAAACAAAAAAAAAATCTTTTTTTAGTGTCTCCAGTCTGAGAGATTGGGTGATTGTCTTAGGTAGGTTCTTATTTATTGCCAGGATGAGATGAATGTTAGTTTGGTACAATTTTGGGGTGCGTATGACTTTTTGATCGCTTGGTTTTACACTTTTTGTGATGTAAGGTGACTAAAAATGGCTTTTTTATCCTTTGTTTTTACGGTGTTTACCTGAGGGTTTAGTTCATGTGATATTTTTATACAGAAGGTTCTTACAGCCGCGGTGATACCTAATATGTATACTTTTTTATTTATTTAAGTTTTACACAATAACAGCATTTTTTATTTTTTTTTTTTGAATCAAATCGTTTTTATTGAAACAATAGCCGTAGGACATCATAAAAACAATACAGTCTTTCCTCATCATATCCACCATGTGGAATCGAAATACAACAGTTTCCATATAAATACCAACATATGTTTATACCAGGCATCTGTATACAACATGTACATTTGTAGAATCCGGTAATGAGACAAAAATTTGTACCTGTCCTAACTAGCCCCAAGACCCCTCCCAAGTTCCCAACCCCCCCCCCCCTCACCCATCCCAAACCCCTCCCCACCCAACTAACTGGTCATGAGCCATCCAAGGTCTATATAACCACATGAGTATGAGATAGCCATTCACTCCACAATTTATCAAATTTCTGATAACACCCTCTCTTCACATACACCCCTTTTTCCAATATCAACATGTCATGCACCTTCCGTTCAAACTCTTCTAATGTGGGCGGACTTCCCTGGATCCACCTCATGGCCACCAACTTCCTAGCCACATACAACAACCTCCCCACAGCCACCTTAACCGATTCAGTCCCTCCAATCTCAGACACATACCCCAACACACACACCTTAGGGTCCTTTTGAATTTGCAAAGACATTTTACTGTTAATCATATTCCTGACAGCATCCCAATAAACACCAATAACTGGGCAAGACCACAGCATATGCAACAAATCCGCCCCATCTTCCATACACTTAGGACACTTATCATCACTTCTTACTCCAACCTTTTTTAGGAACACCGGCGTTTTGTATACTCTATGTATGATAAATAGTTGGGACAACTTGCCCTGTTCACTCAAGGACACCCTGGGGACTCCTTCCAGTATATCCTCCCATTTATCCTTAGACATACCTCCCAAGTCAGCCTCCCATTTCTTCATTCTTAAGAGCGGGAACTCCTCTAAGAACTTATCAAGTAAAAGAGCGTACACCTGTGATATCAGCCCTCTTTTCCCCCCTCCTGTCGAGAGAACAAGCTTATGAACCGTCTCCATTTGTGCTATCACACACCCTTTCCGCAGCGTGACCTCAAGGGCATGCCTCAATTGAAGATATTTATAGAACCATCCCCTAGGGATATTAAATTCCTGCTGCAGGTTCTGAAACGACTTGCATAACTTGCCCTCCATCAATTGGCCAATTCTCATCACTCCATGAGATTCCCAATTCCGAAGTCCTGTCATGGCAAAAAATTCAGGCAATAGGTGATTATTTCTAATAGGGGAAAGCTCACTGATTCCACCTACACCTCTCAGTTGCTTCACCCTTTGCCCAAACTTTTTTCATAAGTTCAACCAGAGGGACTTTTCCCCTCCCACCATGCATACCTGACCCTTCCAGAATACCCATGAGGTCACGACTGCCCAACCAACTCTGCAATATCTGCCCTGTCATGTCCGGCACTTGGAAGCTAATCCAACCCTTGAAATGCTGACACTGGGAAGCTAAAAAGTAAATCCATGCATTAGGAACAGCCAGGCCGCCTTCAGACTTAGGGTACTGCAATGTCTCCAGTTTAATCCTGGCCTGACCATACTTCCATATGAGATCCCTAAATATAGAGTGAACTTTCTTAAATCTGTCCAGGGGTATCCACACGGGAGCATTGTTCAGTACATATAGCAACTGGGGCATCATAACCATTTTCAATAGATTCACTCTACCCACCACCGAAAGAAAAAGCCTACACCATGACCTCACCTTCAACCTAAAGTTAGCCAGCAACGGAAACAGATTAAGATCCTCAAAATCCGACTAGTCTAGGAGTTATATACAGTCCCAAGTATTTAAATTTATCCACCCAGGGAACCAAACTATCTACACGCCTACCTGCCAGGGCCTGCCCATCAATCGGCATCAAAGAGGATTTTTGCCAATTTATCCGAAGCCCAGAAAAGCCTCCAAATTTGTCAATCAACTGCCATGGCCGCATCCAGGGATGTACCCGTGTCACCCATAAAGAGCAGAGTATCATCCGCGTACATGGCCACTTTATTATGCAACTCACCGTACCTGAACCCCTCTATATTCGTTGACAAGCGGATATAGGCTGCAAGCGGCTCTATTGCAAAAGCAAACAACAAGGGCGACAATGGGCATCCCTGTCTGGTGCCCCTGGCGAGTGCGAAACAGTCTGACAACCCTCCATTTGCTCTGATTCTCGCCTTGGGACTAGAGTATAGGACCTTTACCCACTGAACGAACCGCGGACCAAATCCCATGTTGCTCAAAACCCCCCACAGGTAGCTCCACTCCACACTATCGAACGCCTTGGCGGCGTCAAGAGCAAGCAAGGCCCTGTCTCCACAATTATCCGCCGGAATATTTAGGCTAGCATATAACCTACGAAGATTAATAGCCGTCGACTTCCCAGGCATAAAACCCGTCTGATCCGGGTGCACGATAGTCAGAATCACCCTGGACAGCCTGTTCGCCAACACCTTCGCCAGGAGCTTAACATCAGCTGTGAGAAGCGAAATTGGTCTGTAAGAATCCGGTATCTTTGGATCCTTCCCAGGCTTAGGTAAAACCACAATTATAGCTTCCTGCATCGAATGTGGTAGCGAACCTGCCTCCAACGAGTGCTCAAACACCTTAAGTAATTCAGGAAGTAGTATCCCTTGCAACTTTTTATATACCTCTACAGGGAGGCCATCAGCACCAGGCGCCTTACTATTCGCCATACCCCCAAGCGCAGCTTCCAATTCCTCAAGAGCTATCGGCTCCTCCAGCCTTTCTCTATCCTCCTCTGACAGCACCGGTAACTGTGCCCCCACCAGGAAATCAGTCAGAGCCTCCTCAGAGCTAGAGCCAGTGGAAGCGTACAGAGATATATAAAAACTTTTCAGAATATCTAATATTCCTTTTGTGTCCTGCCTACCATTCCCCATGTCATCCCTTAGCTCCTGAATACAAGAGGAGGCACGCTGGGCCTGCGAGACCACCGACAACAGATGCCCCACCCTTTCACCCTCTTCAAAGGATCTTTGACGATAAAAACTCCTCTTTCTCTCTGCGGCCTGTACTAAATGACACCTCAACTGCTCCTGAGCTACCGCCAGCGCTTCACTATTAACCAGGGTGGGGAGTCTACCAAACTCTCTCTCAGCCTCAGCCACTAGAACGTGCGCCTTGACATCCGCCTCCCTAGACCTGGATTTATGCTTGCTAATTTCTTTCATCAGGACTCCCCTCAGGAATGCTTTCATGGCGTCCCAGACCCCCGGTATCGAAGCTGTCCCAGTATTAATAGCAAAAAATTCCCTAATTTCCAGAGAGATCCCCGACAAATCCTCCAACACATTCAGCCAATGTGAGTTACATTTCCACAGCCTAGGTCCCTGTCTGAGCACCCCCAGGCACAAGTCAATCTGCACCAGAGAGTGGTCAGACAACGACCGAGGATGATACACCACATCCCTCACCAGCGGCAGCATTACGTCATTAACAAGGGCCAAATCAA
The DNA here is from genome assembly GCF_014858855.1 of Bufo gargarizans. NCBI lineage: Eukaryota > Metazoa > Chordata > Amphibia > Anura > Bufonidae > Bufo > Bufo gargarizans. Next base: position 415,923,131 of record NC_058082.1, read on the forward strand.
TACGCGATAGCGAATGATGCGTGGCTGATCTGCACGAGAATGCACGCTTATCAGGGTTACGCAATCTCCATACATCATGTACACCTATTTCACACATAATATTCCTGAGGGCCCCGCTCCCCGGTGAACCCCCTGCTCCTTCCACCCTACACCTATCTAGGGAGTCATTCAGCGTGCAATTAAAGTCCCCAACCAGAAGCCACGGCAACCCAGGAAGTCCGCCACAAATTCCATAATCTCTCTCATCAATGGGGAAGCAAATGGTGGGGGCACATACACAGACACCAGCACCAACCGAATCCCATCCACCTTACACACCACACACACGTACCTACCATCCGCATCCACACAATCCTGCATATGCTCAAATCTAACTCTAATCTATCTACTATTGTGCACAATCATGCTCACACCCCTAGAGTGAGAGGAATGGATTGAATGCAACGCATAGGACACCCAATTTTTACTCATCCATTGTAAATTGTCTCCAATCAGATGCGTTTCCTGAAGACAGCATATTGCCGGCTGAAACCATCCTAAGTACTGAAAAACACACTGTCTCTTTCTTGCGTCTGCCATTCCTCTCACATTCCAACTTAAAACTCTAATCCCCTGTGACATGGTAGAACTTCAAACCATACCTGAATCTCACAGCCCGCTCATACTCCCTCCGCTCAAAGATCATGACCTTAACCCTTCCCCCCAACTGCCACCCAACCCCCTCCCTCCCCCCCATATTCAGATCACAATAACTGGGGATCTCTATCCCTTTGATAACAACCTCCCACAGTAAAACAGGGCAATCCGAGAGCACCTTGACCCTCAACATTTCGAGATTATAACAGATTAGAACACCATTCCTCAGGTAGAGAAACCTCTCCCCATCTGAGAAACACATTTTCTCACCTCCCAGCCACCTACTCCCTCACAGGATCTACCTAATGGTAGCATTGCATAATACACTCCTTAACTGGTGAAACATTAAACACAACCCCAGAGTGAAAATACATATATCAAGTAAATATAAGAACCGCTTCTTAGCCTCCATCAAGTGTCCAGAGCCCCACTCCGCAATTGTCGCTCGTGGACGTCCAGCCACTGCGCGGCCTCCTCCGGATCTTCAAAAAATCTGGTGGATCCCAGGGCCACCACACGCAATTTAGCAGGAAACAACATAGCATACTGGACCTGTAATCCTCTCAGCCTCTTTTTTATGTCCATAAACCTGCTTCTCCTCCGCTGGACCTCATTGGAATAATCCGGGAATATGGACACTTTAACCCCATTCAGGACCATCTCCTCATTGTCCCTTGATTGCCGCAGGCTAGTGTCCCTGGTCCTTAAAATGCAGAATCTTTGCCAGTATAGGACGGGGAGGCCTTCCTGGCGGGAGCGGCCAGCATGGGGACTCTGTGCGCCCGCTCCACCGCATACAGGGAAGACAAACCTTTTTCCTGAAATAGTTGACGCAGCCAGCTTTCCACAAATTCAGTGGCATTATCCCCCTCTGTCTTTTCTGGCACTCCCACAATCCGCAGGTTATTTCTTCTGGACCTGTTCTCCAGGTCATCTGTCTTAGCATACAATGCAGCTATATCTTTAGCAGTAGTTTTCGCCGCTAGTTGCAAAGGGTGGATATCATCCTCAATGGTGGACACCCTCTTCTCCAGCTCAGAGGTGCGCTCAGAGATCTTATGCAGGTCGTGCCTAATTATAGACACATCCGACCTCAGGCTACCAACTTGCACTGTAAGCACCTTCAGGGTGCTGTTACAGCTGGCCACAGCAGCCATGATATCTTTTAAGGTGGGTTCCTCCTCAGCCACAACTTTAGGGCCTACCGCACTTTTAGCAGGGCGTGCAGGGGTCAATGGCGGCCAGTTCACCGCATCCAGAGCCTCCCCATCGATGGATCCATCCTCCTGCTCAGAGGAAGTGTGCGCTTCCGGCTCCTTCTCCTCGGCCCCCTCGCCCATACCACAGTCCGTACGAGCGAACCTGCTCAGTTTCGCAGCCGCACTCTGGCTCAATTTCGGCTGTAAGGCCGGCCCCTCTTCTTCCTCGGCGCCATGTTGGCTCACCTCCGGCGCGTCGAATCGCGGCCCCTTGCTGGACTTCCTCGGCATGTCTCTGCACACAGGATCGTCACCGCACCCTCCGGTCACCTCTCACCCACCAGGTAAGGATCTAGCAGCTATTCAGTGACTGCTACCACTCTGATTATCAGGATTTCGGCAGGAGCGATGAGCGGTGCGACTTACTCCATGCGCTCTTAGGCCACGCCCCAACAACAGCATTTTTTTAAACCAAAAAAATCATGTTTTAGTGTGTACATAGTCTGAGAGCCATAGTTTTTTTTTTTTTTTTTTAGGCGATTGTTTTAGGTAGGGTATCATTTTTGCAGGATGAGATGACTGCTTGATTGGCACTATTTTGGGGTGCATATGACTTTTTGATTGCTTGCTATTACACTTTTTATGGTGTATGTGTAAGGTGACACAAAATGACTTTTTGACACCTTTTTATTTTATTTTTTTATTACATTCACCTGAGGGGTTAGGTCGGTCATGTGGTATTTTTTATAGAGCAGGTAGTTATAGACATGGAAATACCTAATATGTATACTTTTTTATTTAAGTTTATTTAAGTTTTACACAACAATATCATTTTTGAAACAAAAACAAATCATATTTTAGTTTCTCCATAGTGTGAGAGCCATAGTTTTTATATTTTTGGGTGATTGTCTTAGATATGGGATCATTTTTTTGCGGGATGAGATGATTGGCACTATTTTAGGGTGCATATTACTTTTTGATCACTTGCTATTACACTTTTTGTGATGTAAGGTGACAAAAGAATGGCTTTTTGACACCGTTTTAATTTTATCTTTTTTATGGTGTACACCTCAGGGGATAGGTCATGTGGTATTTTTATAGAGCAGGTTGTTATGGATGTGGCAATACCTAAGAACTGCCCTCACTGTAATGCCAGTAGCCATGTTGGGTACTGGCATTAGAGTGATTGGTTGGCTAGAACGCGTCATCAGGTGCTATATAGCACCCGATGACGCGTGTTTGGCTCATTTGAAGTCAGGGATTGCTGAGCATAGGAAGTCATTGAATATTATTGCTGTACAAAAATGTTTCAGAGAGGACTATTGTGTATGACAGCAGCAATATATGTTTGTAGGGCAACCTGTGCTAAATTGCTCAATGTTAGGGAGAGCTGTGCATAGGAAGGGACAGACAGTGTAGGGAGTGTAATAGGAAGATTTTTATACAAAAAACATTTCAGACCCAAAAGTCCTTTTAAGGCTATTGTATGTGACAGCAGCAATATATATTTTTAGTGCATCCTGCGCAAAATACCGTGTAATAGGCCGCTGCAGACAGTTACATTATTTGCGCCACATCTCCTGTGTAAAGTGTGCGCATCCCTAAAATATCAGTGACATCCAGTGAACTTTTTCCGTAGACGGTGTGCACTACTGACAGTGACCTTACCAGGGCCACATCTGCTGTGTAACATGTGCGCTTCTAAAATTTTTCTGTGACATAAAATTTTATTTTTCAATAGACTGTGTCCTCTTCTGACAGTGACCTGATCAGGCCCACATCTGCTGTGTATCAGTGACATCCTGTGCACTTTTTCCGTAGACTGTGTCCGCTTCTGACAGTGACCTGATCAGGCCCACATCTGCTATGTAACGTGTCCGCTTAAAAAAAAATTCTGTGACATAAAATTTTTTTAGACGGTGTCCTCTTCTGACAGTCAGGAGTGGGTAATTTGCGCACCCTCCGCTTGCCTTCCTTTGATATGGTAGCCTTTCTCATGCTCCCTCTCCGGAATCGAACACTAATTCCCCGTTACCGGTGGTCAACATGTTAGGCGCATAAAAGAACATTGAAAGTTGATAGGGCAGACATCCAAATGGATCATCGACGTCACGTGGACGTACGATCAGGCAGAAGATCTCTAGAGTCAACAAAGTGGCAGCAGGCCCTCGCCCTAAATGCTTGCAATGATCAGCTCACCTGCAGGCCCTTAACCATAATTTTTTCGATGGTCAGCTAAGCAGCAGGCACTCTACCATAAGAGTCTGGTCAACACAATCCTGTTAAACGAATATTTACACTCAATACTATTGCTGTTCAGCTGTGAAGTTACATTGTACTAAAGCTATTTATAAGGGGGGAATTAATAGGAAAGATACATACGTCCCATTAGCCGTTCTGTGTTGATTTTACATTGTTTAACTTTTTTTGGGGGTGTATTAATAGGAAACAGAAAAGAAAAAAAGTATATGTCATAAGTGTCGTTTGGCGGTGAAGTTTCATTGTACTACAGCCATTTACGTGGTGTATTAAAAGAAAATATACATACATCCCATTAGCCGTTCTGCGGTGAATTGTAATTGTTATATTTCTTTTTTGGGGGGTGTAGTAATAGGAAAAAGAATACATCTTACTTAATTGACGTTCTGCAGTGAAGTTACATTATACTACAGCCATTTATGGGGTGTATTAATAGGAAAGATAAGTACACCTCATTAGCGATTCTGCATTAATTTTACATTGTGTTATTTATTTTTTGGCGGGGGTGTATTTACAGGAAAAATAAAAGGGAAAAATATGTCATAATTGCCATTCAGCAGTGAAGTTACAATGTACTACAATGTACGGCTGTATACATAAGGTACTCTGTACTCATTAAAATCTCCAGGATCAGTGTATCCCTCTCAGACGGATTGATATAAATTCCACTAAATCCAACCATACAAAGTAAATAATGGGGTTCATATACCGAATATCAATATATATATATATTTTTATTGATCCAGAAGGGACCGGCCACTGTCTAACATGAGATTTTGTATTTCTAATATATAAGAATACAACTTATCCATCGCGATTGCGTGTATATTTGGACGAGTTGCATGTACACTCACCTAAAGAATTATTAGGAACACCTGTTCTATTTCTTATTAATGTGATTATCTAGTCAACCAATCACATGGCAGTTGATTCAATGCATGTAGGGTTGTGGTCCTGGTCAAGACAATCTTCTGAACTCCAAACTGAATGTCAGAATAGGAAAGAAAGGTGATTTAAGCAATTTTGAGTGTGGCATGGTTGTTGGTGCCAGACGGGCCGGTCTGAGTATTTCACAATCTGCTCAGTTACTGGGATTTTTACGCACAATCATTTCTAGGGTGTACAAAGAATGGTGTGAAAAGGGAAAAACATCCAGTATGCGGCAGTCCTGTGGGCGAAAATGCCTTTTGATGCTAGAGGTCAGAGGAGAATGGGCCGACTGATTCAAGCTGATAGAAGAGCAACGTTGACTGAAATAACCACTCGTTACAGCTGAGGTATGCAGCAAAGGATTTGTGAAGCCACAACACGCACAACCTTGAGGCAGATGGGCTACAACAGCAGAAGACCCCACCGGGTACCACTCATCTCCACTACAAATAGGAAAAAGAGGCTACAATTTGCACAAGCTCACCAAAATTAGACTGTTGAAGACTGGAAAAATGTTGCCTGGTCTGATGAGTCTCAATTTCTGTTGAGACATTCAAATGGTAGAGTCCGAATTTGGCATAAACAGAATGAGAACATGTATCCATCATGCCTTGTTACCACTGTGCAGGCTGGTGGTGGTGGTGTAATGGTGTGGGGGATATTTTCTGTGCACACTTTAGGCCCCTTAGTGCCAATTGGCTATCGTTTAAATGCCACAGGCTACCTGAGCATTGTTTCTGACCATATTGAGTGCCCCCAACTGATTTACGCTATTTTTCCAAACTTTTTCTCACAGCATTGGTGATGCTGAGGGGAGTGCACCTATTCTTTTCTGGTCAGTTTGATTGATCCACTGGTACTATATTTGTTTATAAACTTTATTGAAAGAAAGCAAAGGTTAATATAATGATTTTCTGGATCATTTCCAACTGTAGATGTAGTTAAACATTTACATCATTAACTCATTAAAACTACAATCTGAAATGAGCATCTCTTGGCTATATGCCCAGAGCATCTCCCAAATCCTAAGTGTGGGTGTTAATCATGTACCAGTCTTTCTAGCAATTATAGAAATTCCTTTAGACCAGGTGGTGGGGGTTAAGAATGACCTTGAGGTTATAGTATCCTAAGCAAAGAAGTTCACAGTTTATAACATAAAATGGCAGTATGAAGTACAACATGGAGGCTGAGGACACAATATGAAGTCTCAACCTTCACAGGGTGTAGAAATAGGAAAAATAATAAGTCTTAATTGCCATTCTGCGGTGAAGTTACTTTGTTCTACAGCCATTTACGAGGTGTATTAAAAGAAAATATACGTTCTGCGTCGAATTGTGATTGTTATATTTCTTTTTTGGGGGTGTAGTAATAGGCAAAATAAAAACGTGGTCTGAAAAAACAAACCCATCAGATAGCAAAAACATTAGGCGTGGCCAAAAAAACTGTTTGGAACATCCTTAACCGCCTCCAGACCGCCTAACACAGGATCGCGGTCCGGAGGCGGCTGTCTCAGGCAGAGTCACGCATCTATGCGTCATCTCGTGAGACGCGAGATTACGCTCACAGCCGGCCCACACATGCGCATCGTGGGCCGGCAAAAGTTAGAGGAGTATTCCATCATCAGCCTGCCAGCCAATGATCATCGCTGGCAGGCTGATGATTTTCAAAGAAACAAATCAGAAGCCAGTTAACACTTTATATTTATAAATATAAGGTGTTAAATGGTTTCTCTGCTCCTCTGCTGGTCCTTTTCGTCAGTTGGTTCCAGCAGAGGAGCAGACATCACAGTGAGTACACACCAAACACCACACATAGCCCCAGATCACCCCCCATCACCCCAATTAACCCCTTGATCGCTCCTGTCAATCACCTAGTGAAAGGGAAAAAAATGATCGGTGTAAACTGTCACTTTTTTTTTCACTTGTATTGACTGTTAGGTTTTAGGATAGTTTAGGCCCCTTGATTAGGTAGTTAGCGATCGTTTAGCGCCCAACCCACCGCACCGCAGTCACTGATTCGCTGATTAGCGTATCGCTAATCAGCATTTGTACTTTTATAGTATCTGTAAGTGATCAGAACTGATCACAGTCAGATCTATAATAGTATTAGTGTAACCTTAGTTCGCCCTCCACCCAAAATGCAGTGTTTGCCCGATCAGGCCTGATCGGTCGCCCACACGTGCGTTCACCCACGCCCGCCCTGCCGCAGTGACATATTTTTCTTTTTTTTATCACTGGACAATCACTTCACAAGTGCTGCGGCGATAAAAAAATCAGCAGCTTTCGGTACTTCGCTAGCCTCCCATTTGTAAGACAGGCTTGCTTTTTTTCTTGCAATAAAATGAAATAAAGTGAGTCACTAGGTTTCAACGGTACTTGCGCTGCTGGTCTCCCGAAATGAAGTGGGTTCATTACAAATGCAAAGTGTTAATGTAGTGGGACCGCGCTGCTCCTTGTTCACACAAGGCGTTTTTCCAGGAATGCAGGTAATCACTTTCTCTGGCTCAAGACAGGCACCCTTTAGTTGGATAGTGGTGTGCTTCAACCCAGATTGAAGCTCAGCAAGTAAAAAGGTTATTCAGCATATCAATATGATAGTATTCTTTCCGCACAGCCCATCATATTGATATGCTGAATAACCTTTTTACTTCGGTGAGTATAATAAAACAGAAAGTTTTTACTGTGCCGGAGGTACTCTCACTATTGTGTGATTTATGACATCTTGCAGAAAAGCCTTTAACGATCCAGCAAAGATTTGCTGAGCTTCAATCTGGGTTGAAGCACACCACTATCCAACTAAAGGGTGTCTGTCTTGAGCCAGAGAAAGTGAATACCTGCATTCCTGGAAAAACGCCTTGTGTGAACAAGGAGCAGCGCGTTCCCGCTACATTGCTTTTTTTCTTGGATAGTCTCAGAAAATACCCCCTAAATTTAGTAGTCCAAATGTCAAATAAGGGGTATTCTTCTGAAGAGGCCTACAGGCTTCTGACCCAGTCGGATGAGGAATGGGAACCCTCATCTGACGAATCCAGCAGGTCAGAATATGAACCTGTGGAAAGCAGTGGCAGTCTGACCCAAAGTTCGGATGAGGAGGTTGATGTCCCTGATACCACCAGGAGTACCCGGCCCCGTGTTGCTAGACCACAGGTTGCGCAGGATCCGCTTCAAGGGCAACAGAGTGGGGCTGGCGCTGTCGGATTACGTGGTAAGGCATACACCAGCAGCGCAGCCCACCCTGGACCTAGTACCAGCAATGCCGTACAACATGGTGAATTGGCGAGCACCAGAAGGGCAGTTGAAGCTGGTACGGTGGCACGTGCAGTAGTTACCCCGTCGCAGCCACCACACAGACAGGCCCGTAGAGCCCCTAGAGTCCCTGAGGTGCTGGCAAACCCTGATTTGCAGTCCCCAACTTCAGCCGCACCATTAGTTCCCACTTTCACCGCCCAGTCTGGAGTTCGGGTTAAGACAGCTCAGATCGGTTCGGCACTGGGATTATTTTAGCTGTTCTTGACTGCGGAGCTCTTGGACATAGTCGTGGCAGAAACAAATCGGTATGCCACTCAATTTATAGCCGCCAACCCGAGAAGCTATTATGCCCAGCCTTTCAAGTTTCCGAATTAAAAAAATTTCTGGGCCTTCTCCTCAACATGGGTCTAACCAAAAAGCATGAATTGCGATCATATTGGTCCACGAACCCAATTCATCACATGCCCATGTTCTCTGCTGCCATGTCCAGGGCACGATTTGAGGCCATCCTGCGTTTCCTGCACTTTAGCGACAACAGCACCTCTCGTCCCAGAGGCCACCCAGCTTTTGACCGGCTCCACAAAATTCGGCCCCTCATAGACCACTTCAACAACAAATTTGCAGATTTGTATGCCCCTGAGCAAAACATCTGCATGGACGAGTCACTTATACATTTTACTGGGCGTCTTGGCTTCAAACAATACATCCCAAGCAAGCGCTATCAGTATGGGGTCAAATTGTATAAGCTCTGTGAAAGGGCCACAGGCTATACCCACAAAATTTGGATCTATGAGGGTAAAGATCAGACCCTGGAGCCGGTCAGTTGCCCTGACTACCTGGGGAGCAGTGGGAAGACAGTCTGGGACTTGGTGTCACCCTTATTTGGCAAGGGGTACCATCTTTATGTGGACAATTTCTACACAAGTGTGCCCCTCTTCAGGCATTTGTTCCTAGAACAGATTGGCTGCTGTGGCACCGCGCGACCTAGTCGCCGGGGCTTCCCCCAACGGCTCGTTACCACCCGTCTTGCAAGGGTGGAGAGGGCTGCCTTGTGTAACGAAGAACTGCTCGCGGTGAAATGGAGAGACAAGCGTGATGTTTACATGCTCTCCTCCATTCACGCAGACACAACAATACAAATAGAACGAGCAACCAGTGTCATTGAAAAGCCCCTCTGTGTCCACGACTATAATTCGCTCATGGGAGGGGTGGACTTCAATAACCAGAAGTTGGCTCCTTATTTAGTTTCCCGACGCACCAGACGCTGGTATAAGAAGGTGTCTGTATATTTGATTCAATTGGCTGTATATAATAGTTTTGTTCTCTACAGTAAGGCTTGGAGAACAGGATCCTTCCTCAAATTTCAGGAATAGATCATCGAGAGCCTCCTGTATCCAACCAGTGTAGTGAGCCGTTTACACGAGCGACATTTCTTCAATGTCGTTGCTGGTACCTCAACCCAACCGTCACCCCGAAAAAGATGTCGTGTCAGTAGCAGGAGTGGAATAAGGTGTGACACCCGCTATTTCTGTCCTGACTGCCCTGACCACCCTGCCCTATGCTTAGGGGAGTGTTTCCGGAAGTACCACACACAGGTACACTTAGCATAGGGATTGCATCTCACAGGACAGGCATACAGAGCTATTAGGGCCCATTCACACAGAGCTGCTGCAAACCTCTCCTTTCACCTGGGACAAAGTGGGACAAAAAAAAAATCACCAGTAAGCAAAAAAGTTAACGTTCAGTTCCAAAAGTTCAATAAAGTTTATAAGTTCCGTTCAAATGTTATTAGAAAGTTAATAAATTTATTGCGTTGCGGCCTGGTTTTTTTTTTTTTTTTTTTTTTTTTTTTTACCTTCCAGGTAGACCAACTGATCGACTAGCTGCAGCACTGATGTGCATTCTGACAGAAGCATTGCGCTGCTGTCAGATTACACAAAAGTCGGTGTATGCGGCGCTGCAAGACTAGATTTCTCCTCTGCAGTAAAAGATACGTTTGCCGAGGCATATGAGCTGAGGGCGCGGCGGTGTTCATATGCTTTGGCAAACTCTTTGTATATAAAAAAATAAAATAAATCCCAGCAATGATTTATTCATCCACATCGATTGATGTGAATGGAGAAATCGGGTTTGCCAGGGCATACGAGCTAAGTGGGATGGATGTTGGGCGGAGCTCCTATGTCCTGGCAAATGCCTTTTTTTCCCCCTTTTTTTTTTTTTTTGGGCAGAGATTTTTTCATCCACATTGATCGATGCAAATGAAGAAATCTGTGCCGTTCATTTTTTCTTTCAGCCCAGGGGCTGAACGGAAAAAAAAAATCTCATTACCCGTATGCTCAATATAAGGAGAATAGCAGAAACTCCTAATGCTGGCCATACATGTAATGATTGCGGAGATCCTCAAATGCAAGGGCAGTACAAACACCCGACAAATGACCCCATTTTGGAAAGAAAATAGCCCAAGGTATTTGGTGAGGGGCATATTGAGTCCATGAAAGATTGTAATTTTTGTGCCAAGTTAGCGGAAAGGGAGACTTTGTGAGAAAAAAAAAAAAAAAAACTATTTCCGCTAACTTATGCAAAAAAAAAAAAGAATTCTATAAATTCGCCATGCCCTTCATTGAATACCTTGGAGTGTCTTCTTTCCAAAATGGGGTCACATGTGGGGTATTTATACTGCCCTGGCATTTTATTGGCCCTAAAGCGTGAGAAGAAGTCTGGGATCCAAATGTCTAAAAATGCCCTCCTAAAAGGAATTTGGGCCCCTTTGCGCATCTAGGCTGCAAAAGAGTGTTACACATGTAGTATCGCCGTACTCAGGAGAAATTGGGGAATGTGTTTTGGGGTGTCATTTTACATATACCCATGCTGGGTGAGATAAATATCTTGGTCAAATGCCAACTTTGTATAAAAAAATGGGTAAAGTTGTCTTTTGCCGAGATATTTCTCTCACCCAGCATGGGTATATGTAAAAAGACACCCCAAAACACATTGCCCAAAACTCACGAAATACCTTGGGGTGTCTTCTTTCCAAAATGGGGTCACTTGTGGGGTAGTTATACCCATGCTGGGTGAGAGAAATATCTTTGCAAAAGACAACTTTTCAAAAAAAAATTTATACAAAGTTGCCATTTGACTGAGATATTTATCTCACCCAGCATGGGTATATGTAAAATGACACCCCAAAACACATTGCCCAACTTCTCCTGAGTACGGCGATACCACATGTGACACTTTTTTGCAGCCTAGGTGGGCAAAGGGGCCCACATTCCAAAGAGCACCTTTAGGATTTCACAAGGCATTTTTTACACATTTTGATTTCAAACTACTTCTCACACATTAGGGCCCCTAAAATGCCAGGGCAGTATAACTACCCCACAAGTGACCACATTTTGGAAAGAAGACACCCCAAGGTATTTCGTGATTGGCATAGTGAGTTCATGGAAGTTTTTATTTTTTGTCGCAAGTTAGTGAAATATGAGACTTTGTAAGGAAAAAAAAGAAATCATAATTTTGCGCTAACTTGTGACAAAAAATAAAAAGTTCTATTAACTCACTATGCTTATCAGCAAATACCTTAGGGTGTCTACTTTTCGAAATGGGGGCATTTGTGGGGTTTTTCTACTGTCTGGGCATTGTAGTACCTCAGGAAACATGACAGGTGCTCAGAAAGTCAAAGCTGCTTCAAAAAGCGGAAATTCACATTTTTGTACCATAGTTTGTAAACGCTATAACTTTTACCCAAAACATTTTTTTCTTACCCAAACATTTTTTTTATCAAAGACATGTAGAACAATAAATTTAGAGAAAAATGTTTATATAGATGTTGTTTTTAAAAAAAAATTACAGCTGAAAGTGAAAAATGTCATTTTTTGGAAAAAATTTAGTTAAATTTCGATTAATAACAAAAAAAGTAAAAATGTTAGCAGTAATTAAATACCACCAAATGAAAGCTCTATTAGTGAGAAGAAAAGGAGGTAAAATTCATTTGGGTGGTAAGTTGCATGACCGAGCAATAAACAATGAAAATAGTGTAGTGCAGAATTGTAAAAAGTGGTCTGGTCATTAAGGGTGTTTAAGCTAGGGGGGCTGAGGTGGTTAAAAAGAAGGAACAACAGCAACACCAAAAGACCCGGAAGACCATGGAAAACAACTGTGGTGGATGACCGAATAATTCTTTCCCTGGTGAAGAAAACGCCCTTCACAACAGTTGGCCAGATCAAGAACACTCTCCAGGAGGTAGGTGCATGTGAGTCAAAGTCAAAAATCAAGAGAAGACTTCACCAGAGTGAATACAGAGGGTTCACCACAAGATATAAACCATTGGTGAGCCTCAAACAGGAAGGCCAGATTAGAGTTTACCAAATTACATCTAAAAAAGCCTTCACAGTTCTGGAACAACATCCTATGGACAGATGAGACCAAGATCAAATTGAACCATAGTGATGGGAAGTGAAGAGTATGGAGAAGACAAGGAACTACTCATTATCCTAAGCATACCACCTCATCAGTGAAGCATGGTGGTGGTATTGTCAAAGCGTGGGGATGTATGGCTGCCAATGGAACTGGTTCACTTGTATTTAATGATGTGACAAAAGCAGCAGATTTCTGAAGTGTTTAGGGCAATATTATCTGCTCATATTCAGCCAAATGCTTCAGAACTCATTTGACGGCGCTTCACAGTCTAGATGGACAATGACCCAAAGCATACTGCAAAAGCAACCAAACTGTTTTTTAAGGGAAAGAAATGGAATGTTATGCAATGGCCAAGTCAATCACCTGACCTGAATCCGATTGAGCATGCATTTCACTTGCTGAAGAGAAAACTGAAGGAAAAATGCCCCAAGAACAAGCAGGAACTGAAGACAGTTGCAGTAGAGGCCTGGCAGAGCATCACCAGGGATGAAACCCAGCGTCTGGTGATGTCTATGTGTTCCAGACTTCAAGCTGTAATCGACTGCAAAGGATTTGCAACCAAGTATTAAAAAGTGAAAGTTTGATTTATGATTATTATTATTCTGGCCCATTACTTTTGGTTCCTTAATAGGGATGAGCGAACCCAAACTGTATAGTTCGGGTTCGTACCGAATTTTGGGGTGTCCGTGACACGGACCCGAACCCGAACATTTTCGTAAAAGTCTGGGTTCGGGTTCGGTGTTCGTCGGTTACTTGGCGCTTTTTGAAAGGCTGCAAAGCAGCCAATCAACAAGCGTCATACTACTTGCCCCAAGAGGCCGTCACAGCCATGCCTACTATTGGCATGGCTGTGATTGGCCAGTGCAGCATGTGACCCAGCCTCTATTTAAGCTGGAGTCACGTAGCGCCGCCCGTCACTCTGCTCGGATCAGTGTAGGGAGAGGTTGCAGCTGCAATGTTAGGGTGAGATTAGGCAGTGATTAACTCCTCCAAAAGACTTCATTCAGTGATCGATCTGCAGCTGTGGATCATTGAACTGCTGCTTTTCAATTGCTCACTGTTTTTAGGCTGCCCAGAGCGTTTTTCATTCACTTTTTTCTGGGGTGATCAGCGGCCATTTTGTGTCTTGTGGTGCGCCAGCACAAGCTGCCACCAAGTACATTTAACCCTCAATAGTGTGGTTATTTTTTGGCTATATCCTACATCAGGGTCAAGCTGTCACACCAAGTGCATTTAACCATCAATAGTGTGGGTATTTTTTGGCCATATACTACATCAGGGGCAAGCTGTCACCAAGTGCATTTAACCCTCAATAGTGTGGTTGTTTTTTGGCTATATCCTACATCGGTCAAGCTGTCACACGAAGTGCATTTAACCATCAATAGTGTGGTTATTTTTTGGCCATATACTACATCAGGGGCAAGCTAAGCCTGTCAACAAGTGCATTTAACCCTCAATAGTGTGGTTGTTTTTTGACTATATCCTACATCAGGGTCAAGCTGTCATACCAAGTGCATTTAACCATCAATAGTGTGGTTATTTTTTGGCCATATCCCAGTCTAATTCTGTCTGTAAACGTATACCTGTCACCCAGCGCCTAAATAATAGGCCTCAAATTTATAGTCAGCTAAATCTGTGGTTATTGCTGTGGCTGGGCAAGTTATTTAGTGTCCGTCAAAGCACAGTTTTTATTCTGGGTTGAAATACAATTCCCAATTTAGCAATTCTCTAAATTAGTGGTTTCTGCTGTATCAGGCCTACTTTAAATCTATCCCTAAAAAGGTATTTTAGATTCAAGGTGCTGATAGGGTCATTCTCAATAACTTCACACACACGCTACTGTGCATAGCCAAGTCTAATTCTGTCCGTAAACGTATACCTGTCACCCAGCGCCTAAATAATAGGCCTCAAATTTATAGTCAGCTAAATCTGTGGTTATTCTCTGCTGACATGAAGCCAGATTCTCTGTTACGGGACCTCTCTCCTCTGCCTGGGTGCCGGGACCTAAATATATGACAATGGACTGTTACAGTGGTGGGTGACGTGAAGCCTGATTCTCTGCTATGACATGCAGACTGATTCTCTGCTGACATGAAGCCAGATTCTCTGTTACGGGACCTCTCTCCTCTGCCTGGGCCTAAATATCTGACAATGGACTGTTCCAGTTTTGGGTGACGTGAAGCATGATTCTCTGCTATGATATGAAGACTGATTCTCTGCTGACATGAAGCCAGATTCTCTGTTACGGGACCTCTCTCCTCTGCCTGGGTGCCTGGGCCTAAATATCTGACAATGGACTGTTCCAGTTTTGGGTGACGTGAAGCCTGATTCTCTGCTATGACATGAAGACTGATTCTCTGCTGACATGAAGCCAGACTCTCGGTTACAGGACCTCTCTCCTCTGCCTGGGTGCCGGGGCCTAAATATATGACAATGGACTGTTATAGGGGATGGGTGACGTGATGCCAGATTCTCTCTCCAATTGATATTGTTTAATTTTTATTTATTTTATTTTTATTTTTATTTATTTCCCTATCCACATTTGTTTGCAGGGGATTTACCTACATGTTGCTGCCTTTTGCAGCCCTCTAGCCCTTTCCTGGGCTGTTTTACAGCCTTTTTAGTGCCGAAAAGTTCGGGTCCCCATTGACTTCAATGGGGTTCAGGTTTGGGACGAAGTTCGGGTCAGGTTCGGATCCCGAACCCGAACATTTCCGGGAAGTTCGGCCGAACTTCTCGAACCCGAACATCCAGGTGTTCGCTCAACTCTATTCCTTAACCCTTTCATGACCAAAGGTCATTGATGCCCCAATGTCCAGGTCAAAATTTACAAATCTGACATGCGTCACTTTAAGTGGTAATAGCTTTGGAACACTTTTACTTATCCACGCCATACTGAGATTGTTTTCTCATGACACATTGTACTTCATGACAGTCATAAATTTGAGTCAATATATATCACCTTTATTTATGAAAAAATCCCAAATTTACCAAAAATTTTTAAAAATTAGCAATTTTCTAAATTTAAATTTCTCTGCTTCTAAAACAGAAAGTGATACCTCATAAAATATTTATTACATAACATTCCCCACATGTCTACTTTATGTTGGCATCATTTTGGAAATGTTTTTTTTTTTTTTTTAGGACATTACAAGGCCTAGAAGTTTAGAAGCAATTATTAAAATTTTTAAGAAAATTTCCAAAACCCACTTTTTAAGGACTAGTTCAGGTCTGAATTTACTTTGTGGGGCTTACATAGTGGAAACCCCCCCTAAATGACCCTATTGTAGAAACTACACCCCTCAAGTTACTTAAAACCAATTTTACAAAAGTTATTAACCCTTTATTAATACCACAAGATTTAAAGGAAAATGGAGATTAAATTTCTAAATTTCACTTTTTTAGCAGAATTTCTATTTTATTAAAAATATTTTCTTTAACACATTAAGGGTTAACAGCCAAACAAAACTCAATATTTATTACTCTGATGCTGCGGTTTACAGAAACACCCCACATGTGGTTGTAAACTGATGTAAGAGCGCATGGCAGGGCGCAGAAGGAAAGGAACACCGTATGGGTTTTGGAAGGCAGATTTTGCTGGATTGGTTTTCTGAACGCCATATGTTTTTTATTTTTCTACCGATCGTCTTGTGCAGGGGCTCATTTTTTGCAGAAAGAGTTGAGGTTTTTATTGGTACCATTTCTGGGTACATAGGAATTTTTGATCATTCATTATTACACTTTATGTGACAAGGTGGCCAAAAAATTGGTTGTTTTGGAACAGTTATTTTTATTTTATTTTTTACAGCATTCATCTGAGGGGTTAGTTCATGTGACAGTTTTATAGAGCAGATCGTTACGGATGTGGCAATACCCAATATGTATACTTTTTATTATTTATTTAAGTTCTACACAATAATAGCATTTCTGAAACCAAAAAAATGATGTTTTAGTGTCTCCATAGTCTGAGAGCCATAGCTTTTTTATTTTTTGGGCGATTGTCTTATATATGGGCTCAATTTTTGCGGAATGAGGTAACGGTTTGATTGGTACTATTTTGGGGTATATACGCCTTTTTTGATTGCTTGGTGTTGCACTTTTTGTGATGTAAGGTGACAAAAATGTCTTATTTTTTTACACCGTTTTTATTTTTTATGGTGTTCATTGGATGGGGTTGATGATGTGATATATTTATAGAGATAATCGTTACGGACGCGGTGACACCTAATATGTGTGGTTTTTGTTTGTTTTTTTTGTTTTTTTTATAGGAAAAGGAAATTTATTTTTTACATATTTATTTATTTTAACTTTTATTATTTTCACTTTTTTTTTATCAGTTCCCTCTTGGATCTTGAAGATCCAGTGGGGCTGATGGTTGTACTATACTTTGCAATGCTCTTGCATTGCAAAGTATAATACAATCAGATGCCTGTAGGTGGCAGCACCGGACGCCTAAACCATGGCAACCGGACGTCTTTGCAAAGCGTCCTCCCTCTATTAACCCCATGGATGCCGCTACTGCGGCATCTATGGGGTTACAGCAGTGTCAGCATAGAGCTGACATACGCTGCTGATGGCGGCGGCTCAGGACTGGAGCCGCCGCCATCACACACACAAGGGGGACCGCATCGGGGGCAGGCGACAGGAGGCAGCACTGGAAACGGGGGAGGGGGGCAGCATTTTACTTATTACAGATCAGGGCAGGAGGGGGCGGACCGCATCGGGGGCAGGACAAGAGCAAGAAAGGGGCACAGATCGGGGGCTTCAAGGAGGCACAGATCGGGGGCTTCAGGACACATTACCGATTTCAGGCTCTGATCTGCAGAGCGCAGATCAGAGCATGAAACCGGCATTTTAACACTGCCGCAATCCAATTGGTTAGTCTGCACAGACTAACCAATCGTATCGATTGCCGGCAAGGGGCCACTCTGATTGGTCCCTTGCCGGCATTACTGCACTGTATGCTGTCCGTGACAGCATACAGGGCAGGGGCAGAAGCTTTAATCCAAGCGCTTTGCAGCGCTTGGATTAAAGAGCTGCCAGAACGTGTATATATACGTGGTAGCTGCACGGGGTATGTGCAGCTATCACGTATATATACAGATTGCAGTCATGAAGGGGTTAACAAGTGGGAGGCACATATGCAAACTGTTGTAATTCCTACACTGTTCACCTGATTTGGATGTAAATACCCTCAAATTAAAGCTGACAGTCTGCAGTTAAAGCACATCTTGTTTGTTTCATTTCAAATCCATTGTGGTGGTGTATAGAGCCAAAATTGACTGACTGTATATAATCGGGGGAGCAAATCCTGCATACGTGATTCGTTGCTAACAACAATCCCAAGCAATAATGCATACAATGGAGGATTCTGGCAGCAGACCACATGTACCACAGAAACATCCTACACAGGGGAGCCAAATGTGTGGATGTAATTGGCTATATAAAGAAAACATTTGCAAAGAAAAATGGTGCGCTACAATGGAAAATGCAATTGACAATATATGGCTAAACCCGCACACTGATATTAAAATGATACTTTTGCCAATATATTCTTATATCAAGAACATACCAGAGCTCGCGCACCCCGTAAAGATATATCAAAGTGGCGAGGGACCTAACCAGTTACCTCCAGTGTTAAATCACACATACAATGAGAGGATGGAAGAGGCTGTGAGTCTCACCTATCAATGACTCATGTGACGAGGGCTGCTCAGTTGCACCTGAATGTTACCATTAAATCAAAATTAAGTCACTTTAAAACCTAGAGTTGTCACACCTCCAGGCATGCATGTACAGGCAAAATAACAAAATAACCTGGTCATAAAAGGCAGAGAGACGCTCAAAACCCCATATGCAGTTACACATATATAATCGGGGGAGCAAATCTTGCACATGTGATCCGTTGCTAACAACAATGTAGTAGTAGGAAATAGAATACGTCTTAATTGCCGTTCTACGGTGAATTGTGATATATATATATATATATATATATATTTTTTTTTTTTTGTGGGGGAGTTTATTAACCTCTTCAGGACAGTACCTTATGTCCTGGTACTTAAAGACACAGGGCGTACCTGTACCTCAAATCATTGAGTAGGCACCTCGGGTAAATGCCCGGGGGGTCCCGTCAATTCAGACCTGCGGTTTGCGGCTTTTATCTATTGCGGCGGGCGGTGCCATCGGGTCCCCATGGGGCTGTGCGGGGGACCTGATGGGATGGAAGGCAGCGCAATGCCTTCCTAAGGCATCTGCGCTGCCTTCCGGTGAAGAGCCTGTGATATCCAGTCCCCTGGATCTCATAGGCCCCGGAATCTGTATGAGTAATACACAGTATTACTCATACAGCCAATGCATTCCAATACAGAAGTATTGGAATACATTGTAAAGGATTAGACCCCCAAAAGTTCAAGTCCCAAAGTGGGACAAAAAATTAAGTGAAAAAAATAAAATAAAGTTTTCCTCCCAAAAAATTAAACGTTTCAAGTAAAAATAAACAAAAACGTCATTTTCCCCAAATAAAGTTTTAAAAAAATAGGTAAAAAATGGGGTGGGAAGGAGTATACATATTAGGTATCGACGTGTTAGTATCGACCAGCTCTATAAACATATCACATGACCTAACCACTCAGATGAACACTTTACAAAATAAAAACAGCAAGCGATCAAAAAGGCGTTTGTCCACCAAAATAGTAACAATATAATCGTCATCTCATCCCGCAAAAAATGAGCCCCTACCTGAGACAATCACCCAAAAAATTAAACAAATATGGCTCAGAATATGGAGACACTAAAACATCATTTTTTTTGTTTAAAAAAAGCTGTTATTGTGTAAAACTTACATAAATAAAAAAAGTATACATATTATGTATCGCCGTGTACGTATCGACCAGATCTATAAAAATATCACATGACCTAACCCCTCAGATGAACACCATAAAAGATAAAAAATAAAAACTGTGCTAAATAAACCATTTTTTGTCACCTTACATCACAAAAAGTGTAATGGCAAGTGATCAAAAAGTCACACGCACCCCAAAATAGTTCCAATAAAACCATCATCTCATCCCTCAAAAATCATACCCTACCTAAAGTAATCTCTTAAAAACTGAAAAAATTATGGCTCTCAGACTATGGAAACCCTAAAACATGATATTTTTTTTGCTTCAAAAATGAAATCATTGTGTAAAACTTACAAAAATAAAATAAAAGTATACATAATAGGTATCGCTGCATCCATGACAACCTGGTCTATAAAAATACCACATGATCTAACCTGTCAGATGAATGTTGTAAATAACCAAAAATAAAAAAACGGTGCCAAAACAGCTATTTCTTGTTATCTTGCCTCACACAAAGTGTAATATAGAGTAACCAAAAATCACATGTACCCTAAACTAGTACCCAAAAAACTTTCACCCTATCCCGTAGTTTCTAAAATGGGGTCACTTTTTGGGGGTTTCTACTCTAGGGGTGCATCAAGGGGGCTTCAAATGGGACATGGTGCCAAAAAAAACAGTCCAGCAAAATCTGCCTTCCAAAAACCATATGGCATTCCTTTCCTTCTGTGACCTGCCGTGTGCCCGTACAGTAGTTTACTACCACATATGAGGTGTTTCTGTAAACTACAGAATTGGGGCAATAAATATTGAGTTTTGTTTGGCTGTTAACCCTTGCTTCGTTACTAGAAAAAATGGATAAAAATGTAAAATTTGCCCAAAAATTTAAATTCTGAAATTTCATCTCCATTTGCCAATAACTCTTGTGGAACACCTAAAGGGTTAACAATGTTTGTAAAATCAGTTTTGAATACCTTGAGGGGTGTAGTTTCTTAGATGGGGTCTCTTTTATGGAGTTTATACTCTAGGGTTGCATCAGGGGGGCTTCAAATGGGACATGGTGTCAAAAAAAAACTGTCCAGCAAAATCTGCCTTCCAAAAACCGTATGGCATTCCTTTCCTTCTGCGCCCTGCCGTGTGCCCGTACAGTAGTTTACAACCACATATAGGGTGTTTCTGTAAACTACAGAATCAGGGCCATAAATATTGAGGTTTTTTTGGCTGTTAACCCTTGCTTTGTAAAAGTAAAAAAAAAATATTAAAATGGAAAATCTGCCAAAAAAGTGAAATTTTGAAATTGTATCTCTATTTTCCATTAATTCTTGTGGTACACCTAAAGGGTTAACAAAGTTTGTAAAATCAGTTTTGAATACCTTGAGGGGTGTAATTTCTAGAATGGGGTCATTTTTGCGTGGTTTCTATTATGTAAGCCTCGCAAAGTGACTTCAGACCTGAACTGGTCCCTAAAAATTGGGTTTTAGAAAATATCTGATTTTCAAAATTTGCTTCTATAGTTCTAAGCCTTGTAACATTCCCAAAATGATCCAAACATGAAATAGACATATGGGGAATGTAAAATAATAACTATTTTTGGAGGTATTACTATGTATTATAGAAGTAGAGAAATTGAAACTTGGAAATGTTTGCTAAATTAGGTATTTTTTTAGAAATAAAAATGATTCTTTTTTACTTCATTTTACCAGTGTCATGAAGTACAATATGTGATGAAAAATAAATCTCAGAATGGCCTGGCCATGGATCTTAATTGCCATTCAGCAGTGAAGTAACATTGTAATACAGCCTTTTTTTATTTCTTTATTTTATTATACAGTATGTCAGACAGACGGGTGACAGGCCCTTCAAAGGGAACAGGCAGCGGGAAAAATGTTGCAGGCAGCAGAAGGGGGGGGGGGGGGTGCAGCAGGAGTTGCAGCGAGAGGCCTGAGCTCCTGGTGTCATCTAGTGGTCATGTCTTGACCAGCAATCCAGCGGTGCTTGAATGGTTGACTCTGTCTTCGATTTTGTTGCAAGTGACATCAGACACCCCCAGCCAAATCGGTAGGTTCCTCTGTCATGACTCTTAGTTCGCATGGCCGGGGAGCGGGCCCTGTGCCCCCACCTGTCCTGAACCTTCCTCTGTCATTTTTAACTCCCTCGGCACTAGAAGTATTATATGCTGTAGGCTCGGCTCCACTTTTCAGCAAGGATGAGCTACTAGAGGACAGTCAGCATCTACTGGCCAGCCAAGATCTGGAGGATGCATCCGCCGCTTCCTCTGGAAGGCGGGCAAGTAGTGATGATGAGAGTCGCGTGGGAGCAGGTGTTGCGAGCGGTCAGACTCCTGGCCCTGAGACCGTTGAGGGGGACATCAGTGACGTGCAGAAAGTAGAAAAGGATGATCATCATCAGGAGAAGAGGGTGGCAGCTTGCGCGTTAGGCAGCAGCTGAGCCACCATGGTGGCTGTGAGTCAGCAGGGTGGCAGCAATGGGTGGTTGGAAGCAAAATTTGCCCGGGGTAGACTGCTTTGGAGGAGCCTACCGGCCCGGGAAATAGCAGTGCAGGTGTTCACGCAGCGGTAGCAGACAGTCAACGTGGAGTGTTTGGGGGAAAATGCCATACTCGGTGGTGTGGCAAATTTTTGTTAGGCCGCTGGAGGAGGTGAACATGGCATTTGCCGAATTTGTGGGCAGAAGGTGAAGCATGGCCATGGTGCCAATGTTGCATTACCATAAAGTGGCCTGGGAGAACCGTGGCTCCGATGTGGTGGTCCAGCCTGCCTCATCACCAAATGGCACACACCCAATTTCATGCAGTCAAGGCTCCACTACCTCAGCCAAAGTAAGCTGTCTGTCTTTCCCATCTGCTGGTCCTGGTACTACTGCTTCTCTAATCCTCGTCAGTCTTTCCATTAGCAATCGATCACTGGAGCAATTGCTAAGGGACAACAGTATGCGTGCACTCATCCAACGCCGCAGAAGCTGAACATGCTCCTGGCCAATTTTCTGATGTTCCAATAACGCTTGTCCCTCTATATAGCTGCAGTATCGCAGTAGAACCGCACATAACTGCCGCACAATACAAATGCACTATAATATACTTTCTAACATAGAAAGTATATTATAACATTGTAAAAGGAAGGCAATCCATTAGAATATACATAAAAATAAAACGTAACCTTTAATAATTTTACTATGAGGGTCCATTCACGGGTCCGTAAGTGTTTTGAGGATCCGCAAAACACGGACACCGGAAATGTGCATCCCACAATTTGCGGATCGCACATTGCCGGCACTATAATCAAAAATTGCGGACAAGAATAGGACATGTTCTATTTTTTTGTGAAGACGGAAGCACGGATGCGGAAGTGCGGACAGCACATTCCAGCACCATTGACAATAAATGGGTCTGCACCCGTTCCGCAAAATTGCGGAACGGATGCGGACCCATTTTGCGGACGTGTCAATGGAAAAGATATCCCTCCAAAATGAAATAAATTAAATTATTAAAGTTAAAGGGATTCTGTCACCAGGATTAAAGGGGTTATCCCATCTTAGACAATAGGGGGCATATCGCTAGGATATGCCCCTATTGTCTGATAGGTGCGGGTCCCACCGCTGGGACCCGCACCTACAAGGAGAACAGAGCGGAGAAAGTGGAGGAGCATGCGCAGCCGCCCTCGATTCATTTCTATGGAGCCACCGAAAATAGCCGAGCGCTGGCTCGGCTATTTCCGTCGGCCCCATAGAAAGGAATGGGAGTGGTGGCCGGGCATGCGTGGTGCGCTCCCATTCACTTAAATGGGAGAGGTGGGGAGCTGTGCCTGGTGGTGGACGGACCCTGGGAAACCCGGGGTCCTCCAACCACAACTCCCCCCTGCCCCGTTCTCGTTGTAACATAGAAACATAGAAACATAGAATGTGTCGGCAGATAAGAACCATTTGGCCCATCTAGTCTGCCCAATATACTAAATACTATGGATAGCCCCTGGCCCAATCTTATATGAAGGATGGCCTTATGCCTATCCCATGCATGCTTAAACTCCTCCACTGTATTTTCAGCTACCACTTCTGCAGGAAGGCTATTCCATGCATCCACTACTCTCTCAGTAAAGTAATACTTCCTGATATTACTTTTAAACCTTTGCCCCTCTAATTTAAAACTATGTCCTCTTGTAGCAGTTTTTCTTCTTTTAAATATTCTTTCCTCTTTTACCTTGTTGATTCCCTTTATGTATTTAAAAGTTTCTATCATATCCCCTCTGTCTCGTCTTTCTTCCAAGCTATACATGTTAAGGTCCTTTAATCTTTCCTGGTAAGTTTTATCCTGCAATCCATGTACCAGTTTAGTAGCTCTTCTCTTAACTCTCTCCAAAGTATCAATATCCTTCTGGAGATATGGTCTCCAGTACTGAGCACAATACTCCAAATGAGGTCTCACTAGTGCTCTGTAGAGCGGCATGAGCACCTCCCTCTTTCTACTGGTAATTCCTCTTGCTATACACCCAAGCATTCTGCTAGCATTTCCTGCTGCTCTGTGACATTTTCTGCCTACCTTTAAGTCTTCTGAAATAATGATTCCTAAATCCCTTTCCTCAGATACTGAGGTTAGGACTGTATCACTGATTTTATATTCTGCTCTTGGGTTTTTACGTCCCAGGTGCATTATCTTGCACTTATCAACATTAAATTTTAGTTGCCAGATTTTTGACCATTCCTCTAGTTTTCCTAAGTCCTTTTCCATTTGGTGTATCCCTCCAGGAACATCAACCCTGTTACAAATCTTTGTGTCATCAGCAAAAAGACACACCTTACCATTGAGGCCTTCTGCAATTTCGCTGATAAAGATATTAAACAATATGGGTCCCAGAACAGATCCCTGAGGTACCCCACTGGTAACAAGACCTTGGTCTGAATATACTCCACTGGGACCCGCACCTATCAGACAATGGGGGCATATCCTAGCAATATGCCACCATTGTCTAAGATGGGATAACCCCTTTAACGATATGTAGATATTTATATGTGCCCATTAGTCTTCATGCAGTGTTTACAATGATCCCTCTGTTTATGCTCTGTGTGCCTTATATTCTTATAAAAAGCAATCTTATTCATATGAAAATCACATCTCTCAGGAGCCCAATGGGTTTTCCCACGATCTCCTGGAGCCCAGCACCGCCCATCTATATGGAGCCAAGCACCGCCTACTACTTAATTTATTCACTGCACTATCCTGACATCATATAATCTCTGCTCCGTAGTCTCGCACAGGCGCAGTTGACACTGTAGTCTGCGCCCGTGCAGGCTACTGGCACCGGCTTCAACTTGTCTACTGGCCAAGTTTGCCCTGGACGAGCTTTCCTCGCTGGCCAGCAGTATGGCATCAGAGCAGGTGTTTAGTGTGGCGGGACCATAGTTACTCCAAGAAGAACTCACCTGTCCACCCAAAATGTAGAGAAACTGACCTTTGTGACGTTGAATCAGGCATGGATCAGCCAAGATTTTCAAACACCGTTGCCTGATGCATCAGACTAGACCATCCATGCGGGGACCAGGCGATAGTAGATTGGGTTGCTGACAGTGGATCCAATTCCTTCACATTGTTTCCTACCCAGTTTCCTGCTGAAAGATCACAGTTGGCACCTGCAGCCGATGTCCATCAGTCTTTCACCTCACCCCTTGCAAATCAGCCAAGCAGTCTGAGCCCCAAGTCATGTAGCAGTTTATTCTGCTTTTTGATGACTCTGTTAGGAGGGTTCCCCAGGGCCATCCACATAGCCCTGCCCCAGAAGTGGAAGAGATTGAGTGCACTAATGCCCAACCACTTATTTTTCAAGATGAGTACATGGAAGGACCATCGCAGCACGTCTCGGATGATAACGAAACATAGGTGCCAACTGCTGGGGCTTTCAAAAGTGTGCAGACCGACAAGGAAGTCAGGGGTAAAGACTGGGTGGAAGATGATGTGGAGGACGATGACCCCAAATGAAATCAAGGTCATGCGAGTGACCGATGTAGTTCGAAGGAAGAGGCGGTGGTCGCACAGAGCCACCAGCACAGCAGAAGAGGGAGCAGGGTGCAAAAGTGGAGCGGACGTCCTCTAGACCGCAGCAAGGGACTGAGAACACCAAAGCCAGCTCCAAGGATTTCCTTGGCGTGGCAGTTCTTCAGACAATGTGCTGACAACAAGACACGATTGGTTTGCACGCTGTGCAATCAGAGCCTGAAGTGAGGCATAAACGTTCTTAACCTGAGCACAACCTGCATGACCAGACATTTAAGTGCAAAGCATGAGCTGCAGTGGAGTAGACACCTCAAAAACCAAGAAAGGTCTCTGGCTCCTCCTGCTTCCTCTCCTGCTGCAGTCGCGGCCTCTACATCCACCTCTGGAGTGACAGTGCCAACTGGCACCCCGCAAACAGAGGATCTGCCAGTAGCACCAACACCTGGGTCACCAAGTATCTACACAATGTTCCACGCAAGCGTTCAGCTCTCCATATCCCAAAAGCTGGAGAGGAAGTACCCCCCTACCCACCCGCAATCCCTAGCCCTGAATGACAGCTGTGGCGAAACCAACCTCGCCACAGTGTTTTGGAGGGGGCTGTTTGCCAGCCTCCTGCCCTGGGATTATGGTCCCTTAAGTTATTGGGTCTTAAGGCACTTGGGACTGAGCCCTCTGTCCCTGGATTGCATCATTTGCCTTACTTGCTTAGATTTTACTATTCCCATGGTGAGAACAATGGATGAAGCACATGGTAAGAACAATACATAGCGGCCATTTTAACTCACAGACACTGTTCTGACTTTTCAACACGGTGCTATCTTGCCTGTATTTGGTACACAGAGACATCATTCAGTAGTTTGAAACTACCAAACAGGGGACACATTTATTAGTGACTACTTGCATTGTGTGTTGTACGATATTGATTGGTTGGATTTCAAAACCCTGTGGGCAGTACTATGTTTGTTTTTTTATGAATAAAAGAGGCTGTACCTAAAGTACAGTCAGACCACTGCTTGACCCTCAACACGGAGCTTTGTCTCGTTATTGGGGGGATTCCCTGTATGCTGTTAGAGACTGATTGCCAGGAGTGTAAGCTGATTGTATGCTTTTCCTGTTCGTCTGCTAGCAGCTATTCGCGAGGTTCCAGTTTGGAGTGCTATTTTGTGTCCAGTTCGGGAGTTTGGTGTTCTGCAGTAGCTGTGCCTGTCTCTCAGAAAAGGGGCATATCGCCTAAACGGATTTTAACCCCTTGTCTGCTGAAATGGTCCGTTACAATTGGTGGCAAGCAGCGGGATCGTTCCTACAGCCAGAAGGACAGCTACGGGAGACACCATTTCTTTGGATTTTACAACTTAAGGGCAACGCATGTCTCAGTACAGCGACCCTAAAAGCACCAGGATGGAACCAGCAGTGGAGTACAGATACTCTGTTGAGGAATTTGACCGTATGATGTGGTTGCGGCTGAACTTCTTCGGACCCAATCCAGCTGAGAAATACGTGAAGTTCGTGAGGAGTCTAGTGTTCAAGACCCTACTATACCGGGCAGAAGGTGATGGTCAGCTGCCACGTTGGGTGGACCTCCATCGGAAGTTACAGTTGCGGGACAGAGGGAGCCCAGTCTCCATTCCCCAGCGGCAGTGTGAATTGCAGGGAATTGGGAGCCCAGTCTCCATTCCCCAGCGGCAGTGTGAAGTGCAGGGAGAGGAGAGCAGCGCCCTCCCTCCCCAGCGGCAGGCTGAGTTACAGGGGGCAGAGGTAGTTGTTCCTGCCCCCCAGCAGCAGAGTGATATGCCGGGAAGGCAGTGTGAAATGCAGGGAGAGGAGAGCAACGTCCTCCCTCCCCAGCGGCAGGCTGAGTTACAGGGGGTAGAGGTAGTTGCTCCTGCCCCCCAGCAGCAGCATGATTTTTGGGGAATTGGGAGCCCAGTCTCCATTCCCCAGCGGCCGTGTGATGTACAGGGAATTGGGAGCCCAGTCTCCATTCCCCAGTGGCAGGCGGAGTTACAGGGGGCAGAGACAGTCGGTCCTGTCCCCCAGCGGCAGAGTGTCCAGCAGGGAATAGAGAGCCCAGTCTCCTTTCCCCAGCAGCAGGACACTATATTGGGAGCAGAGACAGTCGGTCTCCCCCTCCAACAACCAGGCTCCAACCAGGCTTCTTCCATGGTAATGCTGGCACCAGGGCAGAGTACCGCTGATACCTGCCCACAAAGCAACCTCCACTCCAAGCCAGGGAGCAACACAGAGACCGAGAGTACCAGCTACCAATATAATCTTGGTGGATTCACTGGACAGAGACAGGCTACTAAATTCAACAGGTCCAGTATTGGGTTGTGGGTGGGCTGCCAGACTAACTCAGGTACCGACCGGCGTGAGGTCAGGTATCTGGTTAGTCTTTCCGGGGGGGGGGGGGAGATGTGTGGCGAAACCAACCTCGCCACAGTGTTTTGGAGGGGGCTGTTTGCCAGCCTCCTGCCCTGGGATTATGGTCACTTAAGTTATTTGGTCTTAAGGCACTTGGGACTGAGCCCTCTGTCCCTGGATTGCATAATTTGTCTTACTTGCTTAGATTTTACTATTCCCATGGTGAGAACAATGGATGAAGCACATGGTAAGAACAATACATAGCGGCCATTTTAACTCACAGACACTGTTCTGACTTTTCAACACGGTGCTATCTTGCCTGTATTTGGTACACAGAGACATCATTCAGTAGTTTGAAACTACCAAACGGGGACACATTTATTAGTGACTATTTTCTGTATAACTTGTATATTTTCGGTGTAACTGGCATAAAACTGTATCTTCCAAACTACTGAATGGATGTGGGTGAATTTTGGATATGTGGTTCACCCAGATCCCCCGGTTCCAAGGATATATTGGTTATGGGGTTATTGCATGTTTTGGGGTTCCTGTGATATGTTTTATAAAACTGTATTTCTCTGCCTTTGATAATTATATTCGCCATTGTGTTCAATAATCATCACCGGCAGAGGGGAGGATTTTGTGTGGGTGTGTTTCTATTGTCCCATTGTGCCATTGTGTGTTTAAATGGTGATGTCTGTCCTGTTGTCTCCACATGTGTATTGGCGATCTCCCTTTGTCCTGAGAGATAATTGGATTGCCCTCGGTTGTCTCCGGGACAGAGAGGAGGAAACCATGATGCATTGTGGGGATGTGTTGTATCTGTTCTGTGTCGCAGTCTCCCTTCTGGTCCTCTAGGGGGCGTGAATGATTGGTTGCTGTACTTGCATTGTGTGTGTTGTAAGATATTGATTGGTTGGATTTCAAAACCCTGTGGGCAGTACTATGTTTGTTTTTAATGTATAAAAGAGGCTGTACCTGAAGTACAGTCAGACCACTGCTTGACCCTCAACACGGAGCCTTGTCTCGTTATTGGGGGGATTCCCTGTATGCTGTTAGAGACTGATTGACAGGAGAGTAAGCTGATTGTATGCTTTTCCTGTTCGTCTGCTCGCAGCTATTCGCGAGGTTCCAGTTTGGAGTGCTATTTTGTATCCAGTTCGGGAGTTTGGTGTTCTGCAGTAGCTGTGCCTGTTTCTCAGAAAAGGGGCATATCGCCTAAACGGATTTTAACCCCTTGTCTGCTGAAACGGTCCGTTACAATGACAGCATTTATAAATTACTTGCCTTTAAAATGCTGTCATTCCGTCTGGTGGAGACAAATAGTTTTAAAGGCCTTATGGCGGTGGCTGTCCCACAGTATGTCGTGCCCAGCCGCCACTACTTTTCAAGGCAAACCATCCCTTCCCTTCACAACCAAGTAGGGGACAAAATCAGGTGTGCACTGCGCAACGCCATCTGTGGCAAGGTGCACTTGACTACGGATACGTGGACCAGTAAGCACGGTCAGGGCCATTATATCGCCATAACAGCACACTGAGTAAATGCAGTGGCGGCTGGGCGGATTGCAGTTTCGCCTCCTACTCTGCTTCCTCATCCTCTATCAGCACCTCATCCGGTCAGCGTAACACCTTCACCACCAACTTCAGCACAGCCAGGGGTAAACGACAGCAGGCAGTTTTAAAACTTATCTGTGGACAAACCCCACAGGAGCTGTGGACGCAGAAGCTGTGGACGGGCCTTGAACAACAGACCGATGAGTGGTTTGTGCCAGTCAGCCTCAAGCCCGGCCTGGTGGTGTGCGATAATGGGCGAAATCTCGTAGCAGCTCTGGGTTTAGCCGGTTTGACGCACATCCCTTGCCTGGCGCATGTGCTGAATTTGATATTGCAGAGATTCCTTAAAAATCACCCCGACATGTCAGAGCTGCTGCATAAACTGCGGGCCGTCCGTGCGCGCTTTCGGCGTTCTCACCCTGCTACTGCTCGCCTGTCAGCGCTGCAGCATAACTTCGGCCTTCCCTCTCACCGCCTTATATGTGACGTGCCCACAAGGTGGAACTTCACCTTGCACATGCTGGCCAGACTGTGAGAGCAGCAGCAGGTGATAGTGGAGTTTCAGCTGCAGCATGCACGGGTGAGTCGCTCGGCGGAACAGCACCACTTCACCACCAATGATTGGGCCTCCATGCGAGACCTGTGTTCCTTCTTGCGCTGTTTTGAGTACTCCACCAACATGGCCAGTGCCAATAACGCCGCTCTCAGTGTTACTTTCCCACTTCTATGCCTCCTTAAAAAAACGCTCCTGGCGATGATGGAAGAGGATGTGGCACAGGAGGAGGAGGAAGAGGGATAATATCGTAAGTGGCTCCGAGGGTGGGTTCCTGCACCCACAAACGTCAGGTACACAATTGTCCAGCCAGGGCACAGTTCTGGAGGATGAGGAGATGGAGGAGGAGGAGGTACCATGTGCACAGCAGGGTGGCACCCAGACTAGTTCATGGCCATCACTGGTGAGTGGATGGGGGGATACAGAGGACACAGCCGATACACCTCCCACAGAGGACAGCTTTTCGTTGCCTCTGGGCAGCCTGGCACACATGAGCGATTACATGCTGCAGTGTCTCCGCAATGACTACCGAGTTGCCCACATTCTAACTTGTGCTGATTACTGGGTGGCCACGCTGCTGGATCCCCGTTACAAGGATAACGTACCATCCTAATTTAGTCACTGGAGCGTGATCATAAGATGTGCGAGTACAAGTGCACGCTGGTAGACACGCTGCTGGTGGCATTCCCACCTGACAGTGGGGGCACAGTGGAAGCACAAGGCGAAGGCAGAGGACGAGGAAGAAGTTGCCAACGCAGCTGGGGCTCCGTCATCACCTCAGAAGGCAGGGTTAGCATGGCCGAAATGTGGAAAAGCTTTGTCAGCACTAGTGATGTCCCGAACTATTCGCCGGCGAATAGTTCCCGCCGAACATAGCTTCTTCCCGTTCGCCGCTGCAGGCGAACATATGCGATATTCGGTCCGCCCCCTATACATCAGTAAACTTTGACCCTGTACCTCACAGTCAGCAGACACATTCCAGCCAATCAGCAGCAGACCCTCCCTCTCAGACCCTTCCACCTCCTGGACAGCATCCATTTTAGATTCATTCGGAAACTGCATTCATAGTGAGAGGAGGGAGAGTGTAGCTGCTGCTGATTCAATAGGGAAAGCGTTAGTTAGGGCATTGTTCTGTGTCCACAGACTCATCTGCTGTAAGGACAGCGTCCTGACAGCACCCCAAAAATCAGTGGTACATCAGTGTGCTTTTTTTATTTTTATTTTTTATATATATATATATTGCAGTTGCCTGGCTGCCCGTGTGTGAGAGGCTGCAGGCTCAGTCATAGACAGCACTGTGCACATTGCACACCATTCATACAGGGTGTGACAGAAAATACCTCGCAGATAAAAAAAAATCTATTTAATATTTTTCTGTGACATAATCACATTTGCAAGCCCATGTGTGTCAGGTCCACACATACTGTATACTGCTAGTGGCTAGGCCTGCACTCATATCGTTACAGGGTGTCATTCACCCAAATACTTTGCAGAAAAAAAAAATTTGATTTCAAATTTTTTTGTGATATAATCTCATTTGCAAGCCCGTGTGCGTCAGGCTCATACATTCTGTATTGTGCCCACTGGCTAGTGTCTAGGCCTGCACTCATACCGTTACAGGGTGTCATTCACCCAAATACCTTGCAGATAAAAATAAATTCTATTGAAAAAATTTCTGTGATATAATCACATTTGCAAGCCCGTGTGTGTCAGGCCCACACAGACTGTACTGTGCCCACTGCCCACCACTTATATAGGGTGGCACAGTACCTTGCATGCATAGTAAAACTTATCTAATAAAAAATTGACAGGCAGAGGCAGGCCACGCCGCAGGGGCTGTCGTGTTCGTGGTGCTGTGATTTCCACTGGCCCTAGAATAATGGCCAGTGTTCAGAGGCCACGTACCCTGAACCCAAAAAATTTGGAGAAAAAAGTTGACTGGCTTACACAGGACACCCAATCTTCAACAGCTTCCGCTAAGAACCTTGACGCACCATCCTCCTCCAGCTCAGCTTTGGTTACCTGCTCTCAAGTTACCACTCTCCCCCCCGCCGCCACCACCACCAGTGCCACCAGAGCCACCACAGCTGCTTCACTTGATCCCTCAGAGGAGTTATTTACACATCAGTTGGATCAAATTAGTGATGCACAACCATTATTGCCAGGGGATGTAGATAACAGGGATATGTCTCAGTCAGGCAGCATTACACACATGGACATACAGTGTGATGATTATGATGATCTACCCGCTGCTGCTTCCTTTGCTAAGTTGTCAGATACAAGTGAAGTGGTTGATGATGACGATGTGTCCGTGGATGCCACGTGGGTGCCTGCTCGAAGAGAAGAAGAGGGGGAAAGTAAAGAAGGGGAGACAGAGAGAAGGGGGAGACGAGTTGTAAGCAGGGAGAGGTCGTCGCAAGCAGCTAGTGGCACAGTCAGACAGCATGTATTGGCACCCGGGGTCAGCCAGACAGCACGCCAATCAACGCATGCTGTTGCCACCACCAGAATGTCGTCATTGCAAAGCTCAGCAGTGTGGCATTTATTTTGTGTGTCTGCCTCTGACAACAGCGATGCCATTTGCAACCTGTGCCAAAAGAAACTGAGTCGTGGGAAATTCAACACCCACCTAGGCACAACTGCTTTGCGAAGGCACATGATCGCACATCACAAACGCCTATGGGATCAACACATGATGACGAGTAGAAGCAGCACACAAGCTGAAAGCCACCATCCTCCTCCTGGTCCAGCATCTTCAGCCACGTCAACCACTGCTGTCCTCCTTGCCCCCTCTCAACCACCCGCCACTCCGCCTCTCACCTTCAGCAGTTTCATCTCATCTGCCCACAGTCAGGTGTCTGTAAAGGAAATGTTTGAGCGTAAGAAGCCAATGTCACAGAGTCACCCCCTTGCCTGGCGTCTGACAGCTGGCTTGACGGGACTTTTAGCCTGCCAGCTTTTACCATACCAGCTGGTGGAGTCTGAGGCCTTCAAAAAATCTGTCGCTATTGGGACACCACAGTGGAAGGTACCCGGACAATTTTTTTTTTTCTAATAAGGCAATCCCAAACCTCTACTCAGTGATTGAAAAGGAAGTCATGGCATCTCTGGCATACAGTGTTGGGGCAAGGGTCCATCTGACCACTGATACCTGGTCTGCAAAGCACGGTCAGGGCAGGTATATCACCTACACTGCGCATTGGGTCAACCTGCTGACGGCTGCCAAGCATGGAATGCGTGGCTCTGCAGCGGAGTTGGTGACACCGCCACGACTTGCAGGCAGGCCTACTGCCACCTCCCTACTCCTCCTACTCCATCCTCTTCCATAACCTCCTCGGCTGGGTCCTCTTCTGCTGCGGCGTCTGGCTGCACATCAACTGAATCCCCCCTGTTCCCCAGGGGCTATTCCACATCCCGGATACGACAGTGTCACGCTGTCTTGGGAATGACTTGCCTGAAAGCAGAGAGCCACACCAGACCAGCACTCCTGTCCGCCCTGAACGCACAGGTGGATCAGTGGCTGACCCCGCACCAACTGGAGATCGGCAAAGTGGTGTGTGATAATGGAAGCAATTTGTTGGCGGCATTGAATTTGGGCAAGTTGTCACAACTAGAGTTGAGCGAACACCTGGATGTTCGGGTTCGAGAAGTTCGGCCGAACATCCCGGAAATGTTCGGGTTCGGGATCCGAACCCGATCCGAACTTCGTCCCGAACCCGAACCCCATTGAAGTCAATGGGGACCCGAACTTTTCGGCACTAAAAAGGCTGTAAAACAGCCCAGGAAAGAGCTAGAGGGCTGCAAAAGGCAGCAACATGTAGGTAAATCCCCTGCAAACAAATGTGGATAGGGAAATGAATTAAAATAAAAATTAAATAAATAAAAATTAACCAAAATCAATTGGAGAGAGGTTCCATAGCAGAGAATCTGGCTTCCCGTCACCCACCACTGGAACAGTCCATTCTCAGATATTTAGGCCCCGGCACCCAGGCAGAGGAGAGAGGTCCCGTAACAGAGAATCTGTCTTCATGTCAGCAGAGAATTAGTCTGCATGTCATAGCAGAGAATGAGGCTTCACGTCAGCCACCACTGCAACAGTCCATTGGCATATATTTAGGCCCAGCACCCAGGCAGAGGAGGGAGGTCCCGTAACAGAGAATCTGTCTTCATGTCAGCAGAGAATTAGTCTGCATGTCATAGCAGAGAATGAGGCTTCACGTCAGCCACCACTGCAACAGTCCATTGGCATATATTTAGGCCCAGCACACACACAGGCAGAGGAGAGAGGTCCCGTAACAGAGAATCTGGCTTCATGTCAGCAGAGAATCAGTCTGCATGTCATAGCAGAGAATGAGGCTTCACGTCAGCCACCACTGCAACAGTCCATTGGCATATATTTAGGCCCAGCACCCAGGCAGAGGAGGGAGGTCCCGTAACAGAGAATCTGGCTTCATGTCAGCAGAGAATCAGTCTGCATGTCATAGCAGAGAATGAGGCTTCACGTCAGCCACCACTGCAACAGTCCATTGGCATATATTTAGGCCCAGCACCCAGGCAGAGGAGGGAGGTCCCGTAACAGAGAATCTGTCTTCATGTCAGCAGAGAATTAGTCTGCATGTCATAGCAGAGAATGAGGCTTCACGTCAGCCACCACTGCAACAGTCCATTGGCATATATTTAGGCCCAGCACCCAGGCAGAGGAGGGAGGTCCCGTAACAGAGAATCTGTCTTCATGTCAGCAGAGAATTAGTCTGCATGTCATAGCAGAGAATGAGGCTTCACGTCAGCCACCACTGCAACAGTCCATTGGCATATATTTAGGCCCAGCACACACACAGGCAGAGGAGAGAGGTCCCGTAACAGAGAATCTGGCTTCATGTCAGCAGAGAATCAGTCTGCATGTCATAGCAGAGAATGAGGCTTCACGTCAGCCACCACTGCAACAGTCCATTGGCATATATTTAGGCCCAGCACCCAGGCAGAGGAGGGAGGTCCCGTAACAGAGAATCTGGCTTCATGTCAGCAGAGAATCAGTCTGCATGTCATAGCAGAGAATGAGGCTTCACGTCAGCCACCACTGCAACAGTCCATTGGCATATATTTAGGCCCAGCACCCAGGCAGAGGAGGGAGGTCCCGTAACAGAGAATCTGTCTTCATGTCAGCAGAGAATTAGTCTGCATGTCATAGCAGAGAATGAGGCTTCACGTCAGCCACCACTGCAACAGTCCATTGGCATATATTTAGGCCCAGCACACACACAGGCAGAGGAGAGAGGTCCCGTAACAGAGAATCTGGCTTCATGTCAGCAGAGAATCAGTCTGCATGTCATAGCAGAGAATGAGGCTTCACGTCAGCCACCACTGCAACAGTCCATTGGCATATATTTAGGCCCAGCACACACACAGGCAGAGGAGAGAGGTCCCGTAACAGAGAATCTGGCTTCATGTCAGCAGAGAATCAGTCTGCATGTCATAGCAGAGAATGAGGCTTCACGTCAGCCACCACTGCAACAGTCCATTGGCATATATTTAGGCCCAGCACCCAGGCAGAGGAGGGAGGTCCCGTAACAGAGAATCTGTCTTCATGTCAGCAGAGAATTAGTCTGCATGTCATAGCAGAGAATGAGGCTTCACGTCAGCCACCACTGCAACAGTCCATTGGCATATATTTAGGCCCAGCACCCAGGCAGAGGAGGGAGGTCCCGTAACAGAGAATCTGTCTTCATGTCAGCAGAGAATTAGTCTGCATGTCATAGCAGAGAATGAGGCTTCACGTCAGCCACCACTGGAACAGTCCATTCTCAGATATTTAGGCCCCGGCACCCAGGCAGAGGAGAGAGGTCCCGTAACAGAGAATCTGTCTTCATGTCAGCAGAGAATTAGTCTGCATGTCATAGCAGAGAATGAGGCTTCACGTCAGCCACCACTGCAACAGTCCATTGGCATATATTTAGGCCCAGCACCCAGGCAGAGGAGAGAGGTCCCGTAACAGACAATCTGGCTTCATGTCAGCAGAGAATCAGTCTTCATATCATAGCAGAGAATCAGGCTTCACGTCACCCACCACTGTAAGAGTCAATTTTCATAAATTTAGGCCCAGAACCCAGGCAGAGGAGAAAGGTCCCGTAACAGACAATCTGGCTTCATGTCAGCAGAGAATCAGTCTTCATATCATAGCAGAGAATCAGGCTTCACGTCACCCACCACTGTAAGAGTCAATTTTCATAAATTTAGGCCCAGAACCCAGGCAGAGGAGAAAGGTCCCGTAACAGACAATCTGGCTTCATGTCAGCAGAGAATCAGTCTTCATATCATAGCAGAGAATCAGGCTTCACGTCACCCACCACTGTAAGAGTCAATTTTCATAAATTTAGGCCCAGAACCCAGGCAGAGGAGAAAGGTCCCGTAACAGACAATCTGGCTTCATGTCAGCAGAGAATCAGTCTTCATATCATAGCAGAGAATCAGGCTTCACGTCACCCACCACTGTAAGAGTCAATTTTCATAAATTTAGGCCCAGAACCCAGGCAGAGGAGAAAGGTCCCGTAACAGACAATCTGGCTTCATGTCAGCAGAGAATCAGTCTTCATATCATAGCAGAGAATCAGGCTTCACGTCACCCACCACTGTAAGAGTCAATTTTCATAAATTTAGGCCCAGAACCCAGGCAGAGGAGAAAGGTCCCGTAACAGACAATCTGGCTTCATGTCAGCAGAGAATCAGTCTTCATATCATAGCAGAGAATCAGGCTTCACGTCACCCACCACTGTAAGAGTCAATTTTCATAAATTTAGGCCCAGAACCCAGGCAGAGGAGAAAGGTCCCGTAACAGACAATCTGGCTTCATGTCAGCAGAGAATCAGTCTTCATATCATAGCAGAGAATCAGGCTTCACGTCACCCACCACTGTAAGAGTCAATTTTCATAAATTTAGGCCCAGAACCCAGGCAGAGGAGAAAGGTCCCGTAACAGACAATCTGGCTTCATGTCAGCAGAGAATCAGTCTTCATATCATAGCAGAGAATCAGGCTTCACGTCACCCACCACTGTAAGAGTCAATTTTCATAAATTTAGGCCCAGAACCCAGGTAGAGGAGAAAGGTCCCGTAACAGACAATCTGGCTTCATGACAGCAGAGAATCAGTCTGCATGTCATAGCAGAGAATCAGGCTTCACGTCAGCCACCACTGCAACAGTCCATTGTCATAAATTTAGGCCCAGCACCCAGGCAGAGGAGAGAGGTCCCGTAACAGACAATCTGGCTTCATGTCAGCAGAGAATTAGTCTGCATGTCATAGCAGAGAATCAGGCTTCATGTCAGCCACCACTGCAACAGTCCATTGGCATATATTTAGGCCTAGCACACAGGCAGAGGAGAGGTTCATTCAACTTTGGGTAGCATCGCAATATAATGGTAAAATGAAAATAAAAATAGGATTGAATGAGGAAGTGCCCTGGAGTCCAATAATATATGGTTATGGGGAGGTAGTTAATGTCTAATCTGGACAAGGGACGGACAGGTCCTGTGGGATCCATGCCTGGTTCATTTTTATGAACGTCAGCTTGTCCACATTGGCTGTAGACAGGCGGCTGCGTTTGTCTGTAATGACGCCCCCTGCCGTGCTGAATACACGTTCAGACAAAACGCTGGCTGCCGGGCAGGCCAGCACCTCCAAGGCATAAAAGGCTAGCTCTGGCCACGTGGACAATTTAGAGACCCAGAAGTTGAATGGGGCCGAACCATCAGTCAGTACGTGGAGGGGTGTGCACACGTACTGTTCCACCATGTTAGTAAAATGTTGCCTCCTGCTAACACGTTGCGTATCAGGTGGTGGTGCAGTTAGCTGTGGCGTGTTGACAAAAGTTTTCCACATCTCTGCCATGCTAACCCTGCCCTCAGAGGAGCTGGCCGTGACACAGCTGCCTTGGCGACCTCTTGCTCCTCCTCTGCCTTGGCCTTGGGCTTCCACTTGTTCCCCTGTGACATTTGGGAATGCTCTCAGTAGCGCGTCTACCAACGTGCGCTTGTACTCGCGCATCTTCCTATCACGCTCCAGTGCAGGAAGTAAGGTGGGCACATTGTCTTTGTAGCGTGGATCCAGCAGGGTGGCAACCCAGTAGTCCGCACAGGTTAAAATGTGGGCAACTCTGCTGTCGTTGCGCAGGCACTGCAGCATGTAGTCGCTCATGTGTGCCAGGCTGCCCAGGGGTAAGGACAAGCTGTCCTCTGTGGGAGGCGTATCGTCATCGTCCTGCCTTTCCCCCCAGCCACGCACCAGTGATGGACCCGAGCTGCGTTGGGTGCCACCCCGCTGTGACCATGCTTCATCCTCATCCTCCTCCACCTCCTCCTCATCCTCGTCCTCCTCGTCCTCCAGTAGTGGGCCCTGGCTGGCCACATTTGTACCTGGCCTCTGCTGTTGCAAAAAACCTCCCTCTGAGTCACTTCGAAGAGACTGGCCTGAAAGTGCTAAAAATGACCCCTCTTCCTCATCCTCCTCCTCCTCCTCCTGGGCCACCTCCTGTTCCATCATCGCCCTAAGTGTTTTCTCAAGGAGACATAGAAGTGGTATTGTAACGCTGATAACGGTGTCATCGCCACTGGCCATGTTGGTGGAGTACTCGAAACAGCGCAACAGGGCACACAGGTCTCGCATGGAGGCCCAGTCATTGGTGGTGAAGTGGTGCTGTTCTGTAGTGCGACTGACCCGTGCGTGCTGCAGCTGAAACTCCACTATGGCCTGCTGCTGCTCGCACAGTCTGTCCAGCATGTGCAAGGTGGAGTTCCACCTGGTGGGCACGTCGCATATGAGGCGGTGAGCGGGAAGGCCGAAGTTACGCTGTAGCGCAGACAGGCGAGCAGCAGCAGGATGTGAACGCCGGAAGCGCGAACAGACGGCCCGCACTTTATGCAGCAGCTCTGACATGTCGGGGTAGTTGTGAATGAACTTCTGCACCACCAAATTCAGCACATGCGCCAAGCAAGGGATGTGCATCAAATTGGCTAGTCCCAGAGCTGCAACGAGATTTCGCCCATTATCACACACCACCAGGCCGGGCTTGAGGCTCACCGGCAGCAACCACTCGTCGGTCTGTTGTTCTATACCCCGCCACAACTCCTGTGCGGTGTGGGGCCTGTCCCCCAAACATATGAGTTTCAGAATGGCCTGCTGACGTTTACCCCGGGCTGTGCTGAAGTTGGTGGTGAAGGTGTGTGGCTGACTGGATGAGCAGGTGGAAGAAGAGGAGGAGGAAGCCGAGAAGGAGGAGGTGGCAACAGGAGGCAAAGAATGTTGCCCTGCGATCCTTGGCGGCGGAAGGACGTGCGCCAAACAGCTCTCCGCCTGGGGCCCAGCTGCCACTACATTTACCCAGTGTGCAGTTAGGGAGATATAGCGTCCCTGGCCGTGCTTACTGGTCCACGTATCTGTGGTTAGGTGGACCTTGCTACAGATGGCGTTGCGCAGTGCACACTTGATTTTATCGGATACTTGGTTGTGCAGGGAAGGCACGGCTCTCTTGGAGAAGTAGTGCCGGCTGGGAACAACATACTGTGGGACAGCAAGCGACATGAGCTGTTTGAAGCTGTCTGTGTCCACCAGCCTAAATGACAGCATTTCATAGGCCAGTAGTTTAGAAATGCTGGCATTCAGGGCCAGGGATCGAGGGTGGCTAGGTGGGAATTTACGCTTTCTATCAAATGTTTGTGAGATGGAGAGCTGAACGCTGGCGTGTGACATGGTTGAGACGCTTGGTGACGGAGGTGGTGGTGGTGGTGTTGGTGGTACATCCCCTGTTTGCTGGGCGGCAGGTGCCAACGTTCCTCCAGAGGCGGAGGAAGAGGCCGAGGCGGCAGCAGCAGAATAGGCCGAGGCGGCAGCAGCAGAAGAGGTAGCAGGGGGAGCCTGAGTGACTTCCTTGGTTTTAAGGTGTTTACTCCACTGCAGTTCATGCTTTGCATGCAGGTGCCTGGTCATGCAGGTTGTGCTCAGGTTCAGAACGTTAATGCCTCGCTTCAGGCTCTGATGGCACAGCGTGCAAACCACTCGGGTCTTGTCGTCAGCACATTGTTTGAAGAAGTGCCATGCCAGGGAACTCCTTGAAGCTGCCTTTGGGGTGCTCGGTCCCAGATGGCGGCGGTCAGTAGCAGGCGGAGTCTCTTGGCGGCGGGTGTTCTGCTTTTGCCCACTGCTCCCTCTTTTGCTACGCTGTTGGCTCGGTCTCACCACTGCCTCTTCCTCCGAACTGTGAAAGTCAGTGGCACGACCTTCATTCCATGTGGGGTCTAGGACCTCATCGTCCCCTGCATCGTCTTCCACCCAGTCTTGATCCCTGACCTCCTGTTCAGTCTGCACACTGCAGAAAGACGCAGCAGTTGGCACCTGTGTTTCGTCATCATCAGAGACATGCTGAGGTGGTATTCCCATGTCCTCATCATCAGGAAACATAAGTGGTTGTGCGTCAGTGCATTCTATGTCTTTCACCGCTGGGGAAGGGCTAGGTGGATGCCCTTGGGAAACCCTGCCAGCGGAGTCTTCAAACAGCATAAGAGACTGCTGCATAACTTGAGGCTGAGACAGTTTCCCTGGTATGCATGGGGGTGATGTGACAGACTGATGGGGTTGGTTTTCAGGCGCCATCTGTGCGCTTTCTGCAGAAGACTGGGTGGGAGATAATGTGAACGTGCTGGATCCACTGTCGGCCACCCAATTGACTAATGCCTGTACCTGCTCAGGCCTTACCATCCTTAGAACGGCATTGGGCCCCACCATATATCGCTGTAAATTCTGGCGGCTACTGGGACCTGAAGTAGTTGGTACACTAGGACGTGTGGATGTGGCAGAACGGCCACGTCCTCTCCCAGCACCAGAGGGTCCACTAACACCACCACGACCATGTCCACGTCCGCGTCCCTTACTAGATGTTTTTCTCATTGTTATGGTTCACCACAACAACAAATATATTATTTGGCCCAATGTATTGTATTCAAATTCAGCGGGATATAAATTTGAGGCCTAGTATTTAGGCGCTGGGTGACCGGTATGGATTTAGTGACAGAATTAGACTTGGAAATGCACAGAAGCGTGTGTGTGTGAAGTTATTCTGAATGACCCAATGTGCACCTTGAATATTATATACCCTTTTAGGGATAGATTTCAAATAGCTCTGATATAGCAGAAACCACTAAATTATGAAATTGCTAAATTGGGAATTGTACTTCAACCCAGAACAAAAAATGTGCTTTGACGGACACTAAATATCTTGCCCAGCAACAACAGTACAACGGTGGGTAACGAGAGATTTAGAGGGAATTAAATTTGAGGCCTAGTATTTAGGCGCTGGGTCACCGGTATGGATTTAGTGACAGAATTAGACTTGGAAATACACAGTAGCGGGTGTGTGTGAAGTTATTCTGAATGACCCTATGTGCACCTTCAATATTATATACCCTTTTAGGGATAGATTTCAAATAGCTCTGATATAGCAGAAACCACTAAATTATGAAATTGCTAAATTGGGAATTGTACTTCAACCCAGAACAAAAAATGTGCTTTGACGGACACTAAATATCTTGCCCAGCAACAACAGTACAGCGGTGGGTAACGAGAGATTTAGAGGGAATTAAATTTGAGGCCTAGTATTTAGGCGCTGGGTCACCGGTATGGATTTAGTGACAGAATTAGACTTGGAAATGCACAGAAGCGTGTGTGTGAAGTTATTCTGAATGACCCAATGTGCACCTTCAATATTATATACCCTTTTTGGGATAGATTTCAAATAGCTCTGATATAGCAGGAACCACTAAATTATGAAATTGCTAAATTGGGAATTGTACTTCAACCCAGAACAAAAAATGTGCTTTGACGGACACTAAATATCTTGCCCAGCAACAACAGTACAACGGTGGGTAACGAGAGATTTAGAGGGAATTAAATTTGAGGCCTAGTATTTAGGCGCTGGGTCACCGGTATGGATTTAGTGACAGAATTAGACTTGGAAATACACAGTAGCGGGTGTGTGTGAAGTTATTCTGAATGACCCTATGTGCACCTTCAATATTATATACCCTTTTAGGGATAGATTTCAAATAGCTCTGATATAGCAGAAACCACTAAATTATGAAATTGCTAAATTGGGAATTGTACTTCAACCCAGAACAAAAAATGTGCTTTGACGGACACTAAATATCTTGCCCAGCAACAACAGTACAGCGGTGGGTAACGAGAGATTTAGAGGGAATTAAATTTGAGGCCTAGTATTTAGGCGCTGGGTCACCGGTATGGATTTAGTGACAGAATTAGACTTGGAAATGCACAGAAGCGTGTGTGTGAAGTTATTCTGAATGACCCAATGTGCACCTTCAATATTATATACCCTTTTTGGGATAGATTTCAAATAGCTCTGATATAGCAGGAACCACTAAATTATGAAATTGCTAAATTGGGAATTGTACTTCAACCCAGAACAAAAAATGTGCTTTGACGGGCACTAAATAACTTTCCCAGCTACAACAGGACAACGGTAACGAGAGATTTAGAGGGATTTAAATTTGAGGCCTAGTATTTAGGCGCTGGGTGACAGGTATGGGTTTAGTGACAGAATTAGACTTGGAAATACACAGTAGCGGGTGTGTGTGAAGTTATTCTGAATGACCCTATGTGCACCTTCAATATTATATACCCTTTTAGGGATAGATTTCAAATAGCTCTGATATAGCAGAAACCACTAAATTATGAAATTGCTAAATTGGGAATTGTACTTCAACCCAGAACAAAAAATGTGCTTTGACGGACACTAAATATCTTGCCCAGCAACAACAGTACACCGGTGGGTAACGAGAGATTTAGAGGGAATTAAATTTGAGGCCTAGTATTTAGGCGCTGGGTCACCGGTATGGATTTAGTGACAGAATTAGACTTGGAAATACACAGTAGCGGGTGTGTGTGAAGTTATTCTGAATGACCCTATGTGCACCTTCAATATTATATACCCTTTTTGGGATAGATTTCAAATAGCTCTGATATAGCAGGAACCACTAAATTATGAAATTGCTAAATTGGGAATTGTACTTCAACCCAGAACAAAAAATGTGCTTTGACGGGCACTAAATAACTTTCCCAGCTACAACAGGACAACGGTAACGAGAGATTTAGAGGGATTTAAATTTGAGGCCTAGTATTTAGGCGCTGGGTGACAGGTATGGGTTTAGTGACAGAATTAGACTTGGAAATACACAGTAGCGGGTGTGTGTGAAGTTATTCTGAATGACCCTATGTGCACCTTCAATATTATATACCCTTTTTGGGATAGATTTCAAATAGCTCTGATATAGCAGAAACCACTAAATTATGAAATTGCTAAATTGGGAATTGTACTTCAACCCAGAACAAAAAATGTGCTTTGACGGACACTAAATATCTTGCCCAGCAACAACAGTACAGCGGTGGGTAACGAGAGATTTAGAGGGAATTAAATTTGAGGCCTAGTATTTAGGCGCTGGGTCACCGGTATGGATTTAGTGACAGAATTAGACTTGGAAATACAC
The DNA here is from genome assembly GCF_014858855.1 of Bufo gargarizans. Lineage (NCBI taxonomy): Eukaryota > Metazoa > Chordata > Amphibia > Anura > Bufonidae > Bufo > Bufo gargarizans. Next base: position 415,966,674 of record NC_058082.1, read on the forward strand.
AGTAGCGGGTGTGTGTGAAGTTACTCTGAATGACCCTATGTGCACCTTCAATATTATATACCCTTTTTGGGATAGATTTCAAAGAGCTCTGATATAGCAGGAACCACTAAATTATGAAATTGCTAAATTGGGAATTGTATTTCAACCCAGAACAAGAAATGTGCTTGAACGGACACTAAATAACTCGCCCAGCTACAGCACTAGGGACAGATTTAGCTGGATATAAATTTGAGGCCTAGTATTTAGGCGCTGGGTGACAGGTATGGGTTTAGTGACAGAATTAGACTTGGAAATACACAGTAGCGGGTGTGTGTGAAGTTATTCTGAATGACCCTATGTGCACCTTCAATATTATATACCCTTTTAGGGATAGATTTCAAATAGCTCTGATATAGCAGAAACCACTAAATTATGAAATTGCTAAATTGGGAATTGTACTTCAACCCAGAACAAAAAATGTGCTTTGACGGACACTAAATATCTTGCCCAGCAACAACAGTACAGCGGTGGGTAACGAGAGATTTAGAGGGAATTAAATTTGAGGCCTAGTATTTAGGCGCTGGGTCACCGGTATGGATTTAGTGACAGAATTAGACTTGGAAATACACAGTAGCGGGTGTGTGTGAAGTTATTCTGAATGACCCTATGTGCACCTTCAATATTATATACCCTTTTTGGGATAGATTTCAAATAGCTCTGATATAGCAGGAACCACTAAATTATGAAATTGCTAAATTGGGAATTGTACTTCAACCCAGAACAAAAAATGTGCTTTGACGGGCACTAAATAACTTTCCCAGCTACAACAGGACAACGGTAACGAGAGATTTAGAGGGATTTAAATTTGAGGCCTAGTATTTAGGCGCTGGGTGACAGGTATGGGTTTAGTGACAGAATTAGACTTGGAAATACACAGTAGCGGGTGTGTGTGAAGTTATTCTGAATGACCCTATGTGCACCTTCAATATTATATACCCTTTTTGGGATAGATTTCAAATAGCTCTGATATAGCAGAAACCACTAAATTATGAAATTGCTAAATTGGGAATTGTACTTCAACCCAGAACAAAAAATGTGCTTTGACGGACACTAAATATCTTGCCCAGCAACAACAGTACACCGGTGGGTAACGAGAGATTTAGAGGGAATTAAATTTGAGGCCTAGTATTTAGGCGCTGGGTCACCGGTATGGATTTAGTGACAGAATTAGACTTGGAAATACACAGTAGCGGGTGTGTGTGAAGTTATTCTGAATGACCCAATGTGCACCTTCAATATTATATACCCTTTTTGGGATAGATTTCAAATAGCTCTGATATAGCAGGAACCACTAAATTATGAAATTGCTAAATTGGGAATTGTACTTCAACCCAGAACAAAAAATGTGCTTTGACGGGCACTAAATAACTTTCCCAGCTACAACAGGACAACGGTAACGAGAGATTTAGAGGGATTTAAATTTGAGGCCTAGTATTTAGGCGCTGGGTGACAGGTATGGGTTTAGTGACAGAATTAGACTTGGAAATACACAGTAGCGGGTGTGTGTGAAGTTATTCTGAATGACCCTATGTGCACCTTCAATATTATATACCCTTTTTGGGATAGATTTCAAATAGCTCTGATATAGCAGAAACCACTAAATTATGAAATTGCTAAATTGGGAATTGTACTTCAACCCAGAACAAAAAATGTGCTTTGACGGACACTAAATATCTTGCCCAGCAACAACAGTACAGCGGTGGGTAACGAGAGATTTAGAGGGAATTAAATTTGAGGCCTAGTATTTAGGCGCTGGGTCACCGGTATGGATTTAGTGACAGAATTAGACTTGGAAATACACAGTAGCGGGTGTGTGTGAAGTTACTCTGAATGACCCTATGTGCACCTTCAATATTATATACCCTTTTTGGGATAGATTTCAAAGAGCTCTGATATAGCAGGAACCACTAAATTATGAAATTGCTAAATTGGGAATTGTATTTCAACCCAGAACAAGAAATGTGCTTGAACGGACACTAAATAACTCGCCCAGCTACAGCACTAGGGACAGATTTAGCTGGATATAAATTTGAGGCCTAGTATTTAGGCGCTGGGTGACCGGTATGGATTTAGTGACAGAATTAGACTGGGATATGGCCAAAAAATGAACAGACTATTGCTGGTTAAATGCACTTGGTGTGACAGCTTCACCCTGATGTAGGCTTTAGCCAAAAAACAACCACACCATTGAGGGTTAAATGCACTTGGTCGCAGCTTGTGCTGGCGCACCACAAGACACAAAATGGCCGCCGATCACCCCAGAAAAATGAGACTGACAAACGGTCTGTGCAGCCTAAAAACAGTGAGCAATTGAGGATCAGCAGCTCAATGATCCACAGCTGCAGATCGATCAGTTAATCAAGTCCTTTGGAGGAGTTAATCTGCCTAATCTCGCCCTACTGTCGCAGCCGCAACCTCTCCCTACGCTAATCAGAGCAGAGTGACGGGCGGCGCTATGTGACTCCAGCTTAAATAGAGGCTGGGTCACATGGTGCTCTGGCCAATCACAGCCATGCCAATAGTAGGCATGGCTGTGATGGCCTCTTGGGGCAAGTAGTATGACGCTTGTTGATTGGCTGCTTTGCAGCCTTTCAAAAAGCGCCAAGAAAGCGTCACAAAAGCGCGAAGAAAGCGACGAACACCGAACCCGAACCCGGACTTTTACGAAAATGTCCGGGTTCGGGTCCGTGTCACGGACACCCCAAAATTCGGTACGAACCCGAACTATACAGTTCGAGTTCGCTCATCCCTAGTCACAACGCTTTGTGTCTAAGTACCCAGGCTTACAGGACATCCTTAAGCAGGCCAGGAAGGTGTGTGGCCATTTCAGGTGTTCCTACACGGCCATGGCGCACTTTTCAGACATTCAGCGCGGAAACAACATGCCAGTGAGGCGCTTGATTTGCGACAGTCCAACACGTTGGAATTCAACACTCCTAATGTTCGACCGCCTGCTCCAACAAGAAAAAGCCGTCAACGAGTATTTGTATGACCGGGGTGCTAGGACAGCCTCTGCGGAGCTGGAAATTTTTTTGCCACGTTACTGGACACTCATGCGCAATGCCTGTAGGCTCATGCGTCCTTTTGAGGAGGTGACAAACCTAGTCAGCCGCACCAAAGGCACCATCAGCGACCTCATCCCATTTGTTTTCTTCCTGGAGCGTGCCCTGCAAAGAGTGCTGGATCAGGCTGTATATGAGCGTGAAGAGGAAGAGTTGTGGTCACCATCACCACCAGAAGCAGCCTTGTCATCATCGCTTGCCGGACCTGCGGCAATGCTGCAAGAGGAGTATGAGGAAGAGGAGTCAGAGGAGGAATGTGGCTTTGAGGAGGAGGAAGACCAACCACAGCAGGCATCCCAGGGTGCTCGTTGTTGTCACCTATCTGGGACCCGTGGTGTTGTACGTGGCTGGGGGGAAGAACAGACCATCAATGACATCAGTGAGGAGGAGGAACAGGAAATGAGTAGCTCGGCATCCAACCTTGTGCAAATGGGCTCTTTCATGCTGTCATGTCTGTTGAGGGACCCTCGTATAAAAAGGATGAAGGAGAACGACCTGTACTGGGTGGCCACGCTACTAGACCCCCGGTACAAGCAGAAAGTGGCTGAAATGTTACCAAATTACCGGAAGTCAGAAAGTATGCTTTACACAGCTTATAAGGGGGATGTCACAGCACAAGGGGAATCTAACTGCGGAAGAGGTGAAAGTAATCCTCCTCCTACCACGACCACGGCGGCAAGGACAGGACGCTTTACAGATGTGTTGTTGATGGAGGACATGCAGAGCTTTTTCAGTCCTACATATCGCCACAGACCTTCGGGATCCAGCCTTAGAGAACGACTCGACCGACAGGTGGCAGACTACCTCGCCTTAACTGCAGATATCGACACTCTGAGGAGCGATGAACCCTTTGACTACTGGGTGTGAAGGCTTGACCTGTGGCCTGAGCTATCCCAGTTTGCGATAGAACTTCTGGCCTGCCCTGCTTCAAGTGTCCTGTCAGAAAGGACCTTCAGTGCAGCAGGAGGCATTGTCACTGACAAAAGAAGTCGCCTCGGTCAAAAAAGTGTTGATTACCTCACCTTCATTAAGATGAATGAGGCATGGATCCCAAAGGGACTGACAGTAAGGGATACGTTTAACTAACAAAAGGCCTGATGACATGCCTTGGCCTCAAAATGGTCCCCACGCTGCTGTATTTAACCACCTCCGGACCGCCTAACGCACATGTGCGTTCCGGAGGTGGCAGGGCTGCGCACAGTCACGCATATACGCGTCATCTCGCGAGACGCGAGATGACGCGAGTATGGGCGTGCGCGTGCGCAGTTCGCGCCGGCATTTCTTTCAGGACCATTTCGTCAGCAACCTGCCAGCCAATGATCGTGGCTGGCAGGTTGCTGATTTTTAAAAAATCCAATCAAAGTGCCAGATAGCAGATCATATTTGTAAATATGATCTGTTATATGGCTGCCTGCTCCTCTGCTGGTTCTTTTCGTCGGTTGGATCCAGCAGAGGAGCAGGCTTCACAGTGAGTACACCAACACTACACTATAGCCCCTGATCACCCCCCTGAACCCCAATTAACCCTTTGATCACCTCTTTGATCACCCCCTGTCAATCACAAGTGAAAAGAAAAAAGTGATCAGTGCAAACTGTCACTTTTTTTTTTTCACTGTTATTGACCGTTAGGTTTTAGGTATAGTTTAGGTCCCTTGGTTAGGTAGTTAGCGATCAGTTAGCGCCCAGCCCACCGCACCGCAGTCCGTTATTCGCTGATTAGCGTATCGCTAATCAGCATTTGTACTTTTATAGTATCTGAAAGTGATCAAAACTGATCACGGTCAGATCTATAATAGTACTAGTGTCACTTTAGCTCGCCCTCCACCCAAAACGCAGTGTTTGCCCGATCAGGCCTGATCGGTCGCCCACACGTGCGTTCGCCCACACCCGCCCCACCGCAGTGACAAAAAAAAAAATTTTTTTTGATCACTGCACATTCACTTTACACGCACTGCGGCGATAAAAAAATCAGTTTTGATATTTTTTAGCAACCGCAGCGGCCTCCGGTACTTCGCTAGCCTCCCCTTTGTAAGACAGGCTTGCTTTTTTTTTCTTGGGTAGTCTCAGGGAATACCCCTAAATTTAGTTGCCCACATGTCAAACAGGGGGTATTCTTCTGAAGAGGCCTACAGGCTTCTGACCCAGTCGGATGAGGAGTGGGAACCCTCATCTGATGAATCCAGCGGGTCAGAATACGAACCTGTAGAAAGCAGTGGCTCTCTGACCCAAAGTTCGGACGAGGAGGCTGAGGTCCCTGATAGCACCAGGCGTACCCGGCCCCGTGTCGCTAGACCGCAGGTTGCGCAGGATCCGCTTCAAGAGCAGCAGAGTGGGGCTGGTGCTGTCGGATTACGTGGTGAGGCATACACCAGCAGCCCAGCCCTCCCTGGACCTAGTACCAGCACTGCCGTACAACCTGGTGAAGTAGCGAGCACCAGAAGGGCAGTTGAAGCTGGTACGGTGGCACGTGCAGTAGTGACCCCGTCGCAGCCACCGCAAAGACGTGCCCGTAGAGCCCCTAGAATCCCAGAGGTGCTGGCAAACCCTGATTGGCAGTCCCCAACTTCAGCCGCACCTGTAGTTTTCCCTTTCACTGCCCAGTCTGGAGTTCGGGTTGAGACGGCTCAGATCGGTTCCGCCCTGGGATTTTTTGAGCTGTTCTTGACTGCGGAGCTTTTAGACATAGTTGTGGCCGAAACAAACAGGTATACCACACAATTTATCACCGCTAACCCGGGAAGCTTTTATGCCCAGCCTTTCCGGTGGAAACCAGTCCAAGTTTCCGAACTTAAAACTTTTCTGGGCCTCCTCCTCAACATGGGCCTGACAAAAAAACATGAATTGCGGTCATATTGGTCCACGAACCCGATTCATCACATGCCCATGTTCTCTGCTGCCATGTCCAGGGCACGTTTTGAGGCCATCCTGCGGTTCCTGCACTTTAGTGACAACACCGCCTCCCGTCCCAGGGGCCACCCTGCTTTTGACCGGCTCCACAAAATTCGGCCCCTCATAGACCATTTCAACCAGAAATTTGCAGATATTTATACCCCAGAGCAAAACATCTGCATAGACGAGTCCCTGATACATTTTACCGGGCGCCTTGGCTTCAAGCAATACATCCCAAGCAAGCGCGCCCGGTATGGGGTCAAATTGTATAAGCTCTGTGAAAGGGCCACAGGCTATACCCACAAATTTCGGGTCTATGAGGGAAAAGATCAGACCCTGGAGCCGGTCGGTTGCCCTGACTACCTGGGGAGCAGTGGGAAGACAGTTTGGGACTTGGTGTCACCCTTATTCGGCAAGGGGTACCATCTTTATGTGGACAATTTTTACACAAGTGTGGCCCTCTTTAGGCATTTGTTTCTAGAACGGATTGGCGCCTGTGGTACCGCGCGAACTAGTCGCGCGGGCTTCCCCCAACGGCTCGTTACCACCCGTCTTGCAAGGGTGCAGAGGGCCGCACTGTGTAACGAAGAACTGCTCGCGGTGAAATGGAGAGACAAGCGTGACGTTTACATGCTCTCCTCCATTCACGCAGACACGACAATACAAATTGAGCGAGCAACCCGTGTCATTGAAAAGCCCCTCTCAGTCCACGACTATAACCTCCACATGGGAGGGGTCGACTTCAATGACCAGATGTTGTCTCCGTATTTAGTTTCCCGACGCACCAGACGCTGGTATAAGAAGGTGTCTGTATATTTAATTCAATTGGCTCTGTACAATAGTTTTGTTCTCTACAGTAAGGCTGGGAGAACTGGATCCTTCCTCAAATTTCAGGAAGAGATCATTGAGAACCTCCTGTATCCAGGAGGTTCCGTGGCCCCAACCACCAGTGTAGTTAGCCGTCTACACGAGCGACATTTCCCCAATGTCGTTCCTGGTACCTCAACCCAACCGTCACCCCGAAAAAGATGTCGTGTCTGTAGCAGGAGTGGAATAAGGCGTGACACCCGCTATTTCTGTCCTGACTGTCCGGACCACCCTGCCCTATGCTTTGGAGAGTGTTTCCGGAAGTACCACTCACAGGTACACTATTAGCATAGGGATCATCTCACCAGGACAGGCACACAGGGCTATTAGGGCCCATTCACTCACTGCTGCTGCAAACGTCTCCTTTCACATGGGACAAAGTGCATAACGCACTTCGCCACATCTTTGGGCGATTTGCGCTTTGCACATTGACCCATGGGGAAGGAGAGGTTTGTTCTATAAAGGTAAAAAAACAAAAAAAAAACAGGTAAGCAAACAGGTTAATGTTTAGTTCCAAAAGTTAAAGTTACATGTTCTGTTCCAAAGTTAATAAAATTATTGCGTTGTGGCCTGTTTTTTTCTTTTTTTTTTTTTTTGTCTTTTTACCTTCCAGGTGGACCAACCGATCTACTAGCTGCAGCACCGATGTGCATTCTGACAGAAGCATTGCGCTGCTGTCAGATTACACGCAAGTCGGTGTATGCGGCGCTGCAAGACGGGATTTTCTCCTCTGCAGTGACAGATACGTTTGCCGAGGCATACGAGCTGAGGAGGAGGCGGCGTTCCTATGCTTTGGCAAGCACTTTGTATGTATATATATATATAAAAAAAAAAATCCCGGCAATGATTTATTCATCCACATCGATTGATGCGAATGGAGAAATCTGGTTTGCCAGGGCATACGAGCTAAGTGGGTATGGATGTAGGGCGGAGCTCCTATGTCCTGGCAGACGCCTTTCCCCTCCATTTTTTTTTTTTTTGGCAGAGATTTTTTCATCCACATTGATCGATGCGAATGAAGAAATCTGTGCCGTTCATTTTTTTCTTTCAGCCCAGAGGCTGAACGGAAAAAAATATCTCATTACCTGTATGCTCAATATAAGGAGAATAGCAGAAACTCCTAATGCTGGCCATACATGTAATGATTGCGGAGACCCTCAAATGCCAGGGCAGTACAAACACCCCACAACTGACCCCATTTTGGAAAGAAGACACCCCAAGGTATTTGCTGAGGGGCATATTGAGTCCATGAAAGATTGAAATTTTTGTCCTAAGTTAGCGGAAAGTGAGACTTTGTGAGAAAAAACAAAAAAAAATCAATTTCCGCTAACTTATGCGAAAAAAAAAAAATTTCTTTGAACTTGCCAGGCCCCTCATTGGATACCTTGGGGTGTCTTCTTTCCAAAGTGGGGTCACATGTGGGGTATTTATACTGCCCTGGCTTTTTAGGGGCCCTAAAGCGTGAGAAGAAGTCTGGGATCCAAATGTCTAAAAATGCCCTCCTAAAAGGAATTTGGGCCCCTTTGCGCATCTAGGCTGCAAAAAAGTGTGACACATCTGGTATCGCCGTACTCAGAAGAAGTTGGGGAATGTGTTTTGGGGTGTCATTTTACATATACCCATGCTGGGTGAGATAAATATCTTGGTCAAATGCCAACTTTGTATAAAAAAATGGGAAAAGTTGTCTTTTGCCAACATATTTCTCTCACCCAGCATGGGTATATGTAAAATGACACCCCAAAACACATTCCCCAACTTCTCCTGAGTACGGCGATACCAGATGTGTGACACTTTTTTGATGCCAAGGTGGGCAAAGGGGCGCATATGCCAAAGTGCACCTTTCGGATTTCACCGGTCATTTTTTACAGATTTTGATTGCAAAGTACTTCTCACACATATGGGCCCCTAAATTGCCAGGGCAGTATAACTACGCCACAAGTGACCCCATTTTGGAAAGAAGACACCCCAAGGTATTCCGTGAGGGGCATGGCGAGTTCCTAGAATTTTTTATTTTTTGTCGCAAGTTAGTGGAATATGAGACTTTGTAAGGAAAAAAGAGAAAAAAAAAAAAATCATCATTTTCTGCTAACTTGTGACAAAAAATAAAAAATTCTAGGAACTCGCAGTGCCCCTCACGGAATACCTTAGGGTGTCTTCTTTCTAAAATGGGGTCACTTGTGGCGTAGTTATACTGCCCTGGCAATTTAGGGGCCCAAATGTGTGAGAAGTACCTTGCAATCAAAATGTGTAAAAAATGCCCTGCAAAATCCGAAAGGTGCACTTTGGAATATGTGCCCCTTTGCCCACCTTGGCAGCAAAAAAGTGTCACACATCTGGTATTGTCGTACTCAGGAGAAGTTGGGGAATGTGTTTTGGGGTGTCATTTTACATATACCCATGCTGGGTGAGAAAAATATCTTGGTCAAATGCCAACTTTGTATAAAAAAATGGGAAAAGTTGTCGTTTGCCAAGATATTTCTCTCACCCAGCATGGGTATATGTAAAATGACACCCCAAAACACATTCCCCAACTTCTCCTGAGTACGGCGATACCACATGTGTGACACTTTTTTGCTGCCAAGGTGGGCAAAGGGGCGCATATTCCAAAGTGCACCTTTCGGATTTCACCGGTCATTTCTTACACATTTTGATTGCAAAGTTCTTCTCACACATTTGGGCCCCTAAATTGCCAGGGCAGTATAACTACGCCACAAGTGACCCCATTTTGGAAAGAAGACACCCCAAGGTATTCTGTGAGGGGCATGGTGAGTTCCTAGAATTTTTTATTTTTTGTCGCAAGTTAGTGGAATATGAGACTTTGTAAGAAAAAAAAAAAAATAAAAATCATCATAATTTTCCGCTGCCTTGTGACAAAAAATAAAAAGTTCTATGAACTCACTATGCCCATCAGCGAATACCTTAGGGTGTCTACTTTTCGAAATGGGGTCATTTGTGGGGTAGTTATACTGTTTGGGCATTGTAGAACCTCAGGAAACATGACAGGTGCTCAGAAAATCAGAGCCGTTTCAAAAAGCGGAAATTCACATTTTTGTACCATAGTTTGTAAATGCTATAACTTTTACCCAAACCATTTTTTTTTTGCCCAAACATTTTTTTTTTATCAAAGACATGTAGAACTATAAATTTAGCTAAAAATTTATATATGGATGTCGTTTTTTTGCAAAATTTCCCAGCTGAAAGTGAAAAATGTCATTTTTTTGCAAAAAAATCGTTACATTTTGATTAATAACAAAAAAAGTAAAAATGTCAGCAGCAATAAAATACCACCAAATGAAAGCTCCATTAGTGAGAAGAAAAGGAGGTAAAATTCATTTGGGTGGTAAGTTGCATGACCGAGCGATAAACGGTGAAAGGAGTGTAGTGCCGAAGTGTAAAAAGTGGCCTGGTCATGAAGGGGGTTTCACCTAGCGGGGCTGAAGTGGTTAATGTCTGCATACCGGATGACTTTCGTGAATTCTCCGCCACCAGCTAGGGTTCAAGCCGCAATGTTTTAGTCACCTTTTTGCCTTGAAAACATAAATTTTTCCGGCCGCTGCTACAACAGCAGCTGCAATAATAATATTGTTTTTCAGGCATGTGTACATGCCTAATTTTTCTGGCCTCTGGTGCTGCACTGTGGCTGCAAAAACAAAACAAAAAAAAAGGCACATGCAAGTGTCAATTCCCCTTTCGTGATCGTTACCTTGTTGTGGTGAAGGGGCTTGCGTATCACAATGAAGCGATCATCACCTCTATGAGTGTGTTTGCAATGTTGCCACACCCCAGATGATAAGGCCGTTGCTTCATTATGATCAGACCAAAAGCGATCGACTGGATGTATTTTCATAGAAAAAACTACATTTTTTTTATTTATCTTTTTTTTAAGTTGTATGGGTGGGTTTTTAATACATAAAATAAAAAAATCATAATAAAGTCTCTTAATAGTTTATTAGAAATAATGCAGTCAATTTAAAAAATCCCCATCAATTCCAATACAAAGCAAGTACAAAGCTCAGAACTAAATTATTCCAGGATGTCGTAATGGTTCGTTAATTCGACAATGGTTAATCAATTCGACACACGTCCCCGGATAGGGGACGTAACAGGGATTAAACTGATAGGAATAGTACTAGTTAAGACACCACTCATATAGGGTGTCACAGCACATTTCTCTGTGCACGCGCAGTGCCCCAACTTGGGAGTAAGAGGACCAACCAAGCTGCTTTTTCCATCTCCCGGTTCCTAAAATCAATTCATTTTGGTGTATCAGAGTTTGGTCTGTCACTGTGAAGGCAGTCGAAGGTACCCGGCCTAAATTTTTTTTCACAAAAGGCAATCCTATCCTGATATGGGATGTAACAGGTATTAAACTGATGAGATTAGTACTACAGAAAATAGCACTCATTTCGGGTGTGAAATTAAATTGCACGGATCAGACGCAGTGATCGTGGCGTGGATTCAAACAAAGGGGAGGAAGCCAGCGTTTTTTTAACCATCTCCCCGTTCGAAAAATCAATTTAATAAATGGACCCCAGATTAGGGATGTCACATAACAGGGATTAAACTGATGAGAATAGTACTACAGAAAATAACACTCATATCGGGTGTGACAATAAAATGGCACCGTTCAGACGCAGTGACCGTGGTGTGGATTCAAACAAGGGGGAGGGAGCCAGCAATTTTTTAACTATCTCCCCGTTCGAAAAATCTATTTAATAAATGGAACCCAGATTGGGGACGTAACAAGGATTAAACTGATGAGAAGAGAGAACTACAGGAAATACCACTCATATTAGGTGGGACAGTAAATTGCACGGCGCAGACGCAGTGACCGTGGCGTGGATTTAAACAAAGGGGAGGGAGCCAGTGTTTTTTTAACCATCTCCCCGTCTAAAAATCAATTCAATTCACCTTTCCGGGTCCCTTGGTGTTGTACGTGGCTGGTTGGAGGAAAAAACCTTTAATGACATCAACGGGACATGGCTAGCTTGGTATCCAACCTTGTGCAAATGGGAAGTTTGCGGTTGGGCAAATAGACTGTTTGCGGTTGTTTGCGGTGCATTAAAAGGGGAGTTTGGTCTGTCAATGTCTGTGAAGCGGGCGTGACCCTTACACTACCTGATCGATACAACATCATACCTGATCATATACACACACTGGATGTTTTAAACCACGTTGTTAAAAAAAAAATGGATTGTTAGGTGATTTATGCCCTTTATGGATTAAAATCCAACTCTGCGTCAGCTATGTAATTTTCCATGGGAGTTTTGCCATGGATCCCCCTCCGGCATGCCACAGTCCAGGTGTTAGTCCCCTTGAAACAACTTTTCCATCACTATTGTGGCCAGAAAGAGTCCCTGTGGGTTTTAAAATTCGCCTGCCTATAGAAGTCAATGGCGGTTCGCGCGTTCGCGATCATTTGTAGAAATTTGCGTTCGCCGTTCGCAAACGGAAAATTTTATGTTCGCGACATCTCTAGTCAGTACACCACAACAACCAGCACCACCAGCTGATATGGAACGTCTTTGCAGGAGGCAGTATTTCACTAACATGGTGGAGCAGTATGTGTGCACACACCTACACGTACTGAATGACGGGTATGACTCACCTAAAGAATTATTAGGAACACCTGTTCCATTTCTCATTAATGCGATTATCTAGTCAACCAATCACATGGCAGTTGCTTCAATGCATGCAAGGTTGTGGTCCTGGTCAAGACAATCTCCTGAACTCCAAACTGAATGTCAGAATAGGAAAGAGAGGTGATTTAAGCAATTTTGAGCGTGGCATGGTTGTTGGTGCCAAACGGGCCGGTCTGAGTATTTCACAATCTGCTCAGTTACTGGGATTTTCACGCACAACCATTTCTAGGGTTTACAAAGAATGGTGTGAAAAGGGAAAAACATCCAGTATGCGGCAGTCCCCTTGGTGAAAATGCCTTGTTGATGCTAGAGGTCAGAGGAGAATGGGCCGACTGATTCAAGCTGATAGAAGAGCAACGTTGACTGAAATAACCACTCGTTACAACTGAGGTATGCAGCAAAGCATTTGTGAAGCCACAACAATCACAACCTTGAGGCAGATGGGCTACAACAGCAGAAGACCCCACCGGGTACCACTCATCTCCACTACAAATAGGAAAAAGAGGCTACAATTTGCACAAGCTCACCAAAATTGGACTGTTGAAGGAAAAATGTTGCCTGGTCTGATGAGTCTCGATTTCTGTTGAGACATTCAAATGGTAGAATCCGAATTTGGCGTAATCAGAATGAGAACATGTATCCATCATGCCTTGTTACCTCTGTGCAGGCTGGTGGTGGTGGTGTAATGGTGTGGGGGATATTTTCTGGGCACACTTTAGGCCCCTTAGTGCCAATTGGCTATCGTTTAAATGCCACGGGCTACCTGAGCATTGTTTCTGACCATGTCCACCCCTTCACGACCATCCTCTGATGGCTACTTCCAGCAGGATAATGCACCATGTCACAAAGCTCGAATCATTTCAAATTGGTTTCTTGAACATGACAATGAGTTCACTGTACTAAAATGGCCCCCACAGTCACCAGATCTCAACCCAATAGAGCATCTTTGGGATGTGGTGGAACGGGAGCTTCGTGCCCTGGATGTGCATCCCTCAAATCTCCATCAACTGCAAGATGCTATCCTATCAATATGGACCAACATTTCTTAAGAATGCATCTTGTTGAATCAATGCCACATAGAATTAAGGCAGTTATGAAGGCAAAAGGGGGTCCAACACCGTATTAGTATGGTGTTCCTAATAATTCTTTAGGTGAGTGTATACCAGCACTAAGCAGCCATTGTTATACTGAAGCGCAATTGCTCAAGTTTGTATTTTACATATTTCACACTCTTTTGGAGTGTACCTTAGTTTTTGAAAAATTCAATTAAAACCAAAACCCTGTGTTGGTTACCTCGTCCTCCTCCACCGCCGCTTCCACTTACTCCCCTACATCCACCGCCTCCTCAAACTCCTACTCCATATGGAACTCCATGTACGTGTTTTATTTTATATCACTTCACTACTTTGTCATTTACATTTTCGAGTGAAATTCACAGATTTTTGGTTGTATAGTACCACTGCTATACCTAGTAGACCTGTAAAAAAAAAAAAAAAATGTCAGTTACATTTTCTGGCGAAATTAACAAATTTTTGGGTGTATAGTACCACTGCTATACCTAGTAGACATGTTAAAAAATAATAATTGTCAGTTAAATTTTTGGGTGAAATTCACTAATTTTTGGGTGTAATATACCTAGTTGACAGCTTAATAAATTTTTATAATTTTTATGTTACATTCTTGGGTTGACATTATACAATTTTAGACGTGAATAAACACCTGCTATGCATAGGTGACAGGGAATAAAATTTTATAAATTATTCAGTAATTAATGCGCACCACATCCTTACATTCAATGCTTAAACTTTGAAAAGTTGTCACGCTTTTATGCTTTAATAATTTCTCCCATATTTCAACTCTAATTTTAAATTTGCAAAAATGTATCCTCCCTTAAATTTGGTCTCTTTTTCTCACGCTCCCTCTCCGGCCTGGAACCCTGATTCCCCGCCACCATTAATCACCATGGTAGGCGCATAAAAGAACATCGAAAGTTGATAGAGCAGATATCAAATTGGATCGTGAACATCACAGGGACGTGCAACATGTTGGGGCAGTAAGTGTGCACACGCCTACATGAACTGACTGACAGGGGTCAGCCCCTGCAACTTCTGGGTCTCCAAATTGGGCACATAGCCTGAGCTTGCCCTTTATCCCTTGGAGGTACTGGCCTTCTTTGCAGCCAGTGTATTGTCTGAACGTGTGTTTAGCATGACTGGAGGGGGTTATCACAGGTTATATTTCCCAATGTTTTAGGGTGTACCCTAATTTTAAAAATAAAATTTAAAACCAAAAACCAGTGTAGGCTACCTCCTCTTCCACCGACACTGCCACATACACTGCCTCCTCAACCTCCTACTGCATATGGACCTGGTCCTCCTAGATCAAGATTATTTTTTATTTTTATGTATTTTATGTTATTTAAAGTCATTTCCCTATCCACATTTGTTTGCAGAGCACTTGCCATGCTCTTGACCACATTTTGATGCCATTTGCAGCCCTCTAGCCCTTTCCATGACATTTTACAGCCATTTTAGTGCTCAAAAGTTCGGGTCCCATTGACTTCAATGGGGCTCGGGTTCGGGGTCAAGTTCGGGTCCCGAACTAGAACTTTTTTCCGAAGTTTGGACTAACCCGTCGAACCCGAATGTCCAGGTGCCTGCTCAACTCTAAGTATTTTCCTGTGAGGCTCTGTCTCTCACACTGCATGTGTGCCAGAATGAAACTTGACCACTAAGCCTCTGCAGTCTTGTGTTTCTTGCATTCGTTATGACTGAGAAAAGTGATTGGATACAGCAGTCATAGGGGTGGGAACTGAACGGCATCACTTTTGGTATGTCTGGAATGGGAAACTGCAGGGGTAGGAGCTGCAAAGGTAGAATGGTGGGAACTTTAAAGGGAGTCTTTCACGCCGATTCACTGTATTAACCTAACAACAGACTTATGTCCACGGCATCCCCCTATTAAAACTGTGCTTACCGTATGTGCTTACCGTACGCTTGCTATCATCGTTCTGCTAAAAAACGCTTTTAATCCATATGCAAATTAGGTTGTTAAGGTGCCCAGGGGCGGCGTTACAACGGCCGGTGCCCAGGCCTCTGGGTCATTTTCATACAAATCCATTCCCCCTCCGCCGCATCTGCCCGGCCTTGGTCTCTGCTCTAACCTCCCTCCTCCTGTCCGTAATCCCGCGCATGCGCCAATGACCGGCGAAATTGGCACGTGCACATTGAATGACCACAGTCTGGCCGGGAAATCACAGTTTACTGTGCGCATGCGCCGGCCCGGGCCTAACTTACGTTCTTGCCGTGATCACAGCGCATCACGACAAGAGCGTAAGTTGGGCCGGCGCATGCGCACGGTTAACTGTGATGCCCCAGCCAGACTGAGGTCATTCAATGTGCACTCGCCGATATCACGGTCATCGGTGCATGCGTGGGATTACAGACAGGAGGAGGGAGGTTAGAGCAGAGACCAAGGGCGGGCAGATGCGGCGGAGGGGGAGTGGATTCGCATGAAAATGACCCAGGGGCCTGGGCAACGGCACCTTTACAGCCTAATTTGCATATGGATTAAAAGTGTTTTTTGGCAGAACGATGATAGGAAGCAACATACGGTAAGCACAGTTTTAATAGGGGGGATGCCGTTGACATAAGTCTGTTGTTAGGTTAGTACGGTGAATCGGCGTGAAAGACTCCCTTTAAAAGGTGAGTGTTGCTTCCCCCCCCATCTCTTCATTTTTATTTTTGGTAAAACAACCCCTGTATCCTAAAACTGACACTTATTACTATGTTTACCTGTAACACCATCTGTCTGACAGTAATCAAAGACATGTATTAATCAAATAAATTTGTAAATGAAGAACAGTATCGATTGTATTTTTTTTATTTATTTTTTTTATTTTAATTTTAACATTTTTTTATTGAGAAATAAAGTACATACAAATGAAGTACATCATGTAATAAACCGGTTGAATGACAGGTTACAGACAGTATTATCGCTTGATAGCATATGCATTATAGAAGATGGGTGAAGGAAACTGTGAATCATGTTTTAAACATATTCCTAATTGTCTATCACCACTTTACTCAAAACCACAATCATTTCAGAGGCATTACAGACTGGTCCGGAGTTGCCCTATGCATTTACTAATAAAGCCCCCATAGATAATGCAATCCTATACGATTAACTATGTAAAGTTCCTGTATTTAGTCCAGGCACTCCATCTGGACTTGAAGGAAGAGAACCTTCTATCCTCCCAGGCTGATATCTCCTCAAATCTGTAGATCTGGTCTACTTTCTCTTTCCATTGGGATATTGAAGGGGATTCGGTTGATAACCAAAATTTCGGGACAAGTAGACGAGCTGCACTTAGCATGCTATAAAAGAGTTTTTTGTAGGAGTCTTTCTTAAGATGGGAGGACAAAATCCCAAAAGCGCTAATTGAGGGGTCATTGGAACTGTGAGGTTACAGATTTTGTTGGCCAGATCAAATATTTAGGACCACCAGATCCGTATAAGTGGGCATGTCCACCATATATGGAAGAATGTTCCTTTGTTTTCTGCACATCTCCAGCATGTGTCCGACCCAGTCAAACTGTATCTACAGGTGATATCTGGAGTCTTGTACCAGCGAGTTAAGACTTTATAGCTGTTTTCCTGGGTGCGGACACATCTGGAAGATCTGTGAGGAATCAGCAATAGTTGAGAGATCTCCTCCTGGGAAAATACAACACTCAGATCCTTTTCCCATAGCCCAATAAAGGCTGGTTTAGCCATATTTGTGGGTGAGATAAGCTTTTTGTATAATTGGGATATCAATCTCCTACGTCTAGAATGGTCGGATAACAAGCTCTCAAACCACATCAATGGACGCAGGAGAGATTCCATGGGTACATTTTGGGAAATGAAAGATCGAAGAAAAGAAAGAAGGTGCGGGAAAGGTTTGCATTCTGGGATGATGTGTAAAATCTCCTTATTGCTTAAAACCTTGCCTCCCTCTCCATATAAGGAAATAACTTTGATGGTAGAGTTCCTAACTGATTTCGGGAGACATACCCTTAGGTCACGCGAAGCATGAGCCAGGATGTCTCTTATTTGGAGCAGGGGTGACGGGAGGGGTATCATGAATTGTGAGCTTTGTAGCCATTTCCATGTCGAGAGAGTCGACTTGACAATTGGATTAAGTGACTTATTATGTGGTGGAAAATTGTCCATACCCACCAAGAGACCAGAAAGGCCCGAACCCAGGTCACTCTGCTCCATGGAGACCCACAACTTATCTACAAGTCCTGAAAGCCAGTCAACTACCCGTGATAGTGCTACCGCTTTCCCATAAAGCTCGGGGTCCGGGAGTCCTATCCCCCCTTTAGTCTTAGGTCTGCAAAGAACAGAGCGAGCCAGTCGAGCCTTCTTCCCATCCCAAACAAACTTGCCAATTTCACTTTTAAGTCTATCATGATATGCTTTGGGGACAGGAATTGACAGGACCTGTTGCAAGTAGGTCAGTCTAGGTGATACTAAAGAGGTGACAATATTTTTTCTACCAAACCATGAGAGAGGAGGGTTCTTTAATAACAACAATTGGTCACTTATTGATTTCATGAGAGGGGAGTAGTTTAAATGAAATAGTGAGGTAGGGTCTGGGCTAATTTTAACTCCCAAGTAGGTAATGTATGGGGTATCCCAATTAAAGGGGGAACTGTCCTTCAATACTTTTTTAAGTGTAGGAGGGAGATCAATACTTAGGATATGCGACTTGCTCATATTGATTTTAAAATTGGAGTGGATACTAAATTGTTCCAAGATATTGTATATTAAGGGGAGAGCTTTGGTTGGGTTGGAATTCATTATGAGGAGGTCGTCCGCAAACGCCGCCACTTTGTGTTCTTGTTGATCCATTTTAATGCCCTCTATCCCCTTCTCATTTCTGAGCGCTTGCAGCAGTGTCTCCATGACCAATACAAAGATCAATGGTGACAGGGGGCATCCCTGTCTGGTGCCATTACGGATATTGAAGGGTGGGGACAAAGTGTCATTTATTATAATTGAGGCTGACGCATTAGAGTATAATGATAAGATGGCTTTAATATAGGGTTCAGGAATATTAAAAGCTCGGAGGGCTTCCATCATGTAATCCCAGCTAACCCTATCAAAAGCTTTTTCTGCGTCCGTGCTAAGGAGGACCAGAGGATGACCAGTCTTTTTCACGTAATATATTGCATTTAGGACCTTAGCAGTGTTATCTCTGCCCTCCCTACCACGGACGAAGCCAACTTGATCAGTTTTGATTAAGGATGGGAGAAAACCAGAAAGGCGTGTCGCCAAAATCTTAGCTAATATTTTTAAATCTAAATTCAGCAAAGAAATGGGGCGATAGCTAGCGCATAGGGATCCATCTTTCCCCTCTTTTGGAATGATCGTAATATTTGCCCTAGTCATATCTGGGGAAAGGGGGACACCAGACAGGGAGCTATTGAAGACAGATAGTAGGTAGGGGCCTAATATTTTTCCGAATGTCCGATAGTACTGAGCAGGATAACCATCCGGACCCGGGCTTTTCCCTTTTGGAAGCTGTTTGATAGCTGTCATAATCTCGTCAAGTTTAAATGGAGCCTGAAGGATTTGGGACTGGGAGTCTGTTAGCTTCGGCAAGGATAATGAGGTAAGGTAAGCCTCAACTGATTTTTCTGGGGAAGGAAGGGTGGAGGTGTTAGTGCCCTCCTCTACTTCTTTTATGTTATATAGAGAGTAATAGTATTTTTGGAACTGTTCAGCTATATCTGGGGTAGTGAATACTTCTCCTTTTCCTGGAGTTTTAATCTTATGAATATAGTTGTGAGATTTCCTTTGTTTTATGCGTTGCATCATAAATTTAGATGCTTTATCCCCATGCGCATAGTATTTGTGCTGTGCATGGAGGTAAAACTTTGCTGAGGACGTATTTAGGATATTTTTCAGTCTTGTTTTTGCTTCAGAAAGTTCTTCTAGGTGCGTTTGTAGTAGGGATTTTTTATGTAGGGACTCTAAATGTTGGATACGGGACAGGAGTTCTTCCATTTGTTTTTTCTTTTCTTTCTTGATTTTAGCTCCCCTGCATATGAAATGACCCCTCATGAAAGCCTTATGGGTATCCCATAAAGTGTGTGGTGAAGTTCCAGGAAGTGCGTTAAAGGAGAAGAACTCTTCTAATGAGGACTTCGTAATTTTTATATATTCCTCTGTGGTTATTAGCTGTTCATTTAGTTTCCACCTAAATGCCCTAGGTTCTAATAAGGGAGCGCGCATGGTTAAAAAAACCAGTGCATGGTCTGAAAGAATCATGGTACCAATGCGAGTCTGGGAACACAGGCTTAAATGTTCTTTGGACACCAATATGTAATCCAGTCTATGATAGGAATGGTGTGGTGATGAAAAGAAGGTGAAGTCCTTCCTGGTTGGGTTGAAGAGACGCCAAGCGTCAATCAATGCACTCTGCTGTAATTTTTTCTTAAGATGTTTCAAGGCTCTAAAAGAGGTTGCGGATTTCCCGGAAGTTGAGTCTATTAAGGGATCAAGTGTTAAATTTAGATCCCCTCCCAGGAGGACTACACCTTCCTTATAGGATTCTAAAAGGGAAAGCATTTCCACTAGCCACGATACCTGGTTGACATTGGGGGTGTATACATTAGCAAATGTGTACAATTGGTTAGCGATAGTTCCCTTCAGAAAGATATATCGACCTTCAGTGTCCTGAATATGCGACACTTATGTAAAAGGGAGTCCCCTCCAGAGCCCGATACTGACACCCCTAGATGCTGCAGAGTCAGAGCCGCAGTGATACCACTGTGGGAATAGGGATCGGGAAAGATCAGGATATTTATTGAACTTGAAATGAGTTTCTTGAAGCATCAGAACAGAGCATTTTTCCTTTTTCATATGGGAAAAGACCTGACTCCGTTTAGCTGGGGCATGGAATCCCTTTACATTGAAGGATCCTACGCATATATCAGCCATCTATCATAGGAGTATCAGTCTGTTGCTCGCTTTGATAGATCCTGTGTGTGTATAATATAAGGGTACTTAGCTTCCCTTGGTGAAGCATCTGGGGTCCGGAGAAGACACCCTCCCACCTTGGCATGAATCTTAGAAACTGAAGAGAACCTGTCATTAAAACAAAAAACATACAACATAAGTGAAAAACATAACAACAAAGTGTTTCGTTAACCCTGAGAGGAAGAGCAATGAAGCTCAAGTGGTACAATAGGGGAGGGGGGGTACACAACATAATGTGACTTGGTGTATTACCCTCGTAAGGATCAAAATCTTGGATCCCGCAAGGTACAAGAACAGGTGGAAGAGATAATCTTGTCCTTGTGGGCGTGAATATAAAAACCTAAACATAAATGGCCTATATAGGACAACGTAAAGGAAAGAAAGCGTGTAAATGGCGGTTATACTTATATAATGGACGCTCTAGTATGTCGTAAGAAGAGGAGTCTCTTAATCTTCATTAAGTGGAAGTCTTCTTGGCGTTGAGGAGTTACGGCCTCTTCTAGATCTTTGAGGCTTGGCAGGGCGAGGTGTCTCCCACGGAGCGATTGAAGGAAGATTGGCTTCTGGAATGTTATCTGGAATAATGTCCCAGTTTTCAATGTGAAGATGATTAATTTGCAGGATGTCAAATGCTTTGGTCAGGTCCTGATATGATGAGATGGAAAATCTCTGGCCATTAAAGAGGAAAGACAGGCCAAAGGGAAAGAGCCACTTATACATCACTTTATTATTACGCAGCCATTCAGTTAGTGGTTTCAGGGCTCTCCTTTTCTTCAGAGTGGTTTGTGCTAAGTCCTGATATATTGAAATAGGACAGTCATCCAGACTTATTTGTGGGGAACTTCTTGCTTTATTCAATATTGCGTCCTTGACAGGGTAATGTAGGAATTTACAGATCACATCCCTAGGCGGTTCTGTAGGCTGGGGTTTAGGGCGCAGTGCTCTGTGTGCTCTCTCAATGATTATTTCATGTGTAGAGTCAGGACCCAGGAGCTGCATGCATATGTTGGTTACAGCTTCATTTATTTCAACTGTGTCCACTGTCTCAGGTATGCCTCTAAAACGCAAGTTATTGCGTCTTCCCCTGTTTTCCTGGTCTTCCAGGAGTGTGTACAGGGCATTCAGGTGCTTCTGGTGTTGAGACAGCGTGGAAGAGATATTTTTCTGATGCAATATTATCGCCGACTGTGTGTCCTCTAACACTTCTACCCTTCTTCCTATGTGGCACATGTCTTCCTTGATGGAGGTGAGATCGTATCTCAGGGGCTCTAGCGCTTCATTCTGGGCGTCTTTCAGAAAAGATCTAGAGATAGGCAGGGTATCCGTCTCAGGGGAGGTGTCCCTTACCTTCTCATGGACGGCTGCAGGCTTCATGCTGTTCCCCGCCGCTCTCGGCGTGCCGGGCGCCATCTTAGATTCTTTAGCTACATGAGCTTGAGCGGCTTTCCTCAGGAATTTCTCCATTGATTCGTTTGGAATCGCCTCTTTGCTCGTTCCTTGTGAGTCTCCAGGTCTGGGGCCACCTATCTTGACCATTGTGGGTCCAAATCGCAGGTTAATTAGGGCTGTGAGGGAATTTTACACAGCAGAGCTGCACTTCAAGCTGCCATCTAGCTCCGGTGCAGGCTCCGCCCCCCGTATCGATTGTATTTTGATGTGAACAAATTCTGAGACATTCAGTTACTGGAGATGCATCAAACAAGCACATTTTTAGGCACTGAAATGTTAGTTATGATGAGTAATCTTGTCATTTAATGTTTATTAAAATGCTTTGTTTACCTCACTGGGGAATTTTGCAATTTCCACGAAACAGAATTGTTATTTTGAATTGATCAAGTAGCAAAAATTGCATGACTATACTACCTAAAATGTCCATTTATCAAACCACTAGTATCCTATGCTAAATTATGATATGATAAAGTATTAAAATATGATATGTGCTTTCTAGTAATCTCATTTACCAGTCAGTAGCTTAGAAACAAGCTCGGACTGGCCAACAGGGGTACAGGGGAATCCCCCTGTGGGTCCCTGAGCAAGGTGGGCCCCTAGTCTCCCATCCCCTGCACAAGTGGCACATGACACATTAGACTTACTGCACTATATGCATATATTCAATGTACAGCACCTCAAGCAGCCTATGTTCATATAAAAAAAAACTTGTTAGATTATTTATTATATTTGAATGTATCCATACAGTGGGCCCCCCCAATTTTTTTTTTACTGGTGATCCCAAGGTACCCCAGTCCAACACTGCTTAGAAATGTAGGAATGACTTGTCATTAAATACACTGTATCGTATGTGTCAGCAATGTGTGTTCCTCTGACTCTGCTCTACCTCTGATCCCATGCACAATTGGTAACTAACATTTCTATTGGCATTTGTAAATGGCACTTTAGTCAGTGTGTGTCACCGCCAGACATCTGAGAAGCTCTGACAGACGTTCTTCAGAACCTCCTGCTTGAGGTTCTTTTGTTTTGCTTTCGTTTTGTTATCTAGTTTCCCTCTCTCAGCTGTCATCTAGTTGCACTGATTGCATCCCTTTATATCCCCTCCCATACTGCATCACTTTGCGGTTTATACAACTTCCTGGAGTGTGTACATGCTGGATGCTACAACTGAGGCTTCTACAGATAAGTCTGTTCATTTATTTGTGTTTTCCTTTTTGCTTGATCCTAGGTGACCCTGACACCCTCCGTATTTAGTGTAGGGAGCCGGTGGTCGTGTCCCCTCACTATTATAGGGTGTTCAGGTGTCATACAGTCGAGGCACGAGAGCATGCAATTTTCTATCATAGAGATCTTTGCATGGGCTGAGAAGACAGGGAGAGTTTCAGGGCTTAAATAGGGGTCACCCTTTGTTCCTTAGTTTCGGATCAAGCCAGTCGGATCCTTATTTGTAACTTCTTGTTTTCTGCTACAACATCCGTGACAGTGTGCGGTAGAGTACATCCAATGGAGGCAGCAGCTATGGGGCCCATGGAGTGGTGCAGATAAATGGCTCTGCCTAATTATAATCACACTTAATACCTTGGCTCCCAGCCAGGCCCTCCATTTCTGCACCCTGTACATAGTCCCAGCCTTACCCAGACCATCAGTGGCAAACAGTGACTCCATAGCAGCTCGAGACCCTACAAGCGCTCTATTTCTCTCCTCCCTGCTGGGCGCTGGCCAATCAGCATTAGAAGTGCTAGCAAAGCTTGCTGCTGAGCAGGGAAACCTTAGTGAGCTACATTACATAATAACAGCAGCACCAGGGAGAGTGTAACAAAACAATGTATTTTTAACCCTAACTGTTTAATTAGATTATTTATAGTAATTAGATTTTTACTGTCAAAATTGGCGTCGGTATGGGAGGGGACAGGGGAGACTAGTGAAATGAGCTAGGTATGAGGAATGGGGGCCCAATTCAGATTCTTGCTATGTGCCTCTTAAATAGAAATAAACTGTACACTGTGCCTCCTGAATACAAATAGGCCCTTCATATGGTCAAGAATAGGAATATGCCCCATGCTGTGCCACCTTAATAAATAATGGGCCACTCTATGCCACTGAAAAAACTATTCTGCATGCTATGACCTCTGATTAAAGTGTGGCTTCTACTCTATACCCCCTATTTGAATTGGGCTCTACACATTGATAAAATTATGGCTTCAATGTTGCATGAACAAAGTTTGCTTGTTACCCCAAAAAGTAATGCCTTCTATCAGCCCATGTTGTATGAGCAGAGACAGAGAGGACCTGGTCCTAAAGCTGGGAAGAGGTTTGGCCTTCAGGAAGCAGAATCTGCTGCCCTCAGCTAAGGCTTCACACCACTTCCTAGTATGTATATGGTGTATTTACAGTATGTGTGTTGCATATATATGGTGTATGTATATGTAAACATGTGTAGTGACGCTGCGTGTCCACCTTTGTGTAGGGAACCGGTTAAAAATTAGAATCCCACCCCTGGAGAGATGCCACAAATACAACATCTGAGTCTGTCAGCACTTGGATGAGGTGATCCCATAGGCTTGTATTATAAGGAGAAAGCAGAACAAGAGTTCATTTGTACTAGTTTTGAGCTAGTGAAAGAAACAGAATTTTGGATTCAGGGAATACATTTCCAGCACGAATTACTGGAAAAGACAATCGAGCCAAGTTTAAGAGTACAAGCAGGTTGCAAATTGCAGATCAGAAGGTCTGAAAATGAAGAATAATTCCAGCCTAAAACTCAGTGAATCTTTTCTTTTAATCCAAGTTAACCACAAACATATGGAAAATGTTTTTCTTGTCAAAGGTGCTCATAGCCGTTAAGTTTCATATCCTTCCTTTAAGTCATGTTTATGACTTTGCTTCAGATTCCTTATTTACTATGACCGTTCCACATTTCAAGTGTAAAAGTATTTGTCTCACATTAATGCATTTACAGTTTGAATAACCTTTGATACTGATAAAGAATCTTTATTAAAGATGACTTAATGTACATCTTACAGACATTTGTATCCAGAATAATGGAATTTATATCACATTTTTATTTTAGAACTTCATCATATATTATTTTCGAATCGAGGATCCGAATTTCAGAACAAATTTGATTCTCTGCGAAGCCGAATTTCCTTGTGCTTCGTGGTAGCAAATCGATTTAACCTGAAATAGTGCAAAAAAATAAAAAAGATAAAAATCATGCTTATCTGCTCTATGTGCTTGCCATGGGTTGGCTACTGCCATCTTGCCTGAATATCTCATCCAAAATCCTGTGCGCAGTGACGTATGAGGACATCATCTCGGGCCACGGGAGATTTCTCGGCAGCTCTTTAAGCAAGATGGCGGTGGCTTACACATCGTGAAAAAATGGAGCAAGTAAGTATGATTTTTTATTTTACACCGTGTTATGTATATCAGATGCCGCAATCATGTATGAAGCATGTAAAGGGTACAATGACGAGGGAACGTCACAATTGCCGCTCCCTGTCATTGCACCCACTACTTACAAAGAAATGCGTTTTATGAAGCAGCCAAATCAAATTTTCAAATACTTTGCTCTTATCTAATCACAGTGATTGAGAGAAAACATTATATTGAGGATCTCAGGGTGAGGCCACATTCAGTAAGACAGATGGGTTGCCATGGGAAACAACAGTGGCAAGATTTTTTGTAAGAAAAAAGCTTTCTGACCAGCAAAAGCCTGAGGTCAATTGTGTAGTTTTAAGAGAGAAACAGCTAATTTCTGGCAAAATCATGAGACCATTTAACAATCATTTTAAAAATCATGGCATTTGCCATTTTCAGATTGATCAGTCTTGTCAGTTCCACCCCGATGGGATTCATCAGGTTAAATTGCAGCCTAATTAATACAAATTAATGCTTAGATCTTCTGTGAGGTGAAAGATACTGCAGTGTTGTGCATATTGGGTTGAAATTTCAACTACATATTTAGTCAAATAAAATCTACCCAAAGTACTTTGATGAATGTGTTTTATGAATTTTGAGCCAAATGCAGAAATAGATCTAAAAATGGACTGTATTGGGGCTTATTCACACGTCTGTGTTTGTTTTGTAAAAAAACAAATCTTGATCGCTTTGCACCTGAATTTTGCATCTGAGTTCAGGACAAGCGTCAGTGTTTCACCATGGTTAATCTATTTTCTACTAGAGATGTTGCGAACCTAAAATTTTCCGTTCGCGAACGGCGAACGCAAATTTCTACAAATGTTCGCGAACGGGCCAACCGGGCGAACCGCCATTGACTTCTATAGGCAGGCGGATTTTAAAACCCACAGGGATTCTTTCTGGCCACAATAGTGATGGAAAAGTTGTTTCAAGGGGACTAACACCTGGACTGTGGCATGCCGGAGGGGGATCCATGGCAAAACTCCCATGGAAAATTACATAGTTGACGCAGAGTTAGATTTTAATCCATAAAGGGCATAAATCACCTAACAATCCAATTTTTTTTTTAACAACGTGGTTTAAAACATCCAGTGTGTGTATATGATCAGGTATGATGTTGTATCGATCAGGTAGTGTAAGGGTTATGCCCACTTCAGACATTGACAGACCAAACTCCCCTTTTAATGCACCGCAAACAACCGCAAACAGTCCATTTGCCCAAGGTTGGATACCAAGATAGCAATGCTCCGTTGATGTCATTGAAGGTTTCTTCCTCCACCCAACCACGTACAACACCAAGGGTCCCGGAAAGGTGAATTGAATTGATTTTTCGAATTGGGAGATGGTTAAAAAAACGCTGGCTCCCTCCCCTTTGTTTGAATCCACGGTCACTGCGTCTGTGCAGTGCAATTTACTGTCCCACCCGATATGAGTGCTATTTTCTATAGTTCTGTCTTCTCATCGGTTTACGCCCCCAATCTGGGGTCCATTTATTAAATGGATTTTTCGAACGGCGAGATGGTTTGTTTGAATCCACGCCACGGTCACCGCGCCTGTGCCGTGCAATTTACTGTCACACCCGATATGAGTGCTATTTTCTGTAGTACTATTCTCATCAGTTTAATTCCTGTTACGTGACGTCCCCAATCTGGGGTCCATGTATTAAATAGATTTTTTAGAACGGGGAGATGGTTAAAAAAACGCTGGCTCCCTCCCCTTTGTTTGAATCCACGCCACGGTCACTGCGTCTGCGCCGTGCAATTTACTGTCACACCCGATATGAGTGCTATTTTCTGTAGTACTATTCTCATCAGTTTTATCCCTGTTACATCCCATATCAGGGTGGGATTGTCTTTTGTGAAAAAAAAATTTAGGCCGGGTACCTTCAACTGCCTTCACAGTGACAGACCAAACTCTGATACACCAAACATAATTGATTTTAGGAACCGGGAGATGGAAAAAGCAGCTTGGTCTGTCCTCTTACTCCCAAGTTGGGGCACTGCGCGTGCACGGAGCAATGTGCTGTTTCACCCTATATGAGTGGTGTCTTAACTAGGGATGAGCGAACTCGAACTGTATAGTTCGGGTTCGTACCGAATTTTGGGGTGTCCGTGACACGGACCCGAACCCGGACATTTTCGTAAAAGTTCGGGTTCGGTGTTCGTCGCTTTCTTGGCGCTTTTGTGACGCTTTCTTGGCGCTTTTTGAAAGGCTGCAAAGCAGCCAATCAACATGCGTCATACTACTTGCCCCAAGAGGCCGTCACAGCCATGCCTACTATTGGCATGGCTGTGATTGGCCAGAGCACCATGTGACCCAGCCTCTATTTAAGCTGGAGTCACATAGCGCCGCCCGTCACTCTGCTCTGATTAGCGTAGGGAGAGGTTGCGGCTGCGACAGTAGGGCGAGATTAGGCTGATTAACTCCTCCAAAGCACTTGATTATTGATCGATCTGCAGCTGTGGATCATTGAGCTGCTGATACTCAATTGCTCACAGTTTTTAGGCTGCCCAGACCGTTTGTCAGTCACTTTTTTCTGGGGTGATCGGCGGCCATCTTGTGCGGTGCTGTGACCAAGTGCATCCAAGCTGCGACCAAGTGCATTTAACCCTCAATGGTGTGGTTGTTTTTTGGCTAAAGCCTACATCAGGGTGAAGCTGTCACACCAAGTGCATTTAACCAGCGATAGTCTGTTTATTTTTTGGCCATATACTACATCAGGGGCAAGCTGCGCCTGTCACCAAGTGCATTTAACCCTCAATGGTGTGGTTGTTTTTTGGCTAAAGCCTACATCAGGGTGAAGCTGTCACACCAAGTGCATTTAACCAGCAATAGTCTGTTTATTTTTTGGCCATATACTACATCAGGGGCAAGCTGCGCCCGTCACCAAGTGCATTTAACCCTCAGTAGTGTGGTTGGTCAAGCTATCACACCAAGTGCATTTAACCAGCAATAGTCTGTTCATTTTTTGGCCATATACTAAATCAGGGGCAAGCTGCGCCCGTCACCAAGTGCATTTAACCCTCAGTAGTGTGGTTGGTCAAGCTGTGACACCAAGTGCATTTATCCAGCAATAGTCTGTTCATTTTTTGGCCATATACTACATCAGGGGCAAGCTGCGCCCGTCACCAAGTGCATTTAACCCTCAGTAGTGTGGTTGGTCAAGCTGTCACACCAAGTGCATTTAACCAGCAATAGTCTGTTCATTTTTTGGCCATATACTACATCAGGGGCAAGCTGCGCCTGTCACCAAGTGCATTTAACCCTCAATGGTGTGGTTGTTTTTTGGCTAAAGCCTACATCAGGGTGAAGCTGTCACACCAAGTGCATTTAACCAGCAATAGTCTGTTAATTTTTTGGCCATATACTAAATCAGGGGCAAGCTGCGCCCGTCACCAAGTGCATTTAACCAGCAATAGTCTGTTCATTTTTTGGCCATATAATACATCAGGGGCAAGCTGCGCCTGTCACCAAGTGCATTTAACCCTCAATGGTGTGGTTGTTTTTTGGCTAAAGCCTACATCAGGGTGAAGCTGTCACACCAAGTGCATTTAACCAGCAATTGTCTGTTCATTTTTTGGCCATATATATACTACATTAGGGGCAAGCCGCGCCCGTCACCAAGTGCATTTAACCCTCAGTAGTGTGGTTGGTCAAGCTGTCACACCAAGTGCATTTAACCAGCAATAGTGTGGTTATTTTTTGGCCATATCCCAGTCTAATTCTGTCACTAAATCCATACCGGTCACCCAGCACCTAAATACTAGGCCTCAAATTTATATCCCGCTAAATCTGTCGTTACCGCTGTACTGTTAGTGTCCGTCAAAGCACATTTTTTGTTCAGGGTTGAAATACAATTCCCAATTTAGCAATTTCATAATTTAGTGGTTTCTGCTATATCAGAGCTATTTGAAATCTATCCCTAAAAGGGTATATAATATTCAAGGTGCACATAGGGTCATTCAGAATAACTTCACACACACGCTACTGTGCATTTCCAAGTCTAATTCTGTTAGTAAATCCATACCGGTCACCCAGCGCCTAAATACTAGGCCTCAAATTTATATCCCGCTAAATCTCTCGTTACCGCTGTCCTGTTGTGGATGGGAAAGTTATTTAGTGTCCGTCAAAGCACATTTTTTGTTCTGGGTTGAAATACAATTCCCAATTTAGCAATTTCTTTATTTAGTGGTTTCTGCTATATCAGAGCTATTTGAAATCTATCCCTAAAAGGGTATATAATATTCAAGGTGCACATAGGGTCATTCAGAATAACTTCACACACACGCTACTGTGCATTTCCAAGTCTAATTCTGTCAGTAAATCCATACCGGTCACCCAGCGCCTAAATACTAGGCCTCAAATTTATATCCCGCTAAATCTCTCGTTACCGCTGTACTGTTGTGGCTGGGAAAGTTATTTATTGTCCGTCAAAGCACATTTTTTGTTCTGGGTTGAAATACAATTCCCAATTTAGCAATTTCATAATTTAGTGGTTTCTGCTATATCAGAGCTATTTGAAATCTATCCCTAAAAGGGTATATTATATTCAAGGTGCACATATGGTCATTCAGAATAACTTCACACACACGCTACTGTGCATTTCCAAGTCTAATTCTGTTAGTAAATCCATACCGGTCACCCAGCGCCTAAATACTAGGCCTCAAATTTATATCCGCTGAATTTGAATACAATACATTGGGCCAAATAATATTTTTGTTGTTGTGGTGAACCATAACAATGAGGAAAACATCTAGTAAGGGACGCGGACGTGGACGTGGACATGGTCGTGGTGGTGTTAGTGGACCCTCTGGTGCTGGGAGAGGACGTGGCCGTTCTGCCACATCCACACGTCCTAGTGTACCAACTACCTCAGGTCCCAGTAGCCGCCAGAATTTACAGCGATATATGGTGGGGCCCAATGCCGTTCTAAGGATGGTAAGGCCTGAGCAGGTACAGGCATTAGTCAATTGGGTGGCCGACAGTGGATCCAGCACGTTCACATTATCTCCCACCCAGTCTTCTGCAGAAAGCGCACAGATGGCGCCTGAAAACCAAGTAAGCAGTGGGCAAAAGCAGAACACCCGCCGCCAAGAGACTCCGCCTGCTACTGACCGCCGCCATCTGGGACCGAGCACCCCAAAGGCAGCTTCAAGGAGTTCCCTGGCATGGCACTTCTTCAAACAATGTGCTGACGACAAGACCCGAGTGGTTTGCACGCTGTGCCATCAGAGCCTGAAGCGAGGCATTAACGTTCTGAACCTGAGCACAACCTGCATGACCAGGCACCTGCATGCAAAGCATGAACTGCAGTGGAGTAAACACCTTAAAACCAAGGAAGTCACTCAGGCTCCCCCTGCTACCTCTTCTGCTGCTGCCGCCTCGGCCTCTTCCTCTGCCTCTGGAGGAACGTTGGCACCTGCCGCCCAGCAAACAGGGGATGTACCACCAACACCACCACCACCTCCGTCACCAAGCGTCTCAACCATGTCACACGGCAGCGTTCAGCTCTCCATCTCACAAACATTTGAGTGAAAGCTTAAATTCCCACCTAGCCACCCTCGATCCCTGGCCCTGAATGCCAGCATTTCTAAACTACTGGCCTATGAAATGCTGTCATTTAGGCTGGTGGACACAGACAGCTTCAAACAGCTCATGTCGCTTGCTGTCCCACAGTATGTTGTTCCCAGCCGCCACTACTTCTCCAAGAGAGCCGTGCCTTCCCTGCACAACCAAGTATCCGATAAAATCAAGTGTGCACTGCGCAATGCCATCTGTAGCAAGGTCCACCTAACCACAGATACGTGGACCAGTAAGCACGGCCAGGGACGCTATATCTCCCTAACTGCACACTGGGTAAATGTAGTGGCAGCTGGGCCCCAGGCGGAGAGCTGTTTAGCGCACGTCCTTCCGCCAAGGATCGCAGGGCAACATTCTTTGCCTCCTGTTGCCACCTCCACCTTCTCGGCTTCCTCCTCCTCTTCTTCCACCTGCTTATCCAGTCAGCCACACACCTTCACCACCAACTTCAGCACAGCCCGGGGTAAACGTCAGCAGGCCATTCTGAAACTCATATGTTTGGGGGACAGGCCCCACACCGCACAGGAGTTGTGGCGGGGTATAGAACAACAGACCGACGAGTGGTTGCTGCCGGTGAGCCTCAAGCCCGGCCTGGTGGTGTGTGATAATGGGCGAAATCTCGTTGCAGCTCTGGGACTAGCCAATTTGACGCACATCCCTTGCTTGGCGCATGTGCTGAATTTGGTGGTGCAGAAGTTCATTCACAACTACCCCGACATGTCAGAGCTGCTGCATAAAGTGCGGGCCGTCTGTTCGCGCTTCCGGCGTTCACATCCTGCTGCTGCTCGCCTGTCTGCACTACAGCGTAACTTCGGCCTTCCCGCTCACCGCCTCATATGCGACGTGCCCACCAGGTGGAACTCCACCTTGCACATGCTGGACAGACTGTGCGAGCAGCAGCAGGCCATAGTGGGTTTCAGCTGCAGCACGCACGGGTCAGTCGCACTACAGAACAGCACCACTTCACCACCAATGACTGGGCCTCCATGCGAGACCTGTGTGCCCTGTTGCGCTGTTTCGAGTACTCCACCAACATGGCCAGTGGCGATGACGCCGTTATCAGCGTTACAATACCACTTCTATGTCTCCTTGAGAAAACACTTAGGGCGATGATGGAAGAGGAGGTGGCCCAGGAGGAGGAGGAGGAGGAAGAGGGGTCATTTTTAGCACTTTCAGGCCAGTCTCTTCGAAGTGACTCAGAGGGAGGTTTTTGGCAACAGCAGAGGCCAGGTACAAATGTGGCCAGACAGGGCCCACTACTGGAGGACGAGGAGGACGAGGAGGAGGTGGAGGAGGATGAGGATGAAGCATGGTCACAGCGGGGTGGCACCCATCGCAGCTCGGGTCCATCACTGGTGCGTGGCTGGGGGGAAAGGCAGGACAATGACGATACGCCTCCCACAGAGGACAGCTTGTCCTTACCCCTGGGCAGCCTGGCACACATGAGCGACTACATGCTGCAGTGCCTGCGCAACGACAGCAGAGTTGCCCACATTTTAACCTGTGCGGACTACTGGGTTGCCACCCTGCTGGATCCACGCTACAAAGACAATGTGCCCACCTTACTTCCTGCACTGGAGCGTGATAGGAAGATGCGCGAGTACAAGCGCACGTTGGTAGACGCGCTACTGAGAGCATTCCCAAATGTCACAGGGGAACAAGTGGAAGCCCAAGGCCAAGGCAGAGGAGGAGCAAGAGGTCGCCAAGGCAGCTGTGTCACGGCCAGCTCCTCTGAGGGCATGGTTAGCATGGCAGAGATGTGGAAAACTTTTGTCAACACGCCACAGCTAACTGCACCACCACCTGATACGCAACGTGTTAGCAGGAGGCAACATTTCACTAACATGGTGGAACAGTACGTGTGCACACCCCTCCACGTACTGACTGATGGTTCGGCCCCATTCAACTTCTGGGTCTCTAAATTGTCCACGTGGCCAGAGCTAGCCTTTTATGCCTTGGAGGTGCTGGCCTGCCCGGCGGCCAGCGTTTTGTCTGAACGTGTATTCAGCACGGCAGGGGGCGTCATTACAGACAAACGCAGCCGCCTGTCTACAGCCAATGTGGACAAGCTGACGTTCATAAAAATGAACCAGGCATGGATCCCACAGGACCTGTCCGTCCCTTGTCCAGATTAGACATTAACTACCTCCCCTTAACCATATATTATTGGACTCCAGGGCACTTCCTCATTCAATCCTATTTTTATTTTCATTTTACCATTATATTGCGAGGCTACCCAAAGTTGAATGAACCTCTCCTCTGTCTGGGTGTCGGGGCCTAAATATATGCCAATGGACTGTTCCAATGTTGGGTGACGTGAAGCCTGATTTTCTGTTATGACATGCAGACTAATTCTCTGCTGACGTGAAGCCAGATTGTCTGTTACGGGACCTCTCTCCTCTGCCTGTGTGCTGGGCCTAAATATATGAAAATGGACTGTTGCAGTGGTGGCTGACGTGAAGCCTGATTTTCTGCTATGACATGCAGACTGATTCTCTGCTGACATGAAGCCAGATCCTCTGTTACGGGACCTCTCTACTCTGCCTGTGTGCTGGGCCTAAATATATGCCAATGGACTGTTGCAGTGGTGGCTGATGTGAAGCCTCATTCTCTGCTATGACATGCAGACTAATTCTCTGCTGACATGAAGCCAGATTGTCTGTTACGGGACCTCTCTCCTCTGCCTGGGTGCTGGGCCTAAATTTATGACAATGGACTGTTGCAGTGGTGGGTGACGTGAAGCCTGATTCTCTGCTATGACATGCAGACTGATTCTCTGCTGACATGAAGCCAGATCCTCTGATACGGGACCTCTCTCCTCTGCCTGGGTGCTGGGCCTAAATTTATGAAAATGGACTCTTACAGTGGTGGGTGACGTGAAGCCTGATTCTCTGCTATGACATGAAGACTGATTCTCTGCTGACATGAAGCCAGATTGTCTGTTACGGGACCTCTCTCCTCTGCCTGGGTGCTGGGCCTAAATATATGCCAATGGACTGTTGCAGTGGTGGCTGACGTGAAGCCTCATTCTCTGCTATGACATGCAGACTAATTCTCTGCTGACATGAAGCCAGATCCTCTGTTACGGGACCTCTCTCCTCTGCCTGTGTGCTGGGCCTAAATATACGCCAATGGACTGTTGCACTGGTGGCTGACGTGAAGCCTGATTCTCTGCTATGATATGAAGACTGATTCTCTGCTGACATGAAGCCAGATTCTCTGTTACGGGACCTCTCTCCTCTGCCTGGGTGCCGGGGCCTAAATATCTGAGAATGGACTGTTCCAGTGGTGGGTGACGGGAAGCCAGATTCTCTGCTATGGGACCTCTCTCCAATTGATTTTGGTTAATTTTTATTTTAATTAATTTCCCTATCCACATTTGTTTGCAGGGGATTTACCTACATGTTGCTGCCTTTTGCAGCCCTCTAGCCCTTTCCTGGGCTGTTTTACAGCCGTTTTAGTGCCGAAAAGTTCGGGTCCCCATTGACTTCAATGGGGTTCGGGTTCGGGACGAAGTTCGGATCGGGTTCGGATCCCGAACCCGAACATTTCCGGGAAGTTCGGCCGAACTTCTCGAACCCGAACATCCAGGTGTTCGCTCAACTCTAGTCTTAACTAGTACTATTCCTATCAGTTTAATCCCTGTTACGTCCCCTATCTGGGGACGTGTGTCGAATTGATTAACCATTGTCGAATTAACAAACCAATTCGACATCCTGGAATAATTTAGTTCTGAGTTTTGTACTTGCTTTGTATTGGAATTGATGGGGATTTTTTTAAATTGTCTGCATTATTTCTAATAAACTATTAAGAGACTTTATTATGATTTTTTTATTTTATGCATTAAAAACCCACCCATACAACTTAAAAAAAGATAAATAAATAAAATTATTTTTTTTCTATAAAAAATACATCCAATCGATCGCTTTTGGTCTGATCATAATGAAGCAACGGCCTTATCATCTGGGGTGTGGCAACATTGCCAACACACTCATAGAGGTGATGATCGCTTCATTGTGATACGCAAGCCCCTTCACCACAACAAGGTAACGATCACGAAAGGGGAATTGACACTTGTATGTGCCTTTTTTTTGTTTTGTTTTTGCAGCCACAGTGCAGCACCAGAGGCCAGAAAAAGTAGGCATGTACACATGCCTGAAAAATAACGTCATTGTTGCTGCCGCTGTTGTAGCAGTTGCCGGAAAAATTGATGTTTTCAAGGCAGAAAGGTGACTAAAACATTGTGGTTTGAACCCTAGTTGGTGGCGGAGAATTCACGAAAGTCATCCGGTATGCAGACATTAAATACAGCAGCGTGGGGACCATTTTGAGGCCAAGGCATGTCATCAGGCCTTTTGTTAGTTAAACGTATCCCTTACTGTCAGTCCCTTTGGGATCCATGCCTCATTTATCTTAATGAAGGTGAGGTAATCAACACTTTTTTGACCGAGGCGACTTCTTTTGTCAGTGACAATGCCTTTTGCTGCACTGAAAGTCCTTTCTGACAGGATACTTGAAGCGGGGCAGGTCAGAAGTTCTATCGCAAACTGGGATAGTTCAGGCCACAGGTCAAGCCTGCACACCCAGTAGTCAAGGGGTTCATCGCTCCTCAGAGTGTAGATATCTGCAGTTAAGGCGAGGTAGTCTGCTACCTGTCGGTCGAGTTGTTTTCTAAGGATGGATCCCGAAGGGCTGTGGCGATGTGTAGGACTGAAAAAGCTCTGCATGTCCTCCATCAACAACACATCTGTAAAGCATCCTGTCCTTGCCGCCGTGGTAGGAGGAGGATTACTTTCCCCTCTTCCCCTGTTAGATTCCCATTGTGCTGTGACATCCCCCTTATAAGCTGTGTAAAGCATATTTTTTAGTTTGGTTTTGAACGGCTGCATCCTTTCTGACTTCAGTAATTTGGTAACATTTCCACCACTTTCTGCTTATGCCGGGGGTCTAGTAGCGTGGCCACCCAGTACTGGTCGTTCTCCCTCATCCTTTTTATACGAGGGTCCCTCAACAGACGAGACAGCATGGAAGACTCCATTTGCACAAGGTTGGATGCCGAGCTACCCATTTCCCGTTCCTCCTCCTCACTGATGTCATTGACGGTCTGTTCTTCCCCCCAGCCACGTGCAACACCACAGGTCCCAGATAGGTGACAACAATGAGCACCCTGGGATGCCTGCTGTGGTTGGTCTTCCTCCTCCTCAAAGCCACATTCCTCCTCTGACTCCTCTTCCTCATACTCCTCTTGCAGCGTTGCTGCAGGTCAAGCAAGTGATGATCACAAGGCTGTTTCTGGTGGTGATGGTGACCACAACGCTTCCTCTTCACGCTCATCTACAGCCTGATCCAGCACTCTTCGCAGGGCATGCTCCAGGAAGAAAACAAATGGGATGAGGTCGCTGATGGTGCCTTCGGTGCGACTGACTAGGTTTGTCACCTCCTCAAAAGGACGCATGAGCCTACAGGCATTGCGCATGAGCGTCCAGTAACGTGGCAAAAAAAATTCCCAGCTGTCACGGAAGGTGTACAGGAAACAAAACAATGCAAAATGAATATATGACTCACTGGATCCAAAACTAAGGAACAAAAGGGAGACCCCTGCATAAGACCTGGCACTCTCCCTGCTTGTTCAGCCTATGTGAAAATCCCAATGGTGGATGATAGTATATCCACGTACCTCGACTATATACCACCTGAACACCCTACAATAGTGAGGGGACACGACCACCGGCTCCCTACACTAGACACGGAGGGAGTCAGGGTCACCTGGGATCCAGCAAACAGAAAATCACAAATAAATGTACAGCACTTATCTTGTAGAAGGCTGGAAAATAGGATCAGCATGCACACACACTCTGTCATGGAACCATGAACCAGACGTACAACAAGAGATAAGTGGAAATAAGAAGGCTTTATTGAAAATCAAGCTGTAAGGCAAAAGTCCAAACGGATGGCTAAACCGAAGCAGGGTCTTGCAAAGCCAGAGGTCAGGAACCAGAAGGGTAGTCAGACGAAGCCTGGATCGGGAACCAGCAGGGTAGTCAGATGAAGCCTGGATCAGGAACCAGCAGGGTAGTCAGACGAAGCCAGGATCAGGAACCAGAAGCAGCAGCAGTCTTAGAAGCATGTGAACACAGGAGGACCAAGCAAGGAACTGAAGCCACAGATCTCCTATATATATGAGCTAGGCATCCAGCTCCTCCCAGTGGGAAGGAGTAGCCGCAGGGTGGGAGGCTACAAGAAACCCAGAAACCAAGATGGCCGCCAGCACATGTCAAACGAAGGAGAACAGCAAGAAGGTAAGACCATGACACACTCCAGGAAGTTGTATAAGCCGCACACTAATGCATTATGGGGAGGAATTTAAAGGGATGCAATCAGTCCAACTACATGACAGCTGAGAGAGGCTAACGAGATGAGGAACTGAAATTCAAAACAAAGAAAACTCAAGGAGGAGGTTCTGAAAGGCTTCTGTCAGAGCTGTCTGGTTGTGACACCAGCTCCGCAGAGGCTGTCCTAGCACCCCGGTCATACAAATATTCATTGACAGCTTTTTTTTGTTGGAGGAGGCGGTCGAACATTAGGAGTGTTGAATTTCAACTTGTTGGGCTGTCGCAAATCAAGCGCCTCACTGGCATGTTGTTTCGGCGCTGAATGTCTGGAAAGTGCACCATGGCCGTGTAGAAACACCTGAAATGGCAGCACACCTTCCTGGCCTGCTTGAGGACGTCCTGTAAGCCTGGGTACGTAAGCCTGGGTACTTAGACACAAAGCGTTGTACGATGAGATTCAACACATGTGCCATGCACGGCACATGTGACAACTTGCCCAAATTCAATGTCGCCAACAAATTGCTTCCATTGTCACACACCACTTTGTCGATCTCCAGTTGGTGCGGGGTCAGCCACTGATCCAGCAGTGCATTCAGGGTGGACAGGAGTGCTGGTCCGGTGTGGCTCTCTGCTTTCAGGCAAGTCAACCCCAAGACAGCGTGACACTGTCGTATCCGGGATCTGGAATAGCCCCTGGGGAGCTGGAGGCATTCAGTTGATGTGCAGTCAGACACCGCAGCAGAAGAGGACTCAGCCGAGGAGGTTATGGAAGAGGATGGAGTAGGAGGAGTAGAGGAGGTGGCAGTAGGCCTGCCTGCAAGTCGTGGCGGTGTCACCAACTCCGCTGCAGAGCCACGCATTCCATGCTTGACAGCCGTCAGCAAGTTGACCCAATGTGCAGTGTAGGTAATATACCTGCCCTGACCGTGCTTTGCAGACCAGGTATCAGTGGTCAGATGGACCCTTGCCCCCACACTGTATGCCAGAGATGCCATGACTTCCTTTTCAATCAATGAGTAGAGGTTTGGGATTGCCTTATTAGAAAAAAATAATCGTCCGGGTACCTTCCACTGTGGTGTCCCAATAGCGACAAATTTTCTGAAGGCCTCAGACTCCACCAGCTGGTATGGTAAAAGCTGGCGGGCTAAGAGTTCCGTCAAGCCAGCTGTCAGACGCCGGGCAAGGGGGTGACTCTGTGACATTGGCTTCTTACGCTCAAACATTTCCTTTACAGCCACCTGACTGTGGGCAGATGAGATGGAACTGCTGAAGGTGAGAGGTGGAGTGGCGGGTGGTTGAGAGGGGGCAAGGAGGACAGCACTGGTTGTTATGGCTGAAGATGCTGGACCAGGAGGAGGATGGTGGCTCTAAGCTTGTGTGCTGCTTCTACTCGTCATCATGTGTTGATCCTATAGGCATTTGTGATGTGAGATCATGTGCCTTCGCAAAGCAGTTGTACCTAGGTGGGTGTTGGATTTCCCATGACTCAGTTTCTTTTGGCACAGGTTGCAAATGGCATCGCTGTTGTCAGAGGCAAACACACCAAAAAAATGCCACACTGCTGAGCTTTGCAATGACGGCATTCTGGTGGTGGCAACAGCATGCGTTGATTGGCGTGCTGTCTGGCTGATCCCGGGTGCCGATACATGCTGTCTGACTGTGCCACTAGCTGCTTGCGACGACCTCTTCCTGATTCCAACTCGTCTCCTCCTTCTCTCTGTCTCCCCTTATGAACTTTTCCCCTCTTCTTCTTCTCTTCGAGCAGGCACCCACGTGGCATCCACGGACACATCGTCATCATCAACCACTTCACTTGTATCTGACACCTCAGCAAAGGAAGCAGCGGTGGGTACAA
This sequence comes from Bufo gargarizans, assembly GCF_014858855.1. Classification (NCBI taxonomy): domain Eukaryota; kingdom Metazoa; phylum Chordata; class Amphibia; order Anura; family Bufonidae; genus Bufo; species Bufo gargarizans. Next base: position 416,005,840 of record NC_058082.1, read on the forward strand.
CATCATCATCACACTGTACGTCCATGTGTGTAATGCTGCCTGACTGAGACATATCCCTGTTATCTACATCCCCTGGCAATAATGGTTGCGCATCACTAATTTCATCCAACTGATGTGTAAATAACTCCTCTGAGGGATCAAGTGAAGCGGCTGTGGTGGTAGTGGTGGTGGTGGCGGCGGGCGGGAGAGTGATAACTTGAGAGCAGGTGACCAAAGCTGAGCTGGAGGAGGATGGTGCTTCAAAGTTCTTAGCGGAAGCTGTTGAAGATTGGGTGTCCTGTGTAAGCCAGTCAACTATTTTCTCAGAATTTTTTGGGTTCAGGGTACGTGGCCTCTGAACACTGGGCATTATTCCAGGGCCAGTGGAAATCACAGCACCACGACCACGACGGCCACTGCGGGGTGGCCTGCCTCTGCCTGTCATTTTTTTTATTTTTATGTGAAGTGTTACTATGCGTGCAAGGTACTGTGCAAACCTATATAAGTGGTGGGCACTAGGCAGTGGGCACAGTACAGTATGTGTGGCCCTGACACACGGGCTTGCAAATGTGATTATATCACAGAAAACATTTAAATAGTATATTTTTTTTATCTGCAAGGTATTTGAGTGAATGACACCCTGTAACGGTATGAGTGCAGGCCTAGCCACTAGCAGTATACAGTATGTGTTGCCCTGACACACACGGTCTTGCAAATGTGATTATATCACAGAAAAAAAAATTAAATTGATTTTTTTATCTGCAAGATATTTGAGTAAATGACACGCTGTAACAGTATGAGTGCAGGCCTAGCCACTAGCAGTATACAGTATGTGTGGGCCTGACACACACGGGCTTGCAAATGTGATTATGTCAGAAAAATATTAAATATATTTTTTTTTTATCTGCGAGGTATTTTCTGTTGCACCCTGTATGAATGGTATGCTGTCTGTGACTGAGCCTGCAGCCTCTCACACACGGGCAGCCAGGCAACTGCAATATAGATTGCAGCTTCCGAATGAATCTAAAATAGATGCTGTCCAGGCGGTGGGAGCGTCTGGGAGGGAGGGTCTGCTGCTGATTGGCTGGAATGTGTCTGCTGACTGTGAGGTACCGGGTCAAAGTTTACTCAATGATGAAGTATAGGGGATGGACCGAACATCGCATATGTTCGCCCGCAGCGGCGAACGCGAACAAGCAATGTTCGCTGGGAACTATTCGACGGCGAACTATTCGGGACATCACTACTGCTCAACCCTGCCAGTCCTACTGCCCTCTGGCTAAGAGGAATCAGCACATGGTGAGGCAGGCTGCGTTAATGCATTGGTCTGCTACAGAGTTGTTGTGCCTTATCTGTGAATTTTTTTAGGAAAAACTTGATATTTTGAAACATTTTAACCAAATAAACAAACTTCTTACAGGTAATTAAAAATAGTTGATATCATATAAATAATATTTTTAAAACAGTAGTCAATAAATACAGTAATTACACAACATGATTAACAAACCAAAATAAATCTAATAAAATATGATTTTAAACATTTAAATTTAATAATATATCACAATTGAAAAAGTAATAATTTAAGGAATCAAGAAAAACATGATTTGAAACAATATAAAAATAGAACCAGAAAATTAGACATTACATGATTAAAACATTTCACAATTCATAAGAAATTAAAAAAATAATGTAATAAATGCATGATTAAAAATGTACAATATAATAAATTGATCAAATATATACTAATAAATACACATGATATATTAAAAATAATATTTTAAAACCAGTACTCAATAAATAAATACAAAAAGTAATCAACAAACTGAAAATAATCTAATTATACATGATTGTGAAGAATTTCATTCATATAGATTTCATACTTTAACGTAAAATAAATAAATGATTAGATGAAAACATGATTTTAAAATAATTAATAAATATAAAAAGATAAATTGACATTACATGATTCAAACTTTAAAAAACAGCATTATGGATTTAAAAAAGAAATTAATATATACATGATTAAAAATGAACAATTAATACCTATCCAATAAATATCAATAAATAAATACATAAATAAATAATTAAAAACATGAGGAATTGGCACTGAACAATTAAAAAAATAACGCAGTTTGGGAGGGAGAGCAAAGGAGAGGGATGGACAAGGGACCCTTCAGCGCCCTGAACTGACAGCGGGGGCCAAGAAGTCACTGCCAATCCAGGACTTCTTCATTTTAATAAATGTGAGTCTGTCCACGGGTCCGCTTGTCCATGACCACCCCACCTTCCGCGTTGAAAGCCCGCTCAGACAGTACGCTGGAGGAGGGAGCAAGATAGTAACTCCAGCACATACTGAGCGAGCTCATGGCAGGTGTCCAGCCTGGCAACTCAGTACTCCATGGGGTCATCGGTGCTCATGCTGTCAGAAGCACCTACCGACCCCATATAGTCTGCCACCATGCGGTGGTGGTGACTGATGCTGCTGCTAGTGCTGGTACTGGGTCGCGCAGACTGGTAGAAGAGCCTCATCTTACACAGAAGGTCACCTGCTCGGCTGGTGCTGCTGGTGCCAGCCACCTGCTGGGAGAGATGGGCGGGGAGAACTGGAGCTTGAGGCCGAGGGTTTGCCTCCTTTAGCTGGTGGATCAGACAGGCCCACAATTTTTCAATACAAGCCTGCCTCCTGCTGACTGGGATGAACTGCTCCAGTTTCCCCTTGCAGTGAGGGTCGAAAATGGTGGTCAATCAGAATTCATCCCTCTCCTTAAATTTCTTGATCCGGGGTCCCCCCTGAGGCATTGCAGCATATGGTCAGCATGGGGAAGAGCACAGCCCGCTGTGACTCTTCGTGGCTGCCCGAGACCATGACCTCTTGATCCTCCTGCTGCTGATGCTGCTGCTCCAGGTCAGAGATGCCCCACCCCCAGACTAACGTTGCCCCCAACATCGGCTCTCCCTCCTGACCAGGCCCAGACTCCTGGACGTCCACTAATTCATCCTCCTCATCCTGGGCCTGGTCTTGGTGGAGCATGGTTGACTCTTCATGCTCCACCAAGGCACTCTTCCCAGGCTCGAGCAGGTGATCTAGTGTCCTGTCCAGCAGGAACACTAGGGGGAGCACATAATTGAGGCCAACATGCTCCCCGCTAAACATCTTTGTCGCCTGCTCGAATGGGCCAACACGTGGCACGTTAAAAAAAAAGCCCACACTGCGGAGCCATGTGCCGCCATTCTGGAAGGCGCCAGAAGTGATTCTGCATGGTGGATGGCTCGCTCCAGATACATTTGCAGTCTGCTTTTTGTCTCCTGTGCCCTGCAAGCTCTGACTGCTTCTCCTCCTCCTTCTTCTCCCTCTTTGCTGCTCTGTCTCTCCCTCTGAACTCCCCTACTCTTCCTCTCTTGTGGGCACTCATGTGACATCCATCAACACGTCATCATCGTCACCTTCACCACCACTGACATTTTAGATCTCAGAGTAGGCAACCACAGTGGTGTCCTCCCTCCTTGGGCTCATCTAGGTACTATCGTCAGACCGCTGGGTGGCGGCCGTTGCTGCCTCCTCTTCATAATCCAATGTCAAGAATGGCTGCACATCGGTAAGGTCTGGGAATGGATGGTAAAATACTTCCTCTGACTGGAGTGGAGGGGCTATGGTGGGGGTAGTGGTGTATTTGGGGGTGCACACAGCAGAGAGTGAAAATGGTGCAGATACAGAGAAAGAGGAGTGTGTAGAAGCGGAAGGCTGAATGAGCCACTCAACCAATTCTGGTGTGTCCTTTGAAGTAATCGCACGCGCCTTCTCCAACTTCCCACTTTGGTTCCGGCCTAGTGCACATGCCCGACCCCTACCACCCCAACGGAATGCCCTGGCTCTTTCTATGACTGTCATTTTCAATATGACCCTGTGCCTAAGTTCCTAGAGAAGAACAGTATTTGTGGAAGATGCAGGTATATCGAACCTCTTAATCAGTATTTTGTGGAAGCAGGTATATCACCCACTCAATCATTTTTTTTGGGGGGGGGGCAATAAGTATATCACACCCATTGCAAATAGTTGCTCCAATAGCGCTTGTGTCTCTATATAGCTGCAGGATCGCAGTAGAACCGCACACAACTGTTGCACAATACAAATGCACTATATATTTTCTATGTTAGAAAGTATATTATAGGTATATCAAGCCCCTCAATCAGTTTTTTGGGGGGCAACAGATATATCATACCCCCTGCAATTAGTTGTTCCAATAGCATTTGTCCCTCTATATATCTGCAGTATCGCAGCAGAACCGCACAAATGCTGCACAATACAAATGCACTATAATATACTTTCTATGTTAGAAAGTATATAAGTATATCAAATTCACACTTCTCAGTATATAATACCTATCGATAGCACACCTATACCAGTCCTTAAAAGGACTTTTGTGGCCCTATTAGCTAGCATTTGGTCCCAAAACTGGCAAAACACAGAATGTCAAATGGCTGCCTGATCGGGTTCTGTGATAGGGTGGCGGTGGGTCCATGTGCTGAAACATCTCATTTGGCTGTCCTGTCATCCTGATGAATGTGTCATGGGTCAAAGTTTGGCGCAATACAAAACAATATAGCACCGGCGGACGTGCAAAGTTTGCCACGAAACTACCGCCGAACGAACCGCAAGGCCATCTCTACTAACAAATATGAATTTTATGTGATTTAATTTAAGTTTATCGATAGAAAGATATATAGAGCAGAGATGGCCTTGCGATTCGCCCGGCAGTTGTTTCGTAGCGAACTTTGCTCGTTAGCAATTCGCTGAACATGCGAACATATGGCAATGTTCGCATGCGCCATATTCTTTTGCATTGCGTCAAACTTTGACCCATGGCACATCCATCAGGTGGGACAGGACAGCCAATTGAGACATTTAAGCACATGGACACATCCCCACCCTATAACAGACCCCAATCTGGCAGCCATTTTACATTCTGTGTTTTTCCAGTGTAGGAAGAGGTTGCTTTATGAAGCATGGACATGCTGTTAAGGACACCAAATGCTAGCTAACATGGCCACAAAAGTCCTTTTAAAGGCTGGCATAGGTGTTCTATCGATAGGTGTGACATACTGAGGAGTGTGATATACTTCTAACATAGAAAGTATATTATAGTGCATTTGTATTGTGCAGCAGTTGTGTGCGGTTCTGCTGCAATACCATAGCTATATAGAGGGACAAGCGTTATTGGAACAACTATTTCCAACGGGTGTGATATACCTGTTGCCCCCCCAAAAAACAATTGAGGGGTGCAATATACCTGCTTCCACAAAATACTGATTGAGGGGTGCAATATACCTGCTTCCACCAAATATTCATTTCGGGGATGCGATATACCTGCTTCTACAAAATACTGATGAAGATGTTCGGTATATCTGCTTACACAAAATACTGATTGAGGGGTGCGATATACCTGCTTCCACCAAACATTGATTGAGGCTTGCAATACACCGGCTTCCACAAAATACTGATTGAGGGGTGCAATATACCTGCCTCCACCAAATATTGATTCAGGGGTTCTATATACTTGTCTCTAGTGATGGCCTTGCTGTTCACCTGGTGGTCGGTTTGCGTCAAACTTTGCACGTTTGCAATCTGCTGAACATGCGAATATATGGCGATGTCAGCGCACCATATTCTTTTGCATGGCGCCAAACTTTGACCCATGAAACATCCATCAGGTGGGATAGGGCAGCCAATTGAGACGTTTCAGCACATGGACACACCCCCAACCCTATAACAGAACCCGATCTGGCAGCCATTTTACATTCTGTGTTTTGCCAGTGTAGGGAGAGGTTGCTTTATGAAGCAGGGACATGCTGTTAAGGACACCAAATGCTAGCTAACATGGCCACAAAAGTCCTTTTAAGGACTGGCATAGGTGTTCTATCGATAGGTGTGGCATACTGAGGAGTGTGATATACTTCTAACATAGAAAGTATATTATAGTGCATTTGTATTGTGCAGCAGTTGTGTGCGGTTCTGCTGCAATACCATAGCTATATAGAGGGACAAGCATTATTGGAACAACTATTTCCAACGGGTGTGATATACCTGTTGCCCCCCCAAAAAACAATTGAGGGGTGCGATATACCTGCTTCCACAAAATACTGATTGAGGGGTGCAATATACCTGCTTCCACCAAATATTGATTCAGGGGTTCTATATACCTGTCTCTAGTGATGGCCTTGCTATTCACCTGGTGGTTGGTTTGCGTCAAACTTTGCACGTTCGCAATCTGCTGAACATGCGAACATATGGCGATGTCAGCGCACCATATTCTTTTGCATGGCGCCAAATTTTGACCCATGAAACATCCATCAGGTGGGATAGGACAGCCAATTGAGACGTTTCAGCACATGGACACACCCCCAACCCTATAACAGAACCCGATCTGGCAGCCATTTTACATTATGTGTTTTACCATTGTAGGGAGAGGTTGCATTTTGGAGCAAGGACAGGCTGTTAGGAACTTAGGGACACCAAATGCTAGCTTATAGGGCCACAAAAGTAATTTTAAGGACTGGTAATGTTGTGCTATCGATAGGTGTGATACACAGAGGGGTGTGATAGACTAATAATATACATTCTAACATAGAAAGTATATTATAGTGCAATTGTATGCTTCCAGAAAATACTGATTGAGGGCTGTGATCTATCAGCTTCCACAAAATAGTGATTGAGATTTTCCATATACCTGCGTCTACAAAATTACTGCTTGAGGGTGATATACCAACTTCAAGTAACAAACGATTGAGGCCTGCTATATATCAGATTCCACAAATACTGCTCTTCTCTAGGGACTTTGGCACAGGGTCATTTTAAAAATTACAGGCAGAGGAAGAGGCAGGCCATTCCGCAGGGGTGGAAGGGGTCGGGCAGGTGCACCAGGCTGAAGCCTAAGTGGGAAGTTAGAGAAGGTGCGTGCGATTATGTCAAAGGGTGTACCAGAGTTAGTTGAGTGGCTCAATAAGCCTTCTGCTTCTGCACCCTTCTCATCCCCTGTATCTGCACCCTCCTCACTCTCTGCCGTGTGCACCCCCAAAGACACAACCACCACCACCATAGCGCCTCCACTGGAATCAGAGGAAAAATTTTCCCATCCATTCCCAGACCCTACTGATGCGCAGCCATTCTTGGCATCGGATGAGGAGATGGAGGTAGCAATGGCCACCACCTAGCGGTCTGATGATAGTACCCATATCAGCCCAAGGAGGGTGGTCCCCGCTGTTGCTGCATACTCCGAGATCGTTAATGTCAGTAGTGGTGAAGGTGACGATGATGACTTGTCGATGGACGTCACGTGCGTGCCCACAAGAGAGGAAGGGGGGGGGGGGAGTTCAGAGAGAGAGAGACAGAGTATCAGTGAGGGATGAGAATGAGGAGAAGCAGGCAGAACTCACAGTGCACAGGAGGCAAAAAGCAGACTGCAAATGTATCTGGAGCGAGCCATCGACCATGCACGCTCACATCTTGCGCTCCCCGGATGCTGACACATGGCTTTTTTTAACATGTCAGCTGCTGACAATAGTGTTGCCATCTGCAGCCTGTGCTGTCAACACGTAAGTCGCAGTAAGACAAACACTCACCTAGAGAGGACTGCCTGAGGACCTGGCCTCCAATCACCGAGCCCAGTGTGAGCAACGCTGTCAGAACCCACAAAGCCACACTCCCGGTGCTCCATGTCCTGCTTCTTCTCCTTCTCCTCTCTCCTCCCATTTGTCCTCCACTACATTTTCCACCTTGCCGTCTTCGCATTCATCTGGCACAAGGCAGGCTTCCGTGGCCCAAATGTTGGAGTGTAAAAAAAGATGACGCCAAATAATCCTATAGCGCATCGGCTGACCACTGGCTTGTTTGAACTGCTAGCCTTCCAACTACTGCCATATAAATTGGTGTACTCTGAGAACTTTGTGGCCATTGGCACACCGCAATGGAAGGTCGCCGAAAGGAAATATTTCTCCCAGAAGGGCATCCCTGAACTATATGGCCACATTTAGCAGCAAGTTAATATATCTCTGGCATACAGTGTTGGTGCCAAGATACATCTGACCACAGAAACGTTGTCAAGCAGACAAGGGCAGGGAAGGTACATAACTTTTACTACCCACTGGTTGAACCTTCTGACGGCTATCAAGCATATAACCCGTGGCACCCGTGTGGAGTTACTGCCACGGATTGCATGCAGGCTGGCCTCTACTTCTCCTCCTCCTCCTACTCCATCCTCCATCTTCTTCTCGACTTACTCCTCCTCTTCCACTTCCACTGCCTTTTCCGCTGCACCCCCCCAAGCTCCACAGAACCTATTTGACGTGCCAGGTGAGAGGTTGCCATGCTGTGCTGTGGCTGTTGTGCCTGGAAGCCAAAAACCACACCCGTCCTGTACTGCTTTCAGCTCTGCAGTCACAGGCCGATCAATGGCAAATCCCGCTCAATTTGACAGTTGGCAAAGTGAAGTGTTGCGCGACAATGGTGCCAATCTGCTGAGTGCGCTGAAACAGGGCAAAATGACATGCATGCTGTGCATGGCACACGTCCTGAACTTAGTCCTGCAGTGATTCGTTGCCAAATACCCCAGGGTCCAGGACGTCTTGCGGAAGGCCAGGAAACTCTCTGGCCATTTTAGAAGATTGTACACGGCTATGGCTCGACTTGCTGACGTTCAGCGGCAACACCACTTGCTTGTCAGACGTCTGATTGGTGACTGCCCGACGCACTGGAACTCCACCTTCTATATGCTTGATAGGCTGCTTCAGCAGAAACGTGCCGTTAACGACTACCTGTACGAAGTCCGCGGCAGGACAGGTTCTGGGGAGCTTGGTTTCTTTTCACCGCGCCAGTGGTTGCTCATGCACGACGCATGCAGACCTCTGCGTCAATTTGATGAGATCACCAAACTGGTCAGTCATCAATGACATCGTATCTTACGCCTTTTTTCTGGAGTGTGCATTGCGTCGTTTTATTGATCAAGCCGTCGAGGAGCAGGAGCTGGAAGGTGAGGAAGTCGCAATGCTGAATGAATTCCCAGGGGGGCTACTCCATCTTAAACATATCAGCAAGAGTCTGAAGAGGAGTCAGAGGAGGATGGTGGCTGGGAGGAGGAGGAGGAGGAGCAAGAAGAGCAGGCTTTAAACTTTTCGGGGATCCCTGGTGTTGTCCGTGGCTGGGGGGAGGAGATGAGGATGACATTCTCCTGGGCAAAGAGCAGGAGCAAGGGCGCTTTACCACTTCCAATTTAGTGCAAATGGGGGCCTTCATGCTCCAGTGTTTGAAGAAGAACCCCCGTATAAAAAGCATAACTGTCAAGGACCTGTACAGGGTGGCAACGTACTTAGACCTCCGGTACAAACACAAAATAGTGGACATGTTACCAGCATCAGAGGGCTGTCAGAATGCAGCATTTGAAGGCCTTGCTGCAAGAGATGATGCATTCTGCTTTTGCGGCTGCTGGCAGAGGAATTTCTACTCACAAATAAACAGTTGCTGGTACCAATCCAACAAAGCATGCAAGAAGAGGGCGGTTTGAAGATGTGTTGGTCACTTCGGATATAAGATCATTTTTTGCAGCAACCCATCAACAGCCGCCCTCAGTATCCAGCCTCAGGGAACGCCTAGACCGACAGGTGTCCGACTACATTGGGTTAACAGCCAATGTGGACGCTCTGAGAAGCAAGGAACCACTTGGCTATTGGGTGTGCAGGCTTGACCTGCGGCCAGAGCTGGCACAATTTGCCATGGAACTCTTGGCTTGCCCCTAGTTGAGTGTCCTGTCTGAAAGGACGTTCAGCGCAGCAGGGGAGATCTTGACCGATAAGCGCACTCGTCTAGCTCACGACAGTGTAGACTACATCACATTTTTTAAAATGAAAGAGGCATAAAATTCAACACCTGTGATGACCACGTGTAATTTAATTTCCTCATGCCAGCCCACACATATCCGCCACCACACAGTACAAAGAAGGTCCTTGTCTTGATTGTTGTCTGCGTTTAATACGGCTCATCAGAAATTTGGATGCCTTGTTGCCATGGGCGAAAAATTTATGTTGCGAGGACAGGTAGTATTTTGCTGATCTCTCGTTTAGTAGATTTTTTAGGTCTGCTCTAAGCGTATTAAGGTCATCCAAATGTTGCTGAGCTAGGGATCTTTTATGTAGGGTTTCAAGGGCGTGAATTTGGTCTAACAGGGTAGACAAGCGTTTCTCAGATTGTTTCTTTATGAAGGAGCATTTGCTAATAAAGTGACCTCTGATGAAAACCTTGTGGGCATCCCAAAGGACATGGGGGGATATATCAGGTGTATTGTTTATGGAGAAGTATTCATCTAGTAGTGACTTAAAGTATGTCTTATGCTCATCGCTGCTCAGAATGGACTCATTGAGCCTCCAAATAGGGTACCTACCCGTGTCAGACGAAGAACGCAGGGTACAAAATACAGGCGCATGGTCTGAGAGGGATATACTTCCGATCCTTGCTTCAGTGCAGAACTGAACCTGATCCTTGGGGACAAAGATATAGTCAATCCTGCTATAGGACTGTGCTGGAATGGAATAGAAAGAATAATCAGAGCAATTTGGGTTAAGGCATCTCCAAATATCGATCAGGCCTAAACTGTACAATTTAGCGTTTAACTTTCTCAGGGCTCTGGCAGAGAAGGAAGACCTTTTGGAAGAAGTATCGGTAAGGGGATGTAACGCAACGTTAAAATCTCCTGCCACGATGAGTGCACCTTCATGATGGTCTTCTATTAAAGAAAGGGTAGACAGCAACCAAGATATCTGGTTCGAATTCGGGACATAAAGGTTTACAAAAGTATACTGTTTCTGACTAATATGACCCTTCAAAATGATATATCTCCCATCGGGATCTTGGATGTGAGAGGCATATGTAAAGGGTACTTTTTTTCCGAAACCGATGCTCACTCCCCTCGAGGCAGCTCCGTCAGCTCCGCAATGGTACCAATTTGGGAATCTAGAAAAAGACAAATCCGGGTACTTGTTATGCTTATAATGGGTTTCCTGGAGGAAGATTATGGAGGATTTTTCCTTTCCCAGAAGAGAGAAGATTTGAGAGCGTTTCGAGGGTGATCTGAGACCCTTAACATTAAAGGTAACTATATTCAGATCTGCCATATTGTTCTGGTCAGGATTGAGGTGATACAATTAGATCGGTACCTTGCGTAGTGAGAGCGTAGGATGTCACACCAAATGGCCTCAAAGAGAGTAAGCATCAGCTCCAAAAACGTTAGGTGGCTCGTGGAAAGTCTACTCCAGGCGACATGACTGAGGGAAGTCAAAGGAGGTATGTATCTATAGACATAACAAACAACAAAACTCTGGTAGAACATTGAGATGATGGGAGATTCCATCAAAGTAATGAAAAGGGGGTAGTGTGGGTAAACCCAGTTATTAGGTCTTGCCGTTATACGGGACATGGTAAGCTAAGAGGCAGATATACTTGGTGTTTCATAAAGGTATACAAATGCTATAACATAATATATGCATTAGTCATTCAAGAAGGAAGGGACAGATATGAAAAAAGAAGGCAAGATATTAGCAGGAGAACAAAGAGAAAGCTGCAGGTGAGTATCTATCGGACCCAGACGTTCAGGTGATTCTCCTTGGTGTCAGCAATCCACTTCTGCGTCTAAACCGTTGTAGCTTGGTCGCAGGTGACTTCTCCCATGGGGTGATTTTCGGGATAGGCGGGAGTGATGATATATCAGATACTGTATCCCAGTTAGCAATGTCCAATGGGTTAATGTCCATGGTGACGAAAGCTGCTTGCAGATCCTCATATGAAGAGATCCTGATAAATCTTCCAGCATGCGAAAAAGTGAGGCCAAATGGAAAAGTTCATCTATATGGAATACGGTTATTGCGAAGGTATTCTGTAAGGGGTTTAAGGATCCTTCTTTTTTGCAGGGTTACAGGCGCCAGGTCTTGGTAAATTGAGATTGGCGCGTCTCCAAGTGAAATGGTATTAGTTGTTCTGGCCGCTGCAAGTACTTTTTCTTTATCGAGGAAATTCAAAAAGCGGCATATAATGTCCCTGGGTGGATCAGAGTCCTTAGGTTTTTGTCGCAGGGCTCTATGCGCTCTCTCAATGGTCATATTCTCAGGGTCTTCATTGCCCAGGAGAGAGGAAGCGATGTTTTTAATGGTGGTCACAAGGTCCTCAGCAGGCACTGTTTCAGGTATGCCCCTGAATCTAAGATTGTTACGCCGACTGCGATTCTCTTGATCCTCCATTGCGGCATATAGCGAGTTAATGTGGCGCTGACATGAGGAAAGAGATTGTACAACGGCCGAGCTGTGCTCTAAGGTTGCCGCTTGTGTGGATTCCAGCGATTCCACTCTGTGGCCTACTTGCTGGATTTCTTGTGTGAGGTTAGAGATTTCTTGCTTGAGAGGGGATAAGGCTTCTGCTAGGGCTTGTTTGATAAAGCGTCTCGAGACTGGTAGCTGGCGTGAGCTCGCTGACTCACCTCCATCGCTGTCATCATCAGAGGCGCCTTCCTCAGTCTCGGCGGGAGTGCATTCATCCGCCTGCGCCATCTTGGATTCCCTGATCACAGCCGTGCTGGACTGTTTTTTCAGGTATTTTGTCATCCCCGCGCCCGGGTTATGGGATTTAGGCATCGCACCTGTATCAGTGGTCTTCTGCCCTCCTATCTTGACCATTTCAGCGGGTGTTGGCAAACGTAAGCGAGTCCCTTGGCAAGGTATTGTACGGAGCTCAGCAGTGCATGTCCTCTCGGCTCCGACGCTGGCTCCGCCCCCGAAGGTCCTTGTCTTATGTAATGTATATACAGCGGCATAAAAAGCCTTTTCTGTCAGATGAATGCCTAATTTTTGGGGCCTGTACTGGCCTACAGTAAAACTGTTATCCACTGACGTCTAATGTAACTCCAGCCACATAATCACTTGTTCTTTTCTGTCAGGTAAATGTCTAATTTTTGGGGCCCATACTCCACTGGCCTACAGTAAAATTGTTATCCACTGACCGCCTAATGTACCTCCAGCCACATAATCATTTGTTCTTATCTGTCAGATGAATGCATAATTTTTGGGGCCTGTATTCCACTGGCCTACATTAAAATTGTTATCCACTGACTGCCTAATATACCTCCAGACACATAATCACTTGTTCTTTTCTGTCCTGTGAATGCCTATTGTTTGGGGCCTGTACTCCACTGGCCTGCAGGAAAATTTTTATTTGCTGACTGCCTAATATACCTCCAGTCACATATTGACTTGTTCTTTTCTGTCCGGTGAATGCCTAATGTTTGGAGCCTATACTCCACTGGCCTGCAGTAAAATTGTTATCCACAGACTGCCTAATATACCTCCAGTCACATAATCACTTGTTCTTCTTTTTGTGGTATTGATAGCTGTGGATAGTGTTGATTAATCCATAGTTTAGGGGAAAAAGAACCCACAGTGCAAGATATTAAATAACAAAGAATAAGATTATATATCTTGAGAGTTATAAAAATAATCTATTTGGTTAATTCCACTCTGAAGAATAAATAATAAATGTGTTTTACTCACTTCACCGGGGAGGCTGGCGCAACATAAACTCAACACTTGTCGCCAATCCTTCCCCACTGAGATCGCCTGTGGATAGTGATGGACGAACATCTGCCGAGGCCGGTTCGCGAACGCGATCAAATGTTCGCAAACCGCAAGTTCGCGGCGCGTCCCATTCATTTTAATGGCAGGCGAAACTGAAAAACCTTCAGATCATATTTGCAGCCAAGAAATAATTACTAGAAGTGCAAAAATAGTCCCACAACATGGACAGTGACATGCCAGATGTATTATTTAAATTTGCGATTTCCATTCATTTTTGTTTTCAATGCAAAATATCGGCAATATAATTTTCGCGTATACGCATGCGCAAATGCACTATTCAGTACCCAAATGCACTATAAAGAAAGTATATTGGTATATAACACCCCGCTTCAATCTCTTTTTGGGGGGACGACGACTGGTATATCACACCAGTAGAAATTATTTGTCCCAATAACACTTGTCCCTCTATATACCTGCAGTATCGCAGCAGAACCACACACAACTGCCGCACAATACAAATGCACTATAATATACTTTCTAACATAGAAAGTATATTATAACATTGTACAAGGAAGGCAATCCATTAGAATATACATGAAGATAATCAGTAGATGAATAGATAATAAATTAAATAGATGAATAATTACCGTATTTTTCGCCCTATAAGACGCACCTGCCCATAAGACGCACCTAGGTTTTTGAGGAGCAAAATAAGAAGAATTTTTTTTTTTTACAAAAATGGGTGCTTTTGGTGGGTTTTGACCTAATGGTGGTCTGTGCATAACACTAATATGGGGGATCTGTGGATGGCACTGTTATGGGGGATCTGTGAATGGCACTGTTATGGGGGAGAGATCTGTGGATGGCACTGTTATGGGGGGAGATCTGTGGATGGCACTGTTATGGGGGGGTGATATGTGGATGGCACTGTTATGGGGGGTGATCTGTGGATGGCACTGTTATGGAAGGGGATCTGTGGATGGCACTGTTATGGAGGGGGATCTGTGGATGGCACTGTTATGGGGGGTGGATCTGTGGATGGCACTGTTATATATGTGTCACCCACAGATCCCCACCCCATAACAGTGCCATCCACAGATGCCCTAAACCTGTGGGAGGGGCGAGGCCAGTGCGGTCACTGTACTCCGGCCCCGCCGCTCACTCACTGCTTTATTGTCTAAACCTTTTATAATAATAACTTTAATTGAAGTTCTGATCCCCAGCCCCATCTGTACTACTTACTAAATGTCCTGTAGCAGGCAGAGCAGGGCGGGCGGCCGGCCGTAACTCAATGATGTCACATGCCTGGGCCGCCTACTTTATGAATGAAGTAGGTGGCGCAGGCACGTGACATCAGTGAGATACGGCTGGCCGCCCGCCCTGCTCTGCCTGCTACAGGACATTAAGTAAATAGTACAGATGGGGCTGGGGATCGGAACTTCAATTAAAGTTATTATTATAAAAGGTTTAGGCATTAAGGAAGTGAGTGAGCGGCGGGGCCGGAGTACAGTGACCGCACCGGCCCCGCCGCATTTGCATGTTACTGGCCCCTCCTCCCTCCCCCCTCCAGCTGATACATCGCAGTCTGCAATGCTGCAGCATCGCAGACTGCGATTTAAAATGGCAGCATTTGTCCCATAAGATGCAGGGGCATTTGCCCCCCACATTGTGCGTCTTATGGGGCGAAAAATACGGTAAATAGTTGGTGGATAGTTAATTATTATATATTAGGGAAAAGGATATCTGTAAATAGTCCCAGTAGTGACCATATTCTAAGGATTTGTTAAGGCCAAATGGAGATAGGGTATTAAACGTAAAGATCCAGAACATCTCCTTCTTACACAGCTGGGAATATGACCGAGGGACTAGATCTATAGGGGTCAGTTTCAAGCCTACAGGCTTGCCGGCATGTGCTTCTGCAAAGTGTTTAGACACCCCATGTTTAAGATATTGCCTCAGGATGTTAGACTGGTGTTGAGTAAGTCTATCCCTTAATGTTTAAGTGGTCCATCCTATGTGTTGTAGGCCGCATGGGCATTCCAATATATAGATGACATTTCTAGAGTTGCAGCTCATTGTGTGTTTAAATGAGATGGATTCCCCTGTGTTTGAGATGATCATTGAGTTTGTGCTGTCGGAGATGGTATGGCAGCACATACAGCGTTTGGAACCACAGCGAAAGGAACCTTTCTGGGTTCTTGCTGCATTCCCTTCTGAAATATCGGTGTTGCGGGTGGGGAGTTTAGGACAAGAGGGGGCTAATACGTTTTTCAGTGTATGGGCTCATCTGAAGGTGATGTTTGGTTTGTCAGGGAGAGCTTTACATATGACCGTATATTTAAGAAGGATCGACCAATTCTTCTGAAGAATTTTTTTGATAATGTTGTGCTGGGAGTTGTATCTCGTGAAGAAGTTTAATTGGACATCTACTGTATTAACTTAGGAGTGGTCACACGGGGTTTTAGACAGTCAGCCTGACTCTCTCTCTCTCTCAAATTTTAGATTTGGAGTCGGAAATCAGGCTTTTGGGGTACCCCTTCTCTCGGAATCTTTTTTGCAGTATTTTGATAAAGGATATTCTTTTTCCACTTATGGAAATGACAACTCTTGAAGTCTAGATAGCTGTTAGAATCTACTTTTTTTAAAATGTGTACTCGTTATGATGGAGCTGTTTAGGATCTGAAGACGAAGATCCAAAAAAACTATGGATTTGGTATCAGAGTGTGCAGTGAAGGTAAGGTTCCAGTCGTTTTGATTTAGCCTCTGGATCAATGGTGACAGAGCAGAAGGATCCCCTTTCCAGACGAACCCTTCCATTTAAAAAAAACAACAAAAAAAAAACCACATAAACAGATTTGCATATGAGGGCGCAAACTTGGTACCCATGGCCGTTCCTTATTGTTGTAAATAGAACTAGCCTTTATAATTGAAGTAATTATGGGCAAGTATAAAACGAATAGAATCTAGATTGAAGGTTTTTGTTTTGGTAATAGGAATAGATCTTCATTTAGAAAACTTTCAACTGCTAGGATGCCCTGGTGGTGTTGGATGTTGCTATATAACGCCAATATGTCTAATGTGACCCATAGCATCCCTGGTTCCCAAGTGATGTCCTGAAGGAGTGTGATAAGATGACTTGAATCTCTTAAATAGGAGGGTAGATGCCTCACGTATTTCTGTAGTGTGTGATCTATATAAGCAGAAAGATTAGACGTCAAAGAGTCTACTCCTGAAATAATCGTCTGGCCTGGGGGATTGGTAGGGGACTTATGTATATTCGGTGAAAAAATGTAATTCCATATGATATGGGGGAAAAAGGTATTTTGAGGAGCTGGAGGAGGGGTGTTATTTACATGGGACTGTATGTTGTAGGGAGCTGAGGGAGGATGTGATGTTATTAACATGGGGCTGTGTGTTGGAGGGAGTCATGTTATTTACATGGGACTGTATAGTGGGGGTGGTTAGGGAAGGGGTGATGTTACTTACATGGGATTGTATGTTGAAGTCTGCTGTGGGAGGAATGATGTTATTCATATGGGACTGTATGTTGAAGGTGGCTGGGGAGCGTGTGATGTTATTTACATGGGACTGTATATTGGAGGGGATGAATGAGGGGAAACAATGTTATTTACATGGGACTGTATGGTGGAGGGTCTGAGGAATTATAATTTTTGAGGGCACTAAAAGGAGAAATATAGCTACAGGGGCACTGCAAGGAGCATTATAAATCCTGAGGGTACTTCAGAGCAAGCATTATAACATTAGGGGGCAATATGAATACTGGAGGCACTGTAGGGGGTATTATAACTACAGGGGGCATTATAGGTGTTTTTTTCACTTCTTGGAGTCTCTCTATAGTTGTGACTTATAGATCTGCCTTATTTCTACTATGACCCTTATGGGGGCCTTATTACTACTGAGTGGTACGTAGAGAGCTTTATTACCACTGGGGGAATGATAGGGGGACCTGATTTCTACTGGGAGCTCTTTGAGGGCATTATTTATACTGGAGGGCTCTTCCACTAATGGAGGCACTCTTGTGGAGCATTATCACTGTAGTGGGGCACTGTAGGGGGCAGTATTATTAATAAGGACATTCTAGAAGGGAATTACTATTGGTGGGACTTTGAGGAACATTATTCCTATGAGGGGAGTTATTTGTATGGCGCTAATTTTTCTTCAGGATAGTATTTGGGAGTATTGTGGAGCACAGTGAGAATCAGGATAGCACTGCTGGGACTCTAGGTTGGGGGATGATGATAGAAAAGTAAGGAACCTAAGATGCCTGTGTGTCAAACTCTGCAGAGATGAGGTGTAGCTTAACGAAGTTGTCCGGACCGAATGAAGAAGATGATGACAGAGAAGATCTACATCAGAGGAGAGGTCACCTAGGAGGCACTGAATATGAGAGGTATGTGCTGCTGTATAGCAAGTACAATAAAATGTGGTGTATGGGGGGGTGGGGTCAACTTAGAGAATTGGGTCATATGCATTGGGGCTCGGGCCCCGGATTTTTTGAGACCCTAGTAACACCCCTGGACAACATTGTGCTCTCGCAGGACAACGTCCCATAGCATACGTCAAGACTGGTGAAGAAATGGTTCAATGACAATGAAGTAGAGGTGCTGGATTGGCCCCACAGACCTCAGACCTCAACCCAATCGAACACTTGTGGGTATTAAAGAGCAAACTGTACTTTTACCCAAGTGAGTCGACCAGTATGCACTAAATTTGTGAATGTGTAGGAGACCTGGGAACAGATTCTGGTCGAGAAATGCTTGAATCTAATCGAGATTCAGGTAGTGTTGAAAGCCAAAAGTGGGTTTACAAAATACTACAAAAAAAAATAATAATGAAAATTCTGAATTTTAGGAGCAAAACAGTAACAATGCAGTTGCATGACAATAGTCTGCATAACTAATCACATGCTAAATTGTTGTAAGTCCAAGTTATGTATGAGATAGCCAAGATGATTGTCTGTAATGTGATGGTAGTCTCACGATCAAAGCTGTAGTGGATGGTGAGATATGGAGCCTTAACCCCTTAAGGACCGGACTCATTTTTACCATCAGGACCAGGCCATTTTTGGCAAATCTGACCAGTGTCACTTTATGTGGTAACTTTGACTTATCCAGGCCATTCTGAGACAGTTTTTTCGTCACATATTGTACTTCATGACACTGGTAACATGGAGTAAAAAAAAATATTTTTTATTTATAAATAAAATACAAAATTTGGAAAAATTTGCAAATTTCCATCATTCAATTTTTTCTACTTCTATAATACATATTAATACCTACAAAAATAGTTATTACTTTACATTTACCATATGTCTTCTTCATGTTAGGATCATTTTGGGAATTACAATTTATTTTTGGGGGACGTTACAAGACTTAGAAGTTTAGAAGTAAATCTTGAAATTTCTCAGAAATTTTTCAAAAACTACTTTTAAAGGACCAGTTCAGGTCTGAAGTCACTTTGTGAAGCTTACATGATAGAAACCACCCATAAATTACCCCATTCTAGAAACTACACCCCTCAAGGTATTCAAAACTGATTTTACAAACATTGTTAACCCTTTAGGTGTTCCATAAGAATTAATGGAAAATAGAGATACAATTTCAAAATGTCACTTTTTGGGCAGATTTTCCATTTTAATATTTTTTTTCCAGTTACAAAGCAAGGGTTAACAGCCAAACAAAACTCATTATTGATGACCCTGATTCTGTAGTTTACATAAACACCCCATATGTGGTCGTAAACTGCTGTACAGGCACACGGCAGGGCGCAGAAGGAAAGGAATGCCATACGGTTTTTGGAAGGCAGATTTTGCTAGACAGTTTTTTGGGACACCATGTCCCATTTGAAGCCCCCTGATGCACCCCTAGAGTAGAAACTTAATAAAGGTGACCCCATTTTAGAAACTACTGGATAGGGTGGAAGTTTTGTTGGTACTAGTTTAGGGTACATATGATTTTTGGTTGCTATATATTACACTTTTTGTGAGGCAAGGCAACAAGAAATAGCTTATTTGGCACATTTTTTTTTGTTATTTACAAAATTCATCTGACAGGTTAGATCATGTGGTATTTTTATAGAGCAGGTTGTCATGGACGCGGCGATACTTAATATGTATATTTTTTTTATTTATGTAAGTTTTAAACAATGATTTCATTTTTGAAAAAAAAAAAATCATGTTTTAGTGTCTCCATAGTCTGAGAGCCATAGTTTTTTTTTTCTGTTTTTGGGCGATTATCTTAGGTAGGGTCTAATGTTTTGTGGGATGAGATGATGGTTTGATTGGCACTATTTTCGGTTGCATATGACTTTTTGATCGCTTGCTATTACACTTTTTGTGATGTAAAGAGGACAAAAAATGTTTTTTTTACACCATTTTTAATTTTATTTTTTTACAGTGTTCACCTGAGGGTTTAGTTCATGTGATATTTTTATAGAGCCGGTCTATACGGATGTGGCAATACCTAATATATATAATTTTTTTTTATTTAATGTAAGTTTTACACAAAGATTTCATTTTTGAAACAAAATAAAAATCAGTGTTTCCATAGTCTAAGAGCCATAGTTTTTTCAGTTTTTGGGCGATTTATCTTGGGTAGGGTATGATTTTTGCGGGATGAGATGATGGTTTGATTGGCACCATCTTGGAGTGAATATGACTTTTTAATCGCTTGTTATTACACTTTTTGTGATGTAAGGTGACAAAAAATGGTTTATTTAGCACAGTTTTTATTTTTTATGGTGTTAATCTGAGAGGTTATGTCTAGAGTTGAGCGAACACCTGGATGTTCGGGTTCGAGAAGTTCGGCCGAACTTCCAGGAAATGTTCGGGTTCGGGATCCGAACCCGATCCGAACTTCGTCCCGAACCCCATTGAAGTCAATGGGGACCCGAACTTTTCGGTACTAAAAAGGCTGTAAAACAGCCCAGGAAAGGGCTAGAGGGCTGCAAAAGGCAGCAACATGTAGGTAAATCCCCTGCAAACAAATGTGGATAGGGAAATGAATTAAAATAAAAATTAAATAAATAAAAATTAACCAAAATCAATTGGAGAGAGGTCCCATAGCAGAGAATCTGGCTTCACGTCACCCACCACTGGTAAAGTCCATTCTCAGATATTTAGGCCCCGGCACCCAGGCAGAGGAGAGAGGTCCCATAACAGAGAATCTGTCTTCATGTCAGCAGAGAATCAGTCTGCATGTCATAGCAGAGAATCAGGCTTCACGTCAGCCACCACTGCAACAGTCCATTGTCATAAATTTAGGCCCAGCACCCAGGCAGAGGAGAGAGGTCCCGTAACAGACATTCTGGCTTCATGTCAGCAGAGAATCAGTCTTCATATCATAGCAGAGAATCAGGCTTCACGTCACCCACCACTGTAAGAGTCCATTTTCATAAATTTAGGCCCAGCACCCAGGCAGAGGAGAGAGGTCCCGTAACAGACAGTCTGGCTTCATGTCAGCAGAGAATCAGTCTGCATGTCATAGCAGAGAATCAGGCTTCACGTCAGCCACCACTGCAACAGTCCATTGTCATAAATTTAGGCCCAGCACCCAGGCAGAGGAGAGAGGTCCCGTAACAGACAATCTGGCTTCATGCCAGCAGAGAATCAGTCTTCATATCATAGCAGAGAATCAGGCTTCACGTCACCCACCACTGTTAGAGTCCATTTTCATAAATTTAGGCCCAGCACCCAGGCAGAGGAGAGAGGTCCCGTAACAGACAATCTGGCTTCATGTCAGCAGAGAATCAGTCTTCATGTCATAGCAGAGAATCAGGCTTCATGTCAGCCACCACTGCAACAGTCCATTGTCATAAATTTAGGCCCAGCACCCAGGCAGAGGAGAGAGGTCCCGTAACAGACAATCTGGCTTCATGTCAGCAGAGAATCAGTCTTCATATCATAGCAGAGAATCAGGCTTCACGTCACCCACCACTGTAAGAGTCCATTTTCATAAATTTAGGCCCAGCACCCAGGCAGAGGAGAGAGGTCCCGTAACAGACAATCTGGCTTCATGTCAGCAGAGAATCAGTCTTCATGTCATAGCAGAGAATCAGGCTTCACGTCACCCACCACTGTAAGAGTCCATTTTCATAAATTTAGGCCCAGCACCCAGGCAGAGGAGAGAGGTCCCGTAATGGACAATCTGGCTTCATGTCAGCAGAGAATCAGTCTTCATATCATAGCAGAGAATCAGGCTTCACGTCAGCCACCAATGCAACAGTCCATTGTCAGATATTTAGGCCCAGCACCCAGGCAGAGGAGAGAGGTCCCGTAACAGACAATCAGGCTTCACGTCAGCCACCAGTGCAACAGTCCATTGGCATATATTTAGGCCCAGCACCCAGGCAGAGGAGAGAGGTCCCGTAACAGAGAATCTGGCTTCATGTCAGCAGAGAATTAGTCTGCATGTCATAGCAGAGAATCAGGCTTCACGTCACCCAACATTGGAACAGTCCATTGGCATATATTTAGGCCCCGGCACCCAGACAGAGGAGAGGTTCATTCAAATTTGGGTAGCCTCGCAATATAATGGTAAAATGAAAATAAAAATAGGATTGAATGAGGAAGTGCCCTGGAGTACAATAATATATGGTTAAGGGGAGGTAGTTAATGTCTAATCTGGACAAGGGACGGACAGGTCCTGTGGGATCCATGCCTGGTTCATTTTTATGAACGTCAGCTTGTCCACATTGGCTGTAGACAGGCGGCTGCGTTTGTCTGTAATGACACCCCCTGCCGTGCTGAAAACACGTTCAGACAAAACGCTGGCCGCCAGGCAGGCCAGCACCTCCAAGGCATAAAAGGCTAGCTCTGGCCACGTGGACAATTTAGAGACCCAGTAGTTGAATGGGGCCGAACCATCAGTCAGTACGTGGAGGGGTGTGCACACGTACTGTTCCACCATGTAATGAAATGTTGCCTCCTGCTAACACGTTGCGTATCAGGTGGTGGTGCAGTTAGCTGTGGCGTGTTGACAAAACTTTTCCACATCTCTGCCATGCTAACCCTGCCCTCAGAGGAGCTGGCCGTGACACAGCTGCCTTGGCGACCTCTTGCTCCTCCTCTGCCTTGGCCTTGGGCTTCCACTTGTTCCCCTGTGACATTTGGAAATTCTCTCAGTAGCGCGTCTACCAACGTGCGCTTGTACTCGCGCATCTTCCTATCACGCTCCAGTGCAGGAAGTAAGGTGGGCACATTGTCTTTGTAGCGTGGATCCAGCAGGGTGGCAACCCAGTAGTCCGCACACGTTAAAATGTGGGCAACTCTGCTGTCGTTGCGAAGGCACTGCAGCATGTAATCGCTCATGTGTGCCAGGCTGCCCAGGGGTAAGGACAAGCTGTCCTCTGTGGGAGGCATATCGTCATCGTCCTGCCTTTCCCCCCAGCCACACACCAGTGATGGACCCGAGCTGCGTTGGGTGCCACCCCGCTGTGACAATGCTTCATCCTCATCCTCTTCCACCTCCTCCTCATCCTCGTCCTCCTCGTCCTCCAGTAGTGGGCCCTGGCTGGCCACATTTGTACCTGGCCTCTGCTGTTGCCAAAAACCTCCCTCTGAGTCACTTCGAAGAGACTGGCCTGAAAGTGCTAAAAATCACCCCTCTTCCTCCTCCTCCTCCTCCTATCATCGCCCTAAGTGTTTTCTCAAGGAGACATAGAAGTGGTATTGTAACGCTGATAACGGCGTCATCGCCACTGGCCATGTTGGTGGAGTACTCGAAACAGCGCAACAGGGCACACAGGTCTCGCATGGAGGCCCAGTCATTGGTGGTGAAGTGGTGCTGTTCTGTAGTGCGACTGACCCGTGCGTGCTGCAGCTGAAACTCCACTATAGCCTGCTGCTGCTCGCACAGTCTGTCCAGCATGTGCAAGGTGGAGTTCCACCTGGTGGGCACGCCGCATATGAGGCGGTGAGCGGGAAGGCCGAAGTTACGCTGTAGCGCAGACAGGCGAGCAGCAGCAGGATGTGAACGCCGGAAGCGCGAACAGACGGCCCGCACTTTATGCAGCAGCTCTGACATGTCGGGGTAGTTTTGAATGAACTTCTGCACCACCAAATTCAGCACATGCGCCAAGCAAGGGATGTTCGTCAAACTGGCTAGTCCCAGAGCTGCAACGAGATTTCGCCCATTATCACACACCACCAGGCCGGGCTTGAGGCTCACCGGCAGCAACCACTCATCGGTCTGTTGTTCTATACCCTGCCACAACTCCTGTGCGGTGTGGGGCCTGTCCCCCAAACATATGAGTTTCAGAATGGCCTGCTGACGTTTACCCCGGGCTGTGCTGAAGTTGGTGGTGAAGGTGTGTGGCTGACTAGATGAGCAGGTGGAAGAAGAGGAAGAGGAAGTCGAGCAGGAGGAGGTGGCAACAGGAGGCAAAGAATGTTGCCCTGCGATCCTTGGCGGCGGAAGGACGTGCGCCAAACAGCTCTCCGCCTGGGGCCCAGCTGCCACTACATTTACCCAGTGTGCAGTTAGGGAGATATAGCGTCCCTGGCCGTGCTTACTGGTCCACGTATCTGTGGTTAGGTGGACCTTGCCACAGATGGCGTTGCGCAGTGCACACTTGATTTTATCGGATACTTGGTTGTGCAGGGAAGGCACGGCTCTCTTGGAGAAGTAGTGGCGGCTGGGAACAACATACTGTGGGACAGCAAGCGACATGAGCTGTTTGAAGCTGTCTGTGTCCACCAGCCTAAATGACAGCATTTCATAGGCCAGTAGTTTAGAAATGCTGGCATTCAGGGCCAGGGATCGAGGGTGGCTAGGTGGGAATTTACGCTTTCTCTCAAATGTTTGTGAGATGGAGAGCTGAACGCTGCCGTGTGACATGGTTGAGATGCTTGGTGACGGAGGTGGTGGTGGTGTTGGTGGTACATCCCCTGTTTGCTGGGCGGCAGGTGCCAACGTTCCTCCAGAGGCAGAGGAAGAGGCCGAGGCGGCAGCAGCAGAAGAGGTAGCAGGGGGAGCCTGAGTGACTTCCTTGGTTTTAAGGTGTTTACTCCACTGCAGTTCATGTTTTGCATGCAGGTGCCTGGTTATGCAGGTTGTGCTCAGGTTCAGAACGTTAATGCCTCGCTTCAGGCTCTGATGGCACAGCGTGCAAACCACTCGGGTCTTGTCGTCAGCACATTGTTTGAAGAAGTGCCATGCCAGGGAACTCCTTGAAGCTGCCTTTGGGGTGCTCGGTCCCAGATGGCGGCGGTCAGTAGCAGGCGGAGTCTCTTGGCGGCGGGTGTTCTGCTTTTGCCCACTGCTCCCTCTTTTGCTACGCTGTTGGCTCGGTCTCACCACTGCCTCTTCCTCCGAACTGTGAAAGTCAGTGGCACGACCTTCATTCCACGTGGGGTCTAGGACCTCATCGTCCCCTGCATCGTCTTCCACCCAGTCTTGATCCCTGACCTCCTGTTCAGTCTGCACACTGCAGAAAGACGCAGCAGTTGGCACCTGTGTTTCGTCATCATCAGAGACATGCTGAGGTGGTATTCCCATGTCCTCATCATCAGGAAACATAAGTGGTTGTGCGTCAGTGCATTCTATGTCTTTCACCGCTGGGGAAGGGCTAGGTGGATGCCCTTGGGAAACCCTGCCAGCGGAGTCTTCAAACAGCATAAGAGACTGCTGCATAACTTGAGGCTGAGACAGTTTCCCTGGTATGCATGGGGGTGATGTGACAGACTGATGGTGTTGGTTTTCAGGCGCCATCTGTGCGCTTTCTGCAGAAGACTGGGTGGGAGATAATGTGAACGTGCTGGATCCACTGTCGGCCACCCAATTGACTAATGCCTGTACCTGCTCAGGCCTTACCATCCTTAGAACGGCATTGGGCCCCACCATATATCGCTGTAAATTCTGGCGGCTACTGGGACCTGAGGTAGTTGGTGCACTAGGACGTGTGGATGTGGCAGAACGGCCACGTCCTCTCCCAGCACCAGAGGGTCCACTAACACCACCACGACCATGTCCACATCCGCGTCCCTTACTAGATGTTTTCCTCATTGTTATGGTTCACCACAACAACAAAAATATTATTTGGCCCAATGTATTGTATTCAAATTCAGCTGAATATAAATTTGAGGCCTAGTATTTAGGCGCTGGGTGACCGGTATGGATTTACTGACAGAATTAGACTTGGAAATGCACAGTAGCGTGTGTGTGAAGTTATTCTGAATGACCCTATGTGCACCTTGAATATTATATACCCTTTTAGGGATAGATTTCAAATAGCTCTGATACAGCAGAAACCACTAAATTAGGAAATTGCTAAATTGGGAATTGTTTTTCAACCCAGAACAAAAAATGTGCTTTGACGGACACTAAATAACTTGCCCAGCCAGAACAGTACAGCGGTAATGACAGATTTAGCGGGATATAAATTTGAGGCCTAGTATTTAGGCGCTGGGTGACCGGTATGGATTTACTGACAGAATTAGACTTGGAAATGCACAGTAGCGTGTGTGTGAAGTTATTCTGAATGACCCTATGTGCACCTTGAATATTATATACCCTTTTAGGGATAGATTTCAAATAGCTCTGATACAGAAGAAACCACTAAATTATGAAATTGCTAAATTGGGAATTGTATTTCAACCCAGAACAAAAAATGTGCTTTGACGGACACTAAATAACTTGCCCAGCCAGAACAGTACAGCGGTAAAGACAGATTTAGCGGGATATAAATTTGAGGCCTAGTATTTAGGCGCTGGGTGACCGGTATGGATTTACTGACAGAATTAGACTTGGAAATGCACAGTAGCGTGTGTGTGAAGTTATTCTGAATGACCCTATGTGCACCTTGAATATTATATACCCTTTTAGGGATAGATTTCAAATAGCTCTGATACAGCAGAAACCACTAAATTAGGAAATTGCTAAATTGGGAATTGTTTTTCAACCCAGAACAAAAAATGTGCTTTGACGGACACTAAATAACTTGCCCAGCCAGAACAGTACAGCGGTAACGACAGATTTAGCGGGATATAAATTTGAGGCCTAGTATTTAGGCGCTGGGTGACCGGTATGGATTTACTGACAGAATTAGACTGGGATATGGCCAAAAAATAACCACACTATTGCTGGTTAAATGCACTTGGTGTGACAGCTTGACCAACCACACTACTGAGGGTTAAATGCACTTGGTGACGGGCGCAGCTTGCCCCTGATGTAGTATATGGCCAAAAAATGAACAGACTATTGCTGGTTAAATGCACTTGGTGTGACAGCTTGACCAACCACACTACTGAGGGTTAAATGCACTTGGTGACGGGCGCAGCTTGCCCCTGATGTAGTATATGGCCAAAAAATGAACAGACTATTGCTGGTTAAATGCACTTGGTGTGACAGCTTGACCAACCACACTACTGAGGGTTAAATGCACTTGGTGACGGGCGCAGCTTGCCCCTGATGTAGTATATGGCCAAAAAATAAACAGACTATTGCTGGTTAAATGCACTTGGTGTGACAGCTTTACCCTGATGTAGGCTTTAGCCAAAAAACAACCACACCATTGAGGGTTAAATGCACTTGGTGACAGGCGCAGCTTGCCCCTGATGTAGTATATGGCCAAAAAATAAACAGACTATTGCTGGTTAAATGCACTTGGTGTGACAGCTTCACCCTGATGTAGGCTTTAGCCAAAAAACAACCACACCATTGAGGGTTAAATGCACTTGGTGACAGGCGCAGCTTGCCCCTGATGTAGTATATGGCCAAAAAATAAACAGACTATTGCTGGTTAAATGCACTTGGTGACAGCTTCACCCTGATGTAGGCTTCAGCCAAAAAACAACCACACCATTGAGGGTTAAATGCACTTGGTCGCAGCTTGTGCTGGCGCACCACAAGACACAAAATGGCCACCGATCACCCCAGAAAAAAGTGACTGACAAACGGTCTGGGCAGCCTAAAAACAGTGAGCAATTGAATTTCAGCAGCTCAATGATGCACAGCTGCAGATCGATCGATTAATCAAGTCTTTTGGAGGAGTTAATCTGCCTAATTTCGCCCTACTGTCGCAGCCGCAACCTCTCCCTACGCTAATCAGAGCAGAGTGACGGGCGGCGCTATGTGACTCCAGCTTAAATAGAGGCTGGGTCACATGGTGCTCTGGCCAATCACAGCCATGCCAATAGTAGGCATGGCTGTGACGGCCTCTTGGGGCAAGTAGTATGACGCTTGTTGATTGGCTGCTTTGCAGCCTTTCAAAAAGCGCCAAGAAAGCGTCACAAAAGCGCCAAGAAAGCGACGAACACCGAACCCGGACTTTTACGAAAATGTCCGGGTTCGGGTCCGTGTCACGGACACCCCAAAATTCGGTACGAACCCGAACTATACAGTTCGGGTTCGCTCATCCCTAGTTATGTCATGTGATATTTTTATAGAGCCAGTCGATACAGATGCGGCGATACCTAATATGTATACTTTTATTTTATTTATGTAAGTTTTACACAATAATATCATTTTTGAAACAAAAAAATAAAATCATGTTTTAGTGTCTCCTTATTCTGAGAGCCATAGTTTTTTTCAGTTTTTGGGCGATTATCTTAGCTAAGGTTTCATTTTTTGTGGGATGAGATGACTGTTTGATTGCCACTACTTTGGGGTTTGTATGAGTTTTTTATCGCTTGCTATTACACTTTTTGTGATGTAATGTGACAAAAAATGGTTTATTTAGCACAGTTTTTATTTAAATTTTTTTACGGTGTTCACTTGAGGGGTTAGGTCATGCGATATTTTTATAGAGCTGGTCGATACAGACGCGGCGATACCTAATATGTATACTTTTTCTATTTATGTAAGTTTTACACAATAACTGCTTTTTAAAAACCAAAAAAAATGATGTTTTAGTGTCTCCATATTCTGTGCCATAGTTTTTTTTTTTTTTTTTTGGGTGATTGTCTCAGGTAGGGACTTATTTTTTGCAGGATGAGGTGACGGTTATAGTGGTACTATTTTGGTGGGCATACGCCTTTTTTATTGCTTGCTGTTGTACTTTTTGTGATGTCAGGTGACAAAAAAAATTGTTTATTTAGCACAGTTTTTTTTTTTTTTTTTTTTACAGTGTTCATCTGAGGGGTTAGGTCATGTGATATGTTTATAGAGCTGGTCGATACAGACGCGACAATACCTAATATGTCTATATGTCTTTTCCCTATTTTTTTTTACTTTCTTTTTGGAAAAGGACACTTTTTATTTTTTTTACTTGAAGCTTTTTATTTTTGTAAAACCTTCAATTTATTAACTTTTTTTTCCCCTTTATTTTTTGTGCCACTATGGGACAGGGTCTGATCCTTGTTTCAATACAGCACAATACACCTGTATTGTGCTGTATTGAACTGTTAGTGTCTTACACTGTAAGATGCTAACAGTTGCCTAGGGCCTTGGGCCTTTGGCCTCTTAGGCTTCCATACATGACAGGCCCCATGCCTTGGCCCCATGCCTTGGAATGGCTTGGGGCCGCCATGGAAACCATTGAGTACCCGCCACAGCAGCACGGGGACCAGATGTATGAGGTGAGGGAGCGTGGCATATGAGGGGTTAATCCACCGGCATCGGCGTTATCGCCGATGCTGGTGGATGCAGCAGGGATCCGGCTGTCAGTAACCGCCAGATCTCTGCTGCTGATTGGCAGGACCGCACGCGGGGGGAGGAGCAACTGCAGGACGAGAATGCTCATCATCGAGTGCTAAGTGCCGGCAATTGAGGACGAGCATTCTCTTCCTGGGTCGTTAAGGGGTTAAAATCAAGATGTCAAAACATTGTTACTCTTTTGGTCAGTGTAGCTACAAGAGACAATAGCTATTGATGAGCAAGCTCCTAAATATTTGGGTGTTCAGCCCGAACACATTTCTATATTCCCAAGGTCTGATTTAATTGTAAATCAGAATAGGAACCTGCGCTGATTTAAATACGGTCAGGGGTTTAAAGCGGTTGGTGAATATGTGAGAGGAGCGATATTAAAAGTAATACTCCAGGTAATTACCTTCTTTGAACGGCGATGTGTCCAGGAGTGTTCTCCTTGTTAGATCGGGGAAGCTGGTATCCAGGTAACTTCAGGCTCAACCTCTAAGGTGGGTGGTGCTCCGGCCGGCAGCAAATCACTCACGCGAGGGAACCCCAGTTGAAGTCCGGGAACGTCGGCGTGAGTGATTCGCTGCCGGCACATCGCCGTTCAAAGAAGGTAATTACCTGGAGTATTACTTTTAATATCGCTCCTCTCACATATTCACCAACCGCTTTAAGCCCCTGACCATATCTAAATCAGCGCAGGTTCCTATTTTGATTTACAATTAAATCAGACCTTGGTGATATTTCAATCTAACGGTCACAGCAGCAGACCGTGGCAGCGAACCTAGCAGCGATTCCCTGACTGATACGAAGTGTTGAGTGAGTTTGGGAGCGCGGGTGGGCTTGTATATATTCTACAAACACATTTCTATATTCATAGTATAATAGAGGTCAATGGGAGACAACCAGGCACCCCCTGCTTGGAAGAGGAGAGGGTGTCTGGTTCATAATAAAAGGTTAGAAATTGACAGATACCCCATCAAAATGGTTTGGAAACAGCATTAAGAGGATAGCTGGATGCATCTTACACTCCTATTACATACAACATACAATAGACAACCACACAAAGGATACATGCTAAAAGCCAGGTATGTACAAGCCATCTATCTATCTATCTATGAGACAGATAACAGCCATCTTACCTTACAATGGGAACCTTGTACACTATGAGATATTCCAAACCAGCTCTCATCTGACTGAGAACCAGTAAATCTCAAAGTTATTTTGCATCTGTTGGATGGCTTGGGTGGACCTGCACACCTAGATCAATATCATTAGGGCGACAAAAAGTTTTTTGATTGTCCTAACATAATATTCAATAACCTTTCTATACAGTTTTGTCATGTAAAAACTCATTTGCATAAACATGGGATTATGGGAAAGACATGCAAATGAGCAGAATCTGCCTTGTTTTTCAGCTGTCATAAGACTATGAAAACCAATAGATGGCGCTATGGAGTAATGAACAGCACCCTCTATTGGTTTTACAGCCTTATGACAAGTCTAATATTCTTGTCAGAAGACTATGAAAACCATAGAGGGTGCTGTTCATGACTCAATAGCGCCCTCTATTGGTTTCATATTCTTCTGACAAGAATATTAGATATTCTTATGACAAGCTTATTAGCCTTTTGCATGGAAAATTCACAATTAGAATATTTGCAATTCGAATATTCGGAATCTACACTAGGATGATATCTGACACTGGGAAAACTGAGTAATAACTCAGTGATAAAACCTGACACTGGGAAAGCTGGGTTATAACTTGCGGTTTAGACTGAGTTTTTACCCAGCTTTTCCGGTGTCAAATATTATCACTGACTTACTACATCATTATTACATAATATTCACTATATTGCTATATATTCTCTTCTTAGAATATTCTTAATATTCTAATATATATATATATATATATATATATATATATATATATAAAAAAGAATATTAAGAATATTCTAAAAAAAGAATATATAGCAATATAGTGAATATTATGTAATAATGATGTAGTAAGTCAGTGATAATATCTGACACTGGAAAAGCTGGGTAATAACTCAGTGTAAATCACAAGTTATAACCCAGCTTTCCCAGTGTCAGATATCATCCTAGTGTAGATTCCGAATATTCTAATTGCAAATATTCTAATTGTGAATTTTCCATGCAAAAGGCTAATAAGCTTGCCTTAAGAATATCTAATATTCTTGTCAGAAGAATATGAAACCAATAGAGGGCGCTATTGAGTCATGAACAGCACCCTCTATGGTTTTCATAGTCTTCTGACAAGAATATTAGACTTGTCATAAGGCTGTAAAACCGATAGAGGGCGCTGTTCATAACTCCATAGCGCCATCTATTGGTTTTCATATATATATATATATATATATATATATATATATAGCAATATAGCTATAAAAAAACACTTGTCGCCTCTCCTGACATGCCTGTTTTAATAGCTAGATACGTTCCCCATGTAATAACAATTATGGAGCATCTATTCTTATGCCTCTATGTTGTGCCATTCCTTTATTATTTTTACTAGAAGTTATAAATGAATTGCTAGCAGTCTGCAGTAAGGGGACGGGGGGGGGGGGGGGGGGGGGTTAACCAGTTGATGATGTGTCCCTGCACAGTCTGACTCTAACCAGCGCTGCCATTTCAGGCTGTGCCGGGACACACCCCAACTGGTTAACACCCCTCTAGACCCTTACTGCAGACTGCTGGCAAGTCATTTATAACTTCTAGCAGAAATAATAAAGGAATGGTACAGCATAGAGTCATAAGAATAGATGCTCTGGAATTGTTGTTACAAGGGGAATGCATGTAGCTATTAGAAAAGGCATGTCAGGAGTGGTGACAGGTCCTCAGTGACTTCCATAATGCCGCACCCCCTTGACAGTGACCTCTACAGAACTCTGTCATCTTAATATTGACCTCCACAGCAGCTTGTCCCCTTAAGTGACCCCCAAAGCACACCGCCCCCTTAACAGTGACCTCCACAGTGGCCCGCACCCTAAAGTGCCCCCGTCCCCTTAAAATGTAACCTCCATAACACCCCACCCTCTTAAGAGTAACCATTACAGTGTTCCACCCCTTAACAGTGAACCCCCCCCCCATTTACCCCACAGCACCTTGAAATCTTCAAGGGGCAGGGTGCTGTGGGGAGGGGGGGAGGGTTACTGTTAAGAGCGTGGGCCACTTGAACATTTTATTCTTAAATAAAACTTTTTTTTTTTACCACTTATTGGTCCCACAAGGGGACTTTGACATGCAATTTACTGATCGCTTCTATAATATACTGTACTCCTTATGTGGAAGAGTGTATTATTCTGTCAATAGGTGACTGACAGGCACTATCGGGCTGCCTCTCTGGGACAGCCTGATAGACAAACACTGAAGGCAGACCTGGGGGCCTTCATTAGACCCTCAGTCGCTATGTACAGACATACCAGAGAGAGGGAATTCCCTCAATCTAAACCACCTAGGTGCCACAGGTCCCGTTGACTGTGACATCAATAGGGTTAAATGGCCAGGATTGGCATATCTGCCAATCCAGGCTGTTAGAGCAAGAGCCCAGATGTCATATGAGAGCTGAGCTTGTGGTAATGACTATTATTATAGTGGGAATCTGACGACCAGGCTTCCCATGATCATGATAATGGGCAGCGGGTATCTTAAGGTCCCTTGAAGTGAATGGATCAGCAAGAGCAGCATGCTCTCTGCCACTCCATTCATCTCCATGGGACTGCCAGAAATAGCTATAGGTACTTGTCTATCTCCAGCAGTCCCATAGAGATGAAAGACTTGGCAGTGTGCATGCTCAACCTGCCATTTTCTTCATTTCGGTAGGGGGGGCACAGGGTATTGGGCTCCTGTTCTCATGAACTGTAATTGTCAAAGCAGTCAGACCTCCACCAATGAAATATTTGTCCCCTAAACTGTGGAAGGGATCGCTCTCTGTCAGGGGTCGGCAATGACAGTCTTCTCATCAAACACAGGATTTTCAAGCTCAAACACTGCTTTATTTGTCGCACAGCACATCACACTTCCAAGTTTGACGTCACTTGCACAATGAAGTCGCAGCATCACCTCACAATGTGTCACATCAACACAAAACAACAAACGCTTGCCCGGCTAGGCACTCACTATACAGACGTCGCCCTAACTCACACAAGATAAAACAATTGCAAGTAACCTTTCAATGGTTTTTTCAATTGTGTTTTTTCTTACTGCTGTTTACCTTATTGCTATGCTGTATGAAGGCTAGTACTGTTGTTGCTATATCTGTTCCATCAGTTACTACTCCAAATGAAAAAGAATATGAAGTTATTAGACATGTAAAAGGAGGATAAAACCTAAATATCATGATCACTAATATCAGTTATTTATTTACTAGTTAAAGTCATTTCTGAAAGTAATTATAAATTCAAGATAGAAGGACTTTCTGGAAGACGCATGGTAACACACAATTACAATAAAATGACCTTTTAGGCAAACACTCAGTTTTTGGCTCAAGTCTACTTTTGCTCTGCCAACAAACATTAATGCATTCTGGGTCATGTGTCTTGCTAGAGGGGATAATTTTCTTTTAAACAAGGCATGATTGTGAACATGAGACAGATAATCTGTTATATGTCCCTTTCCCCCCCTCTGTCATACGTAATCATCTTAGACTCTGTGGTAGGACAACACATGGAGTCTCTATCCTCTTCTTATGCCCCAAGCTATAGAACATTAAATATCTTGTTCTTAGAAAACAAGAGTTATGCTTTGCTGGCTAGTTGCCAATGGCTTGAAGTGAAATACTTTGTTGATGTCTCAGTATTTAGCGGTACAATTCTGCCCTCTATGAAAAAAAAACGCACAGGTCATTTGATCAATTTAGTGAACGGCTCCTGCAGAAGTAGTTGTTTATGTATTGACTAGTGTTGATTGAATCAAAGTTAACAAAGTGGAATTCAATCCGAATTTCAGGAAAAATTCTATTCACCATGAATCCGAATTTCTTGGTGCTTTCTGGTAACAAATACATTTTTCCTGAAATGGCGGTTAAAAAATAGCCATACTCACAATTCTCATGCACGCTGACATGTGACGTCATCACATCAGCGCATGTGATAATATTCAATCAAGATGGTCGCGACGGCCTCTCTGAGATCAAATGGAGGTGAGTACAGTATGGATCTTTTTGTTTTAACCCCTGATAGACTGAATGTAACTCTCACTTGTCGAGATCAGCATTGAATATGAAGGAGTTAAATGGAGGAGAGCGTCATGAAATGCAATTTATTACAAAGTAATTAGCAATAAATCTAAATTTCTTGTCAAAGTTTTGCAAAGCTGCTGAATCAAATTTTTCGAAAACTAGTATTAACTATAAATTATATATATGCAACTGAATTATTATAATGCTATGAAATAAAATGTACCAGATGTTTGTTTTATTAGCTGCTGTCCACCTTGCTAATGTATGAGGGTTCTGAATGTTGTATCTCTCTCTAATAACAGAATATTTTCTAATAGGCCAGGTAAGGGATCTTCTAGTCATTTTTGTAGGTCTCAAGGAGAAGGAGAAATAAAATAAATATGTAGGATAATGCAGCCTGTTATGTCAGATATTACATTCTCAATTTCTATATAGATGTACACATTCCATAGGTGGGAGGTGGCACTCACTTGGGTGAGAGGCTAAAAATTAGAGAGAACATGACAAAGGAGGTTTTGTAATTAAAATCAGATATTGGGTATTTATTCACTAAGAAGACCACTAGGTGATCATGCCCTGTTCATGCATGGTTGTATCCAATGGAGTAGCATAGAGAGTTTAACTCATTCAATGAGGAATAGACATGTATGTATAGTTTAAGATAATCATGTATACTGTATAAGTTGTGTTGGGGCCCTTCCCCCCCCCCCAAGCATTTTCCTTAGGCCTCATGCACACGACTGTGGTGTGTTTTGCAAATCGCCGATCTGCAAAACACGAATGGCGTCCGTGCGCGTTCCGCAATTTGCCTATTCTTGTCCGCAAAAAGCGCGGACAAGAATAGGACATGTTATTTTTTTAGCGGGGCCACGGAACGGAGCAACAGTTGAGGATAACACACAGAGTGCTGTCCGCATCTTTTGCGGCCCTATTGAAGTGAACGGCGGCTCGGATGCGGACCAAAACAATGGCCGTGTGCATGAGGCCTTAGTGTGCTGAAAGTTTTAATGCTCTCGGCTAGTCGTAATTAACCTTAGACTTTCTGAAGACTGTGGGTGAGATTTATTAAGATTGACGCTTTCCGTGCCTGTCTTGATATCCTCTGCGCTGCCAGAAGATGAGCCTAATTTATGATGAGGTGTACGCCTCGTCATATATTAGGAGCACCCTCCTCCAGTCCATGTGTCTTGCCAGAAATCTACCATAGCTTAGAGCTGCCATAGGTTTCTGTCTTTATGTACGCCATAAAACTGGCGTAAATGAAGATAAATTTGTCGCTGCATCTGGCTGCACCCCCTTCACCACACTTTCCACACCCCTTTTTAGAAAAGTGGAGCAACTGCACCTGCAACTTTTTAATTCCAATTTATAAATCTCCCCCTGTGTTTCCTGACAGTGGTATTCTAAAACAATGATTTAAATAGAAAAGTTTCCTAAGAGTTAAAATTCATAACTAAAGCCCCAATTGGAGCAAAAGCTCAGATTCAAATGGTTACTTCGATGACTATTCAATTATAGACTCAGTCTAGCTTTCCCTGCAAATGGAAGTTGCCTTAAAAAGACAACTTCCAGTTTTGACCTTAAGTTCTTCTATGACACCACAACCCGATCTTTACTTGCCTCAAAGTCAGTCAAGTCTTACCAATCATTCAAATCACAAACATGAATATGTTTATAAAGGTTTATACAGAAAGTTGATTTGATTGCCTGGTATATTCTCACACTCAATGGAAAGCTAATATTCAAAATGATTACAAAAATTAGAACCTCCCTGCCCCAAGGTCAGAGTTGCTAAACTATGAAATCCCTACTAAGTTCTCTTTACTGTCTTCTACGTATATGATTGCCTACTGTCAAAAAAAATTAAGTTCTGTTCATCATGTGTATATACTGGAGATGAGGAAATTTTACAAAAAAAATAGCTTTGTGACGAATTACTTTATAACAAAGTGCATTTCTTTGTAAGTAGTGGGCATAATGATGGGGAATAGCAAATGTGCCGCCCCTGTCATTGAACCCCTCAAATCCACGTTCATCGCTGATCACAGCATCTAAGATTAATATTAGACTTTCAGGGGTTAATATAAAAAAAATATATATTGTACTTACCTTATTCATTTGAGTGCAAAGAGGCTGCCACTGCCATCTTGCCTGAGGTTCCAGTGTGAAATCTCGCACAGTGCCTGCTGACATCATCATGCTGGTCAGTGTGGTAAGGTCATATATCACCGCACACAAGATTTTGCCTGGAATCTTCAAGCAAGATGGCCACAGCGGCCTCTTCACGCTCAAATAGATGAGGTGAGTATGATTTCTTTTATATTTTTACAACCATTTCAGGCAAAATTGGTTTGTTGCCACGAGGCACGAAAAAATTCGGCTTTGCTGGGAATGAAATTTTTCCTGAAATTTGTATCAAAGTCCACTTCAGATATGTCGATTCGCTCAACACTAGTATATATCCCATTTCTTCATTCCGTTGCCCTTCTACAACCTCTGCACTTCTACTCTTAAAGAGCATCTGTCACTGATTTTTTCAGTTACCACAAATATTATACACAATTAGATTTGGTTGAACAATTATCCTGATTTTGGATGTCAAAATTCCCCAGTTAATGAGATTTCATAAAAATGTTTTCAGTCTTCTTGAGACAATTCAAAAAATGAAAAAGGCACGAGTTATTATTATACTGTATAAGGCAATGCATAATGTGCTGGTGACATTTGCAGCGGCAAGAGGGATCTGTACACATAAGCCAGTACGTTAATATGCATGTCACAACTTATTGTTATCCTGATGTTAGTTTCTTCTTAAGGGTACAATGCGACAGTGCAGCTGGCCATATATGGCCAATCTCCATCCACCTGTGGCTCCCAATGGCCATGCGATTTGACTGCAAAATAATTACATAGTGACACAGCTTGAAAGAAGACAGGTTCATCAAGTTTAACCTTTTTTCATACAACATTAAATTTCCTCCCATGTCATTTGTAAAGTTCTTGGAATTAATAAATAATGTGTCAGTTCTTTGTATTGAACTCACATATATTTATATTTGTGGTCAAGGCTCCGGGGGAGTGTGGGAAGAGGGTGTGAACGGACACGGTGGGACCTGACTAGGCTGGTGGTGTGGACTTGGCTAGTGGTGTGCCTTTAGCCACGTGACGCGGGTAGCCAAAAAAGGGGGCAAAACAGGGATTTTTAGGTGGTTTGATGTTGGGAGTTTTACAGAACCAGACTGGAAAAGGCTTTGGCAATTTCGACCCGTGGATGAGGGATGTAGCGGGAAAAGCAGGAAGATCGCCATCGTCCCATCCTCCGTATGACGTGAGCGGGGACACCGTGTTTAGAGGCTGCCGATGCGGCCCCGATTCGGAAGGAGTGTCCGGAAATGGAAGCAGCGTGGAACCCCAGACCCGAAGCTATGGAACGCATATGCCTGATGAACTGCGCGGATGTCAGTGACAGCACGGGAAATGGCAGTAGGGGGCTATCGGGAGTTCTGTCATGGAGAGAGGAGAGCAGCTGACTGAACACGGACACTGGGCACCAAAGATTGCACGAATTAAAGTATTCGATCTGTACCGGTGGACCGACCTGGGAGGTTTTGGAGGCAGGTAGAGAGAAAGTGAAGTGGTCTGAACTATGATGGAGCTGGCTGATGACCGGTCCTGGATTCCGGGCTGAGGTGCAGCAGAATTCCCCCGGCCTGAGAAACCCATAGAAGCTGAGGTAGAGAGCGGCTTTGAGGATCAAGCTTCTGAAAGGGCCAAAGGGATTACCATCTAGGGCGGCAGAAATTTTTTGGAATAATTCCCCTGTGACTGGTTGTCGGGTGGGTATGGAAGGGGAAGAGAGCTTCTGGATGCCTCTCAGAACTGCCTTGACCGCCTGTGAGGAAAAGAAGGAGGCATGATTGGGGTGACTGATCATATGGTGGTGCTGGATGCCCGCTAAATAAAGTCTGATGGTATTGTGGGACAGATGGAGTTCCCTGTGGCAGTAAGCCAGGAAGGCCAGGACGAAGGAGACTCTGTCCCTGCCCCCCCTGGGGTGAAGGCGGGCAAAACGCCTGAAGGTGTTCCACCCTGTTAAATAGTTCCGGGCGGAGTTGGCCGAGAGAGACTTGCGTATGAGGCCGTGGGCTGCGGAAATGTATTCTTCTAGTCCATGAC
Source organism: Bufo gargarizans (assembly GCF_014858855.1). NCBI lineage: Eukaryota > Metazoa > Chordata > Amphibia > Anura > Bufonidae > Bufo > Bufo gargarizans. The sequence goes on from NC_058082.1 coordinate 416,044,387, forward strand.
CAGGGCTTCGAACCCCGGAGGGTTGATCCCGACTCTCCGTGCTCCCGGCATAACCTGAAAAAACAAATTAAAGTTTAACCGGGACAGAGCATCGGCCGCGGTATTCTTCTTGCCCTCTATGTGCCTGCAGATGACACGAAAGTTATTTGCAAGAGACAGCCAGGTGAGCCTGCGGACCAGACGCATGACCTTGGGGGAGCTGGACCTGCCCCTGGCGAGGATGTCGACCACCGCCTGGTTGTCAGTCATGAAGCACACTGGCCTGTTGCTCCATGACTGCCCCCAGACCAGAGCGGCTGCGACGATGGGATAAACCTTGAGCATGGGGGAGGACCTGGCAGCCTCTTGGTCTGAGGAGACCTGCGCGGGCCAGGGACCCGCAAACCATTGATCCCCGCAGATGGCCCCGAAACCGAGGGAAGCCGCAGCATCGGAGAACACCAGGGGGGAGGCCTCGTCCCACTGAGGAACGAAGAGAGAGATGCCATTCCAGCTGGACAAAAACAGAGACCACATGGCCAGATCCGCCAGCGCATCACGCCCGAGGTGGATGAGGGCATGTTGATCTGAGGCTGCTGGGAGGAGTCTGAGCAAGCCGGCGGTGAAAGACCTGCCTTGGGGCATGATCCTGGCGGCAAAATTGAAGGACCCCAAAAGAGACTGGAGTTCCAACTTTGACACCGTGCGGGTGCCCACGAGCCTGGCCACAGAGTCCTTTAACTTATTGAGTTTGTCCAGGGGGAGGCTGGCCTCCATCTTGATGGTGTCCAGGGTGATGCCCAGGAAGGTGATCACCCTGGCGGGGCCCTCGACCTTAGCTGGAGCCACTGGAACGTTCAGGCGGCTGAACAGGCTGAGGAGGCTGTCCAACCTGTCCGGGGCGTGTGCGGCCTGCTCGATGAGCAGGAAGTCATCCAGATAATGGATGACCCTCGGGCAGTGGGCATGGTTGACCAAGAGCCAATGGAGTGCTTGGGCGAACTGATCAAAGAGCCAGGGACTGCTCTTTGACCCGAACGTCAAGCGGGTGGCAAAATAATACTTTGCCCTCCATTTGATGCCGTAGAACTTCCACAGGTGAGGCAGGATAGGCAGTAACTTGAAGGCATCCGCGATGTCTGCTTTTGACAGCCACGCTCCTGCCCCGACCTGTAGAATGAGTTCCACGGCCTCGTCCAAGGACGAGTACTGCATAGAGAACTCGTCCGACGGAACCAGAGAATTTAGGCTGGGGATGCTGGATGCATGAGGAGCAGACAGGTCATAGATTAATCTTTTTTTATTGGATGATTTTTTTGTCACCAGACCTATGGGGCTGACCCGGTACAGGGGGAACGGGGATTCCGAGAAAGGACCGATCATGAACCCTTTCCGCAACTCTGCCTCCAATAGAGCGTCCACCGCCCCGGGATCCGCCAGCGAGGAGAGGAGGTTGGGGCACTCATGACTGATCTGCGGAAGGGTGACTAGCCCGGTATGAAAACCCTCCGAGAAACCCTGTGTGAGAAATCGGACAAAACTGGGATCGTGATGTTGTTGGAGGAGGGAAAGTAATAGGTCAACGTTGACCCCGCCTAGTCAGGAGCGCTTTGACGTGCGTTGAGAACAGGAGGACTGGGGATGGGCCCTGAAACAGATGGTGCAGACGTGCAAAGCCTTGCATTTATCATAGCTGCAAAAACCCAGGTTGAAGTTGTTGCAGATCTGATTTTTTCCCAGGAAAGAGATGGGACGACCGAGTTTGTCCATGGTGGGGTTGGGTCTCTGCGCCCCTGAGCTGAATGTGGGCCTGGCCGAGGATGGGTTGGAGACATGGGGGCACCAATCAGATGAATGGAGGACCGATTGGCAGCTGGCACAGGCAGGGGATTTTTGCCCGGCGAAGTGCCTGCAAAAGATCTCCATATCCAACACCGCCCAGTTGGTAACATGCTGGTGCTGGAGGAAAGCCGCTGCAGCTTTGGCAGAGAAGGACCGGTGGTACTCGTAGAAGGCGGTGCCGCCGTATCTGTAACCCAGCTCGGTGACCTTGTACATGTAGGTGTCTAACTCTGCCCTGCGTTGGGGATGAATGGAGCAGACTATGTCCCGGTACAGGCTGAAGGTCAGCAAGAATTCGGGGATGGACAGCTTCTTGTTGAGGCGGACATCCTTGGACCTCAGCACCACTGACACATCACCACAGGCGATTGTCCGGTTCTCGACCGTGTCATGGGTGGAGATTAGAATGGAGGCCAAATTTATGTCCTTTCCAGCCAGGATATCCCGCCTGATGTTTTCTGGCACAAAGAACGCGGGGGCGATGTCCGGAGAGACCAGACTTGTACCTGGGACGTTGGCTTGGGAAGTAGACGGAACGGCTTCGGGCTCTGGCGGAGGAGGAGGCGTAGCGATCTTGCTCTCGACGGCCTGGAGCCTGGAATCAATGTGCGACATCGAAGACGCTAGATTATTGATGGTCGCGTGGAGTTGGGTCAGGGAGAGCTGGATGGTCGACATGGAGACCAGTTCTTCGGAGGCTCCGGGAGGTTCGGGAGTGCCGGGAGATTCGGGAAAGAGCAGCCGATATAGTTCTGCCTTCCGTGCAGATGCCGAGTGGCGGATCCCCTTCTTCCTCAGCTCGGCGATCATCTTGGGGATGGTCCAATGCCTATAAGATGCGCGGCTGCCTGCCTCGGAGACCGCCGACTCAGGGATGGACATCGAGTCCTCAATGTCCGAGACGTGGGACATGTTGCGTGAAGAAAAACCGGACCCTGTGGATGGATCTGACTGAACTGATTGACAACTCCTCGTGCAACCCTTCTGTTTTTTTTTTTTTTTTTTTTAAAACTTACCTGAAGCCTCAGGAGGTTTGGGGTGGAAAATTGTTTGGGAACCTGGGAGCAATTGCACCAAACTTGGGCAAGTCCGTGAGGAGGGTGAACTTCACACCCTGCGAATCTGAGATTGGTAAGTGAGGAAAAAACAATTTTTTATCTGGTACCTGCGGGGAGAGGTACCCCAACATGTGCTGGTAAGACGAAACTTACGTGGTGATGAAACGGAAGAAAGGAACCTTGAAGGTGGCAGGCCAAAAACGTAAGAAAAACGCTGGAACGATACCAGGCGATGGAAGGACAACCTGAAAGAAAAAATACGAAAAACCGAGCGGCCTGAGCGTGTCAGGTAATGGTGAACATGACCTGGCGTGACCGAGCGACCGAAGATCGCCGGGCCCTGAACGCGACCGAGAGCCGAGACGCGTCTGGAGACGAAACCCCAACTGGCTGCCAGTGTGGAATTGACCAAAGTGGCAGGCAGTGAGGAGACATGACCCGTGCGTGATGGCAAATGGCGAGCGACAGGCCCGCCATGAGCTGACCGTGATAGGCGCCCCAGTGGGGAGGGAGAAAGATAGAACAGGACAGTAAGGAAGGAAAGCGACTAGACGTGAGGTGCCGACCCCAAGAATAAATCTGAAAAGATGACCAGGTCACCAACCTGACTGACCAAGACGGGACATGAACCACACGTAACAGGAGGGAGGACATGACGAAGGATTGACCAGTAAGAGGCCATGACGAGGACCTGAACGTGTCAGGCAGAAAAACCCGGAACAGAGAACCCGAACGTATCAGGCGGACGGACACGAAACACGGAAACCTGAACGTATCAGGCAGACAGACACGAAAAAAGGAAACCTGAACGTATCAGGCAGACGGACACGAAGACGGAAACCTGAACGTATCAGGCAGACGGACATGAAAACGGAATCCTGAACGTATCAGGCAGACAGACACGAAGACGGAATCCTGAACGTATCAGGTGGACGGACATGCAGACGGGAACCTGGATGTGTCGGGCAAACAGGCACGAAACGGAACCTGAGCGTGTCAGGCTGAAGGCCCACAGAAATGACCTGAACGTATCGGTCAGGAGGGTGTGGAGGCAATCCTGGACACTCGGAGACCTTGACCTATGAAAAAAACAGACCCCGGACATACCAGGCAACCGGACCTATGACGGAACTGGACGTATCAGGAGATCTGGACAGGCAGTGAGCCTGGACGTGACAGGCGATAGGACACGAAGAGAAACATGTTGGTGCAAGACAGGAAGAGAAAAACCACATGGACGTGCCTGGAAGGACAAAAGATGGCGGCAAGGTGAACTGGAACAGGAGCGGACATTTTCCTTGCCCGTGCCCGGTGCCCGTGCCGACCGGCCACGGCATCCCCGCGAGGTGCCTGCCCAGTTTGTTCTGACCTGGACATGTGACCCTGCGTGGAAAAACACCTGTGGGAGATGCCGTGGCGGAGGAACCGGGAGTGAGCGATGGTGTGCCTCCCGTATTGGAGCACGGTGTGATGGAATAGGGTGCCCCCCGTGTGCCCCCATGATGGAGCCCAGGGAACGCTGGTGAGGGAAGGCACTACTCGTGGTTGGTGTGAGTTTGCTGCCGATGCGTTCCAGCGTGGAACGCATCGGGAAGGCAGTGGAGCTTCCGGGACTGCGCCTGCCGATGCGTTCCACCGTGGAACGCATCGGGGAGGTAATGGATGATGTGGGGCATGGTGCGTGGGCGAGCGCTGCAGCAAGGAGGTGCTGATGGTGGAAGCGGAGCCGGGGGTACCCCCCGTGTGCCCCCCTGATGGAGCCCAGGGAACGCTGGTAGGGGAAGGCACCTCTCATGATTGGTGTGCGTTTGCTGCAGATGCGTTCCAGCGTGGAACGCATCGGGAAGGCAGTGGAGCTTCCGGGACTGGGCCTGCCGATGCGTTCCACCGTGGAACGCATCGGGGAGGTAGTGGATGGTGTGGGGCATGATGCGCGGGCGAGCGTTGCCGCAAGGAGACGCGCTGATGGTGGAGCCGGGGCCGGAGGTGGCGCCGGGAGATGTGGCGTGGCGGGGAAGCAGCTGAAGGCACTTACCACAGGCGAGACCGCCGCACAGGAGACGCGTAGCCTCTGCCTCGTTGCCCAAGCCGGAACCAGAAGTCGCACTCGGATGACGTCACCGTAGTCCGAGAAGCACTGCACGATGCCGACACCAGAGGGAGGGCGTGAGCCGGCTAAATACCCTACGCCCCTCCCACAAATGCAGGCTGGGAATCCAGCCTGCTATACATGTAACTACACTGGACAAAAATATAAATGCAACACTTTTGGTTTTGCTCCCATTTTGCATGAGCTGAACTCAAAGATCTGAAATATTTTCTACATACAAGAAAGACCAATTACTCTAAAATATTGTTCACAAATCTGTCTAAATTTCTGTTAGTGAGCACTACTCCTTTGCCAAGATAATCCATCCCACCTCACAGGTGTGGCATATCAAGGTACTGATTAGACAGCATGAATATTGCACAGGTGTGCCTTAGACTTCCCACAATAAAAGATCACTCTGAAATGTGCACAGTTTTGCCTTATTGGGGAAGGGGGGTCAGAAAACCTGTCAGTATCTGGTGTAGCCACCATTTGCCTCATGCAGTGCAACACAACTCCGTCGCATAGAGTTGATCAGGTTGTTGATTGTGGCCTGTGGAATGTTGTTCCACTCCTTTTCAATAGCTGTGCGAAGTTGCAGAATATTGGCAGGAACTGGAACACGCTGTCGTATACGCCAATCCAGAGGATCCTAAACATGCTCAATGGGTGACATGTCCGGTGAATATGCTGTCCATGCAAAAACTGGAATGTTTTCGGCTTCCAGGAATTGTGTACAGATCCTTGCAATATGGGGCCGTACATTATCATGCTGCAACATGAGGTGATGGTCGTGGATGAATGGCACAACAATGGGCCTCAGGATCTCATCACGGTATCTCTGTGCATTCATAATGCCATCAATAAAATGCACCTGTGTTCGTTGTCCATAACATACGCCTGCCCATACCATAACCCCACCGCCACCATGGGCCACTTGATCCACAACGCTGATACCAGCAAACCGCTCACCCACATGACGCCACACATGCTGTCTGCCATCTGCCCTGAACAGTGAAAACCGGGACTTATCCAATGCCTCTCCAACCTGCCAGATGCCATTGAATGTGAGCATTTGCCAACTCAAGTTGGTTACGACAACGAACTTTAGTCAGGTCCAGACCCCGATGCGGACGACGAGCATGCAGGTGAGCTTCCCTGAGACGGTTTCTGACAGTTTGTGCAGAAATTCTTTGGTTATGCAAACCGATTGTTGCTGCAGCTGTCTGGGTGGCTGGTCTCAGACGATCATGAAAGTGAACATGCTGGATATGGAGGTCCTGGGCTAGTGTGGTTAAACATGGTCTGCAGTTGTGAGGCCGGTTGGATGTACTGCCAAATTCTCTGAACCGCCTTTGGAGACTGCTTATGGTAGATAAATAAATATTCATTGCACAGGCAACAGCTCTGGTAGACATTCCTGCAGTCAGCATGCCAATTGCACTCTCCCTTAAACATCTGTGGCATTGTGTTATGTGATTAAACTGCACATTTCAGAGTGGCATTTTATTGTGGGCAGTCTAAGGCACATCTGTGCAATATTAATGCTATATAATCAGCACCTTGATATGCCACACCTGTGAGGTGGGATGAATTATCTCGGCAAAGGAGTAGTGCTCACTAACAGAGATTTAGACAGATTTGTGAACAATATTTGAGAGTAATGGGTCTTTTGTGTATGTAGAAAATGTTTTGGATCTTTGAGTTCAGCTCATGGAAAATGGGAGAAAAACCGAAAGTGTTGCGTTTATAATTTTGTTGCTTTCCACGGGTATATTTCATCTATTTCATTTAATGTTTGTGTATGTAATTAAAAGATATTAACAGCACCCACTATAACAGTGACAACTACAGTACCCCGCCCCTGTAAAGCTGACCTACAGCAGTGAAATAAAAATGGCTGGGTTGTTATGGAAACCTGGTGTAAAACTGTGTATGTGGAGACTAAGGGCCTGTGAGCTTCTATTGGCTGATAAGGGTCATGTGACCAGGCTTATATTGTCTAATGCATTTTTGGGGAATATCTCACGCAGGGATGTCCTTTTGAACAGCTCACTCTCAGACAGCAGCACTGTGCTGTCTGAGCGTGAGCTGCAGGGAGAAAGTCACCATCTCTCCCACCCCTGAAGCTGACAGAAGTTTATTTTTACCTTCATTTTTTTTAAATCCCTGTCGGCTGCAGAGTAGGAGGAGGCGTTGCCTAACTGGATTAGGGGCATGGCTTAGCAGGTCCTGAGGATGGGGTTTTTAAGTCCGTCTTTTGAGGGTGGCATGAATGGCCACCCTAGTGTCCCCTAAACGGTCACCTCCACAGCACTCCTCTCCCTTAATGGTGTCATCCACAACGCCCTGCCCCTTTAAAGCTGACCTGCAGCAGTGAAGAAAAATGGTTGGTTTGTTATGGAAACCTGGTGTAAAACTGTGTGTATATGGAGACTAAGAACCTGCGAGCTTCAATTGGCTGATAAGGGATATGTGACTGTGTGTATGGCAGTTGGAATATGAAGAGAAAGACCTGCAGGCTTCTATTGGCTAATGTAGGTCATGCGATGTGCTATATTTGCATTTTTTGGGGAACGGTACGTGCTAAAGAGCTGTGACCCCCCCAAGATTTCTTTCCAGGTAGCAAGGGATGTGTATACCAAGTTTGGTTAAAATAGATGGTTGCGTTTTTGAGTGATTGCGGAACATACATGCATACATATATACATACATATATACGTCCTTATTTATATATATATATATATATATATATATAGAGAGAGAGAGAGAGAGAGAGAGAGATTTGATCACTTCTAAGACTTCTTACTTTAAGCTAATCTAGACTAGAGTTGAGTGAACACCTGGATGTTCGAGAGGTTCGGCCGAACTTCCCGGAAATGTTCGGGATCCGAACTTGACCCGAACTTCGCCCCAAACTCGAACCCCATTGAAGTCAATGGGGACCCGAACTTTTCGGCACTAAAAAGGCTTTAAAACAGACCAGGAAAGGGCTAGAGGGTCTGCAAAATGGATTTAGGGCGCATGCGCGAGATTGCGGCGCACCATTAGCGATGAGAGGAGTGCATAATTAGCAGTGGGGCGGCGCTGGGCTACGAGATAAGGGGCGCGGCTGGGCACAAACGGCCGGAGGGACAGCCCCTTGGGCACGCTAGTAAGGTAATTAGCATATTAATAAAACCGATTTTTATCCAAAATTATAGGACAGGTGGGGGTAAAACTAGTATATTTTTAATTAGATAATGGAGGCTGAGAGGATGATATGAACAGCTCCATATAGAAAAAATCTTGATGACAGAATTGAAATTCAACCCAGAACAAAAACTGTGCTTTGACAGACACTAAATAACTTTACCATCCACAGCAGTAACCACAGATTTAGCTGAATATAAATTGTAGGCCTATTATTTAGGCGCTGGATGACAGGTATACGTTTACGGACAGAATTAGACTTGGAGATGCACGGTAGCGTGTGAAGTTATTGAGGATGACCCTATCAGCACCTTTAATGTAATATATCCGTTTATGGATAGATTTAAACTTGGCCTGCTACAGCAGAAACCACAGATTTAGGGAATAGCTAATTTGGGAATTGTATTTCAACCCAGAAAAAAACATATCCTTTGCCGGACAGCAGACAGTATTACAATTGGCTACCCACAGCTGAAACACCAGATTTAGGGTACTGCTATTTTGGCAATTGTATTTCACCCCTCAATAAAATAGCAAGCACAGCCAAGCCCCTGATGTAGGATATAGCAACAAAAAACAACACTATTGATGGTTAAATGGACTTGGTGGCAGCTTGTGCTGGCGTACCACAAGACACAAAATGGCCGCCGATCACCCCAGAAAAAAATGACAGAAAAACGCTCTGGGCAGCCTAAAAACAGTGAGCAATTAAATAGCAGCGGTTGAATGATTCACAGCTGTAGATCGATCACTTCATTAAGTGTTTTGGAAGAGTAAATCCCTGCCTAATCTCGCCCTAACAGCAGCAGCTGCATCCTATCCCTACACTGATCAGAGCAGAGTGACGTGCGGCGCTACGTGACTCCAGCTTAAATAGAGGCAGGGTCACATGCTGCACTGGCCAATCACAGCCATGCCAATAGTAGGCATGGCTGTGACGGCCTCTTGGGGCAAGTAGTATGACGCTTGTTGATTGGCTGCTTTGCAGCCTTTCAAAAAGTGCCAAGAAAGCGCTGAACACCGAACCCGGACTTTTACGAAAATGTTCGTGTTCGGGTCCGTGTCACGAACACCCCAAAATTCGGTATGAACCCGAACTATACAGTTCGGGTTCACTCATCCCTAATCAAGACCAATTTTGTAAGGCTCTCGTTAATAATCTGGTCACCCATCTCTGAACCCTTTCTAGCTCTCCGAGATCCTTTATATCATATGGAGCCCAAACCTGAATCTCCTATTTAAGGTGTGGCTTTAGGGGGGATTTATAAAGGGCTAAGATTACATTGGGATTACAGGTTTTACCTCTCTTATTATACAACCTTAAATCTGTACTGCGTTGTTCTCTTGGTTTTGACATAGATGGAGACCACGGCACTCGTATTTGAGATAGTTAGAAAAGATTCATTTTATTGTCCATCCCAAAATTGCATTGATTTACACTGGCCAACGTTTCGGTCCACCAGGACCTTGTTCCTAAAGTACAAATACATACTTAAGGATTTGGTATAGACATAATTCACAGGGCAGACAATAAATATGCAATAAAGCCAAATATCTGTAACAAATCAATGATAGAATATCTGAAGTGCGGTACAATTGCATTTAAAGATGGAATGCAGAGGAGAACCGTAGAATAGACATAGAGTTATATAGTTGTATAAATGAACATTTGTGAAGACAGGTTCCAAGGGCTCAGAATAGCTATGTGCTACGGGCTCATCTTGATCCAGGTAGATTAGGTGTAAAGCCTATATATATATAAGGGAGCAGTAATAAGGATAAATAATCATATGCAAACTGAGAATCGTATCATAATCTGCATTTGCATCATGGTGCACACAACCATATATTGTACCCATAAATTGCTTGAAAATCAGCATGAAAGTATATAGGGAAAACATATTCAGCATACAGAGTTGCAGCAAGTATATACCATGATACTAACAATAAGCATTATAATCTGGTATTAATATACAGATATATAGAGAGGCAAGTAGCAGGCAATCAAGCAGCCATAGGTGTGGCACGCCGCGCAGACAAACCTTAGTAATCTTGTTTTAGAGGTATCGGGTGGACTTGTCTAGAACGCGGGAGATCGGGGTATTTAAACCATAAGGGAGGCAGTATTGCGCAGGCGCCAGTGTTCATGTGCCGGTGCCGAAGTATCGCGAGAATGGGATACGTCATTCACGCATGCGCATGGTCCCCCGGCTCCGGACTTAAGGTGCCCGGTAGTCGGGGCCAAGTGCGCAGGTGTTGGGGACGGAGTGCGTACACAGGCGCAGAATAGCTATGTGCATTTATGTGTATCCAATATGAAATACCAGCAGCATCAAATATAGATGGCATATATATATATATATATATATATATATATATATGTGTGTGTGTGACAATATAAATTCTGCAATATATAGGCTACAAGGAGACATATAGATAATAATATAGCTCTAAACTATGTGGGGATATATATATATATATATATATATATATATATATACTACCTGTGAAGATGAGGCTATGGGGCTCATTTTCTCTGTGAAAGGTAAAAAGAAGAAAATTAATGATTTGTCCAAGTCCATGTATATACAAATTCAATACAGTGAAGATTACTATGAATATTGTACACACCCATTTGGGCAAAATCTACCACCCTAGAGATTTCTATACCTGCAATTCATCTTTCGTGGTGTACCTTATCAAATGCCCCTGTGGCCTATCCTATGTAGGCGAAACAACCCAGTGCGTCCGTGACCGTATTTCCAAACACAAGTCTGATATCCGCTGCCATAAAACCGAACTCCCAATTCCATATCCTTTTCTATCTGCTAAACATCAAATCAACCAGTTACAATTCCAGGTTTTGGAGCAAGTATCCTTATCACGACGAGGAGGTAATCAAATTGCACGCCTCAAAGAACGTGAGGCTTTTTGGATTTTCGAATTGAAAACTTTGTCCCCCGCATGGTATGAATAGGGACTTTAATTTTCGCGTTTGATCCCTATAACTTGATTATGGACTGATAGTGTTATTATGCTTATTCATAGTAATCTTCACTGTATTGAATTTGTATATACATGGTCTTGGACAAATCATAAATTTTCTTCTTTTTACCTTTCACAGAGAAAATGAGCCCCATAGCCTCATCTTCACAGGAGGCATATATATATATACATATCCCCACATAGTTTAGAGCTATATTATTATCTATATGTCTCTTTGTAGCCTATATATTGCAGAATTAATATTGTCACACATATATATATATATATATATATATATATATATGCCATCTATATTTGATGCTGCTGGTATTTCATATTGGATACATGTTGAGGAAGGGTTGAGACGCATGCATATAGATACATACATGCATGCAAACATGTGTGTGCATGTATGATATATATGCATGCATTAATCACGTTATAGGAGGATGTGCGCAGATGTTCCCAGTATCTGCGCACACCTCACGTAGGCCCCTGTGGGATATATGCGATCCCTTTTAAAATATGTAGGGGCTTGTGCCCCCTTATAATGTAGGGGCTTGTGCCCCCTTATATATATGAATGTGGCCCCTTATATAATCCCCCTTAGAATGTATGATTAACATATACATGTGTATGGATGTGCCCCAAGCATCAATACACATGTATATTATATACATAGTTTTGAATAGAGGTGGCTCACTCCCTGAACAATGAATAGGGTGGGTGCACCTACAGAAAAGATTTCACCCAATCTTCAAAAATGGTAACAATGTAAAAAAAGTAGTAGGGCACACCTACATTTGGGTACACATAGGAAATTTATTATAGATGTATTCATACAACAGTATATAATAATATCACATAAAACCAGATTAAACAAATATTTGCATGCGGTTACTGCGTAGATAAAAAATAAAATCGCTAAAAAAATGTCTAAAAAAATGCAAAATGTCACTGGACGAAATGATCCTAAATAGAGGAGTCTTTTCACTAAGTCTTTCTCCAAGTTGTAATATTAATATCGCAAGTCTAGTCCCTCAGTCCGTATAATGTGAGGTTCCCAGAGCAGTTTCAATGTAATAGAAGGGTAATTTTGTTACTTATGTTTCTTTTACTTGAATCACTTTCTGTGTGTATATCGGTTCAACATTTATTTATCTACTCACACTTATGCTGGCTGTGTTGCGGTTTATCGTGGCGTCCCACGTATAGTCTGCTTGCAGTCAGCGGTATTACTTCCTGAGTGTGGATCCAGGGATCTTCGGTAGTGAATTGCAGGAGTGCCGTAGATAGGAATTTGTAAGTGAGAATCACTGCCAGGTGCTTGAATCAAGCTGCAGGTTTGTTCTTACTCCGGCATCAGAGTTTGCTTTCTCCTGCCAATTCTTTTTAATACCGATCCCTCTCCTTGTGGTTAGTTTGAAGCGCTTCAATGTTCCAGCTGCATATCCAGTCTTATGGGATCCCCTCTCACCAAACGCGTTTCGGAGTTGGCTACGACTCCTTCATCAGTAGCCAACTCCGAAACGCGTTTGGAGTGATTCTCACTTACAAATTCCTATCTACGGCACCCCTGCAATTCACTACCGAAGATCCCTGGATCCACACTCAGGAAGTAATACCACTGACTGCAAGCAGACTATACGTGGGACGCCACGATAAACCGCAACACAGCCAGCATAAGTGTGAGTAGATAAATAAATGTTGAACCGATATACACACAGAAAGTGATTCAAGTAAAAGAAACATAAGTAACAAAATTACCCTTCTATTACATTGAAACTGCTCTGGGAACCTCACATTATACGGACTGAGGGACTAGACTTGCGATATTAATATTACAACTTGGAGAAAGACTTAGTGAAAAGACTCCTCTATTTAGGATCATTTCGTCCAGTGACATTTTGCATTTTTTTAGACATTTTTTTAGCGAGGGGTGGGCGGCGCGGCGCGGGAGTGCGGGCCGCCGGGGATAAATATCCGGCGGCCCCGGCACTCAGGAGTTAGGGTCAGGGCCCCCACCTGGAAGAGGAGCGCATCCTGCGCTCAGGAGAGGCCCCCCGACTGGACCCACACCCATATAGGAGAGTGCGATCAGCGCTCAGAGGAGATGGACCGGACCCCCCCAACCACCTGAATGAGAGCGCAGCGCCCCGGGCTGGAGTAGAGCTGTCGAGCCGTCCCACCTGAGGAGGACCCCCCTGGACAACGAGCAAAGCGCTGAGTATCACTATCCCACCAACGATTCCTATTAACCCCTATTTGCCCATAACCCCTATCCCACCAACGATATCCCTGTACCTCCTCCCATATCTACTTGCAGGGTATTAACCCTTGCATGGACCTCATCCCTAAACCCTTACACCCCTGGTAACCCCTTCACTGCCAGATCCCCTTGTTCCCAGCACCACCTCCCCTGATTAACCCTTTCCCTGCCAGGCAATACCCTGATTAACCCCTAGTGGTTATCACCCCCTATATACCCCTGAACGTTTACCCTGGTGGCCCTGATTAACCCCTGGGTTACCCCAACCCCTGCATCCCCTGGTTAACCCCTGCATCCCCTGGTTAACCCCTGGTTACTCTGTATTTGTGTCGGTGGCCTGCACTCCCCTGTAGTGCCACTGTTAACCCCTTGTACCCCATAGGGACAGTGCAGATGGGTGGGTTATTGTTAATATTACTTGTATGTGTGAACTGTATAGTTAGTTTGTGGGTGGAATTTGGGAACGTGTAGTGTAGTTGAGTACTGTATATTTAGTGCTGTATTGTTAGTGTATTGTGTGCGTAGTGTATTGTAAGTAATAAATACTGTTACTTGTAACTATCTGTGTAGCGTGTAGCTATTGGCGATAGTTAGTTCAGTAAGGCGCATGCAGATAGTGTAGCGATCAGTGTAAAGCATAGCGAAAGTATTGTAATTATTATATAAAGGCATAAATAGGCGGAGTCATACTAGACGGCTCCTCCTATTTATGAATATTAATTATCGATATTCGCATAATATTGGTGATTAATATTCCCCCTTTACAATGCACATAAATGCACATAGCTATTCTGCGCCTGTGTACGCACTCTGTCCCCAACGCCTGCGCATATGGCCCCGACTGCCGGGCACCTTCAGTCCGGAGCCGGGGGACCAAGCGCATGCGCGAATGACGTATCCCATTCTCGCGATACCTCGGCACCGGCACATGAACGCTGGCGCCTGCGCAATACTGCCTCCCTTATGGTTTAAATACCCCGATCTCCCGCGTTCTAGACAAGTCCACCCGATACCTCTAAGACAAGATTACTAAGGTTTGTCTGCGCGGCGTGCCACTCCTATGGCTGCTTGATTGCCTGCTACTTGCCTCTCTATATATCTGTATATTAATACCAGATTATAATGCTTATTGTTAGTATCATGGTATATACTTGCTGCAACTCTGTATGCTGAATATGTTTTCCCTATATACTTTCATGCTGATTTTCAAGCAATTTATGGGTACAATATATGGTTGTGTGCACCATGATGCAAATGCAGATTATGATACGATTCTCAATTTGCATATGATTATTTATCCTTATTACTGCTCCTTGATTTGTTACAGATATTTGGCTTTATTGCATATTTATTGTCTGCCCTGTGAATTATGTCTATACCAAATCCTTATGTATGTATTTGTACTTTAGGCCATGAACAAGGTCCTGGTGGACCGTTGGCCAGTGTAAATCAATGCAATTTTAGGATGGACAATAAAATGAATCTTTTCTAACTATCTCAAATACGAGTGCCGTGGTCTCCATCTATATCTATATTGATTACTGCTACTGAGCACCGGAAACCTGTACGGAACCAGGAGTGCCATCCACTATATATTATCGTTCTCTTGGTTTTGACCCGGTCCATTCACTATCTGTTATTTGTCTTGTCTGTCCTTCCCACACGTATCCTAAGCTAGGGACTGCCATCCAGTTGTCCCCTGTCATCAGGACTCGTGAGGCAAGTAGGCAGGACCAGGGGTGAGGGTGGAGCGCAGTGGTCACTATCCTCCCCCCTGTGTGTGTGTGTACGTGACCGTTACAGATTAACAGGCCCAATAACCACTGTATAATGAATCTTCCGGTGACCCTGACTGACCATGTCTCTAATCGGACGCAGATGGTGCAGGAGGTAGGGGGAAAAGAGTTAGGGCAAGGTTCTTCCACTCCTCAGGCCTCCTGTCCGCATTTTGAGCCCCAGATTAAGTTCCCAGAACCCTTTTCTGGAGACCGGAAGAAGTTTCTCTCTTTTAAGGAGAGTTGCAGACTTTACTTCCGTTTGCGCCCTGTGTCCTCTGGCCCCGAGAGTCAACGCGTGGGCATTATAATTTCCCGACTACAGGGTGATCCCCAGTACTGGGCGTTCTCTTTACCTGCTGGCACCAGTTGCTTAACTTCTGTGGAGGGGTTCTTTCAGGCCCTGGCTACGCTCTATGATGAACCAGACAGGGCTCTGGTAGCCGAGACGGCTCTAAAGGCACTGGTTCAGGGTAATCTACCTGCGGAGGATTATTGCACCCAATTCAGAAGGTGCTGTGTCCCCCGAGGATGGAATGAACCAGCCCTGAAGAGTAAGTTCAGGTCAGGTCTGTCTGATCATTTAAAGGATCTTCTGGTCAGTTATCAACTTCCAGAGACCTTGGAGGAGATGATGACCCTTGTTGTCCGACTTGACTGCTGAGATAGAGACAACAGGAACGTCAGTTCTCTTCCCAGATGGTGGTCCCGCTAGAGGCCTATCCCAGAGACAACGCTGAGGTCTCCACCGAGGAACCCATGCAGGTTGGCATGACCCGAGGGAATCTTCGCCGCAGATGTGGAGAATGCTTTTACTGTGGAGATCCTGACCATTGGATCAACCAGTGTTCTAAGAAGGTCCTTTCTGTCAAGTCACCTACGGCAAGGCAACCTAAAGACCAGGTACACCCTGATTTTTCTAAATGTAAGCTTTTGGTACCCATTACGATTTCTTTGGGGGTAGATAAATGGCTGGGTAAGACCTTTATTGATTCTGGCTCAGCGGCCAGCTTTATTGACTCTGAGTACGTTGTAAGATTGGGTATTCCAATGTTTATTTTACCAACTCCTATCCATGTCATGGCTATTGATGCTACTCCTCTTATTGGTGGTACGGTGAGCTCATGTACCTCAGAGATTTCTCTAACCGTGGGTGTGTGCCACTCAGATAGATGTTCCCTTTTAGTCCTGGAGAACCTACCGATTGAGGTGGTACTAGGGTTGCCTTGGCTCAGACTACATAACCCCACTATAGATTGGTCCAAGGATGAGTTGGTGAGATGGGGGCCTAAGTGTGACTCATGCTTGTCCGTGGTACAGGCTTGGGTCTCAATAAAGTCTGATACTTTACCCACTGTTGTTAGGGAATATTCGGATGTATTCTCATCACCAACCCCGGAGGTTCTACCCCCCCCCCCCATAGACCTTATGATTTTACTATAGAGCTAGTAGAGGGGGCCAAGTTTCCTAAGGGGCAAATTTATAATCTTTCTAAGCCCGAACACAAGGCCATGGAAGATTATATTAAGGAGAGCCTTGGTAAAGGGCATATTAGACCTTCTGTCTCTCCTATGGGGGCGGGGTTTTTCTTCAATACGAAAAAAATATGGTGGTCTTAGGTCATGTATCGATTACAGGAGATTAAATAAAATCACTGTCCAGAATAGATACTCCCTCCCATTGATTCCGGATTTATTTAACCAGGTTCTGGAGGCAACCTGTTTTTTCAAGATTGACCTGAAAGGGGCATACAATCTAATTCGAATCAAGGAGGGAGATGAATGGATGACGGCGTTCAATACTCTGGCAGGACACTTTGAATATCAGGTGATGCCTTTTGGACTCAGCAATGCCCCAGCTGTGTTCCAAAACTTTATGAATGACATTCTTAGGCAGTTCTTAGGTAAATTTGTTATTGCCTATCTTGATGACATTTTGATACTCTCCTTACTTTGAATCCCATGAGTCTCATGTTAAACAAGTATTAGAGGTGTTGAGGGAGAATCAGCTATCCGCTAAGCAAGAAAAATGTGTCTTTGGTGTACAGGAGATTCTGTTTCTAGGGCATGTTCTGACTCCTCACGCCTTCAAGATGGATCCTGGTAAGGTACTAGCAATTAAGGAATGGGTAAGACCTTCATCCTTAAAGGCCTTACAATGGTTCTTAGGTTTTGCCTTACTAAGAAAGGGGTGGATTTGGAGAATTGGTCTACTGAGTCCATTTCTTCATTTGAAAAATTAAAAAAGGCATTCAGTAGCGCTCCCATTCTGATCCAGCCTGTGGAAGTGGATGTGTCCGAGGACGGCGCAGGAGCAGTCCTTTCACAAGGTCCTGCTAGCCTCACTAACCTGAGACCGTGTGCCTTCTTCTCCAGGAAATTCTCTCCCACGGAGAGAAACTATGACATAGGGAATAGGGAGCTGCTGGCCATTAAATGGGCGTTTGAGGAGTGGAGGCATTTTCTGGAGGGGCTAAGGCATTGTGTAACTGTTGTCACTGACCATAAAAACTTTATGTTTCTCGAGTCAGCTAAGAGGTTGAATCCCCGTCAAGCCAGATGGGCCCTGTTTTTTACTTGTTTTGATTTTTCCATTATTTTCAGGCCGGGAAGTAAAAATGTGAAGGCGTACGCATTATCTCGGAGCTTCCATGCTTTTCAACCTACTGAGGTACCACCTGAATCCATCCTACCAGCAAAAATATTCATAGCAGCTCTAACCCAGGATATCTCGGCTTACATTAGGTCTGAACAACATCTGGCACCGGTATCCACCCCAACACATAAGTTGTTTGTTCCCGTACAATTTTGTCTCCAGCTGTTGTGTGAGTGTCACATTTCTGACTTTTGTGGACATCCGGGTGTTGAGGGCACTAAGGATCTGGTTTCTAGATCTTCTTGGTGGCCCACTTTAACTAGGGATGTCAAGTCCTACGTGTCAGCCTGTGAGGTTTGTGCCAGGTCCAAGACACCTAGGACTCAGCCTGCTGGTAACTTACGACCCCTACCCATTCCCAGTAGACCCTGGTCCCATATCTGTCACGGATGAAGTTAGCAGATACCTAAAACTTATAAATAAACAAGCGACTGGCTTGATCCCAAACTAAGGAGCATATAGGTGAGCCCTATAAAACCCTAAGAGCTCTCCCTGACTGCTATGCACATACAAGGGTCTCGATGGTAGACGATTGCATGTCCACGTACCTAAGTCTGTGTGACACCTAAACACCCCATAATAGTGAGGGGACATGACCACTGGCTCCCTGCACAATATACAGATGGAGTCAGGGTCAACTAGAATCAAGCCAGCAAGGAAACACAATAAAGTAAAAGGACTTATCTGAACAAATAGCAGACGCAGCCTCCAGCAATGAACACTTCATCCAGGAAGTAATATAAACCGCAAACTGAGGCAGTATGGGAGGCAATATAAAGGAAAAGGATTAGTCTAAATAAGTGGCACCTGGCAGAAGGAAAGAAGATGAGAGAGTGAAACCAAAACAAAGAACATCATACAAGAGGTAGAGAAGAACTTCTGCGAGACCTTCTCACAGGACTGGCGGTGACAATATCTCGATGGACTTTATAACCGACCTACCGCTGGCAGAGGGTAAGACTCTGGTTTGGGTAGTGGTCGATAGGTTTAGCAAGATGGTCCATTTCATTCCCCTGTCTAAACTCCTGAATGCCAAAACCCTGGCTTCTATTTTTGTGAAAGATATTGTTCGATTGCATGGTATCCCAGAAAATATTGTTTCTGACAGGGGTGTGAAATTTGTGTCCAAATTCTGGAGGGCCTTCTGTCAAAAATGTCAAATTTCATTGTCTTTTTCCTCTGCCTACCACCTTGAGAGTGATGGGCAGACTGAACTCCTTAATCATTCTGTGGAACTATTCTTGAGGTTGTATGTTGCTGATGACCAGCAATTATGTGTTAAATTTCTTCCATTGGCTGAATTTGCTTTGAATAACCAAGTCAATTCTTATGCTGGGGTTTTACCTTTCTTTTGTAACCATGGTTTCCATCCCTGTTTTCATTCTGGGTCATCCGTCTCCTCTTCTAACCCTGAGGCAGCTAGGCTCTCCTCTGAACTGTGCACAGTTTGGACCCGGGTTTAATCAAACTTAGAAAAGGCTCAAAGATCTCAGAAACTCAAGGCCGATAGGAGACGTTCAAGGGGGGTGAATTTTCAGGTTGGGGATAAGGTATGGTTGTCCTCCAAGAATTTCTCTCTTAAGGTAGATTCTAAAAAGTTTGCTCCTCGTTTTTTTGGACCATATAAGATCACGGAGGTGATTAACCCGGTATCATTTAGGTTGGAGCTGTCCGAGTCATTCCACATTCATAATGTGTTCCATAAATCTCTACTTAAAAAATATTTTGAACCGATAGTACCATTGAAAGCCTTGCCTCTGCCGGTTCTTGTTAATGATGCTGTTGAGTATGTGGTGTCTAAAATAGTGGATGTCAGGAAGGTGCGTAATTCCTTGCAGAACCTGATTCACTGGAAGGGGTATGGACCTGATGAGAGATCTTGGGTACCTGCCAGGGAGGGTCATGCTACTAGACTTGTTCGAAAATTTCATTTAAAACACCCTGAAAGGCCATCGCCTAAAGTCTTGGGTCCAGTGGCCCGTCATAAAAGGGGGGTACAGTAACGGGGTGCCGAAGGCGCACTCGGTCTCGTATCAGCCGCAGACCTGCTGCTTAGCTTTGGCAGCAAAGATCTGTGTTTGACCTCGTTCCCAGGGTGGCTTTGCTAGCTGTGAGGCTCCCTGCTCCTAGGTCTGCCTTGAGCGCCGAGCTGATCACTCGGTGCTCGACTGGTCGGTCTGTCGGTCATGTGACGCTGGCCATATCACATGACCTTGACTCCCCACTATAAATACAGGCAGCGTGCTGGCCACAGGTTGCCTGTTAATTTAGGTTCCTGGCGTTTGCTGGATACCTGTATACTTACCTGATCCTGTTCTCTGACAATCCTTTGCCTGCTCCTCCTGTACTGCGCATCCCTCCTGATATTTTGACCTCAGCTTCCACCTGACTATTCTTTGCGGACTCATTTGGTACGTCTCGACTCTCCTGGTATTTATTACCCCGGCTTCTCCTTACCATTCTTTGCTTATCCCTCTGTACAGCGTTGTTCTCTGGATTTTGACCCGGTCCGTTCACTATCCGTTATTTGTCTTGTCTGTCCTTCCGGCACATATCCTAAGTTAGGGACTGCCGTCCAGTTGTCTCCTGTCATCAGGACTCGTGAGGCAAGTAGGCAGGGCCAGGGGTGAGGGTGGAGCGCAGTGGTCACTATCCTCCCCCCTGTGTGTGTGTTAACGTGACTGTTACACTACAGATGTCAAACCTACCAGACCATAGTTACACGGTTCCACCTTTTTACCGTTCTTAAATATTGGTACCACATCAACCAAAGATAAGGAATGATGTGCAGTAGAAATTGTAATATGGGATTTAATTATTTCAATAGATGGTAATTGTGTAATGGAAGACTGGATTTTAATCCCTTCTCATCTACGTTATAATAGTACATTGTGGCAAGCAAATAGTCAGTTGGGTCACTGTACTATTACAACCCAGTGAAGTTGCAAGCTTGGGAGCTCTGCCTAAGCCATCACTAGCACATACCACACATATCATTTATTTCAGTAATTCAACTTAAAATGTGAAACTAACATGAGATAGACTCATTACATGCAAAGCGAGATATTTCAAGCCTTTATTTGTTATAATTTGGATGATTATGTCTTACAGCTTATGAAACCCCAAAGTCACAATTTTGAGGTACCCTTAGCTCAGGGGGTATGGATTAAATAGCTGACTAGAGTGTGACACTTTGAGCCTAGAATATCAATCCTTTTCACAAAATTCTAATTGTAAGCTGCATTAATGCAATTCCTTTTAATTTGCATTACTGAAATAAATGGACTTTTGCGCGATATTCTAATTTTTCGAGTTTTACCTGTATAGAGGTTTTAAACTGACAGACATAAAATATGACAAAACAGAAAAAATGTAAATATATATAAAATATGCATAATAGGTACTGCTGCATCTATAATGACCCATATAGTTAAATAATCCTACTATTTATTCTACAAGATGAACAGCAAAAAAAAAAGAATAGTTTGATATTATAAATGAAATAGACTGTTACACTTACATTAGTAATTATAATAATGTTTTAGTGTTATAAAATTCAGCTTATTGTCTTTAATAAAAATATTTTTTCTTACCAAATCTATTGTAGACATACACACCCATCTTTTACAACTAAGACATTTCAAAGGCAATTCTTATGTTAGCTTATGCTGGAGCTATAATGATTTATGTCTCTGTCCATTAACTCATGCACACTTCATTGGTCTTTATATTAAAGTAGAAATGTTCCAATTACAAAACACCTTATTGTTGGAGGCTACCTGAATCCATTCTTTTTCTTAATTGCTCTAGTTCTTGTTTTTCAATCTTCCCCACCTTCCTTTAACTGCATTGCTCCTCTGCCCAACATTTTAGCAGATTGAATAACTCAGAAATGATATAGATTTCCCTCAAGTATTTTTTATGATAGCAAGTAGAAACCAATGCCATGAACTAAACTCACATTTTCTCTACATAACACAATATAGTAATTGATGTCTTCTATGAATCACATAGGCAAGTATATTACTGAATGCAAATATGAAGTAGAACCATTAACACAATGGCCCAGATTTACTAATCCAGTATATTATATAGACAGAGTAACCTTAGACAGACATTCGTAAACTGTGCCAAATTTATCATAGCAGCTGATACTGGATGACAAATGTGGTGCATCTTTAAAATTTCTATTTGTTGACTTCAAAATCTATCCACGTGCCTTAAACTCTGCCCCATTATTGGCAAAATTCTTTCCTAAATGCATCAAAAATCTGTCCCAAATTTTATCTACCAAAAACTTTAGACCAACTCTAAATTGATTTAACGTGTGCTACCTTTTCATACCAGAATTGTGGCCTTATCTAAAAAATAGAAAAAAGCTAGCCATGCCCACATGCTAGTTAAAAATAGGATATATCTATGATGTAAGAAAAATACATTAATTTAGAGAATTTATCAAGCCCTGCACTTCAGAATTCTGGCTTCAAAAAGTTGCAACATATGGCTTTGAGATTTTTGCGGCTTACTTGTGCAAAATAAAAAGTACAATTTTTTTTATTTTTTTTACCACTCACTCCAGTTTTGATAAATTGGTGGGTGTGGTTGTGGTTAGCTTTGTTAATCTAGATTCAATCTAGATTTATCATTGGGACTTTAAAAACAAAGTTGCTAAAAAAAATGCCAAACTCACTTCAGTAATGCGGTGGGGTAAAAAGCTAGAGTAGAATTCTAGACAAAAGTGTTATGTTTAAAGATGTGTCAAATTTAACAAACAACATGTTACACCAAAGCAAACTAAAGCAAAACTGACATTAGTGAATACATTCTACCTATTCTTTTTCTCATCTCATCTGAGTGATGAATAAATCTGTGTTTACAAAATAAATATCCTTATATAAAGGGTGAATAGAATAAATATTCTTGTAAGAGGGTACATTTAAGAGGTAACTTCCTTTGCGTGTTTTGTAGTAATTGTAATAACATTGTCAAGGATGCAACATTTTATCACAATCCTGTATGGTAAAAATTTTCAATAAAATATATTTTTGAGTCAGCTGTCCTTGTGGGCTTTATGTATTATTGAAACTATTTAAACATGCTTAGTACATATGAATATGTGAATAACCACAATCCATTAATGTAATTTGTAATTTCATCAAGAAACACCAGAGACCTAGTTTCACTGGCAGTCTATGCTATCATACATGCTGTAGGGGATCAGCTCTCTTTCGGGGGTCATTCTCACAGATATCTTCAGGACACCAAGTTTAAGATCCAAACACGGTGCTTTATTGCGGCACATCAGCATAAACATAAACAATAATACAAAATAATAAACACTCGCCCGGCTGGGCTCTAACTAAACAAACATATCCCTGACTCACCTAAGTCCCTGTTCACACCCTGTGAACACATGCGGCTTTCTGAGCCAATGTCCCACAGCCTCCTGGCTGTACAGAGCACAGTACGCCCACTGTCTCCAGTCCAGTGTCTCTTGGGGAATCGTGGTCTCTCAGCCCTCCTGGCTTGGACGACACTGACAGAGCCTCCAGGCCTCTGTCCACAGGTAACACACTCCCCCAGACTGACCTACTCTGAGGCGCTTTATGCCAGCCTGATTACAGCAGGCCTCACCAGCGATCACCTCAGGTAAAAAGGAAAACCCGTACTGGAAGGGTGTGGACTGCCAACTTCCTCTACCAAGCCTAGCCACCAGTCCAAGTAAAATCCAGCCCAGAAAATGTATACAAAAATGTCTCAGCAAACTATGCTTTGCTGAGACTACTGCCACTCTCTGGATTTTATCTATCTCACTCATCTGAGGTACCTGAAGTGGGACAACACACAGTGACTTGCGACATGGTGGGGCAGTATATGTGCACACGTACTGACTGATGGGTCTGCCCCCTTTAACTTTGGGTCTCCAAATTGGGAACATGGCCTGAGCTTGCCCTTTACGCCTTGGAGGTGCTGGTCTGCCTTGCAGCCAGTGTATTTTCTGAACGTGTATTTAGCATAACGGTTATCACAGGTTATATTTCCCAATGTTTTGGGGTGTACCCTAAATTAAACAAAAAAAATTCAATATAAAAACTGTGTAGGCTTCCTCCTCCTCATCCACCGCTGCTTCCACCTACACCACCACATCCACTGCCTCCTCAACCTCCTACTTCACATGGACCTTGTCCTCCTAGATCAAGATTATTATTTTAAATTTTTATGTATTTTATGTTATTTAACGTAATTTCCTTATCCACATCCATGACTTTTTAGAGCCATTTTAGTGTTTGAAAGTTCTGGTCCCAATTGACTTCAGTGGGGTTCGGGGTCAAGTTCGGGTCCCGAACTCAACCATTTTTGTGAAGTTCGGCCAAACCTGTCAAACCCGAACATCCAGGTGTTCGCTCAACTCTACTTATTAGCCATTGTGTGGTAAAGTGAGAAAATTACAGCCCTTTTTGGTGTGTATTAGTAGCAAAAAAAAGTATTATTTGCCGTTCACGGCTGCAGTTATATGTTCTAAAGCCTTTTTTTGTTGTGTATTAGTGGGGGGCTCATTAGCTGTTGTGTGGTGAAGTGAGAAAATAACAGCCCTTTTTGGCGTGTATTAGTGGCAAAATAAAATATTATTTGCCATTCAGGGCCGCAGTTATATGTTTTAAAGCCTCTTTTTGCCATGTATCAGTGGTAAAAAAATAAATAATTTGCCATTCACGGCCACAGTTATATGTTCTAAAGCCTATTTTTACCAGGTATTAGTGGGAAAAAATAAAAAGGGCTTATTACCCGTTGTGTGAGAAAATTACAAACCTTTTTGGAGTGTTAGTGGCAAAAAAAAAAAAATTTGCCATTCACGCCCGCAGTTGTATGTTCTAAAGCCTTTTTTGGTGTTTATTAGTGGGGAAAAGAAAAAGAGCTTATTAGTAGAGTTGAGCGGACACCTGGATGTTCGGGTTCAGCCGAACTTCACAAAAAAGATTGAGTTCGGGACCCGAACTTGACCCCGAACCCGAACCCCAATGAAGTCAATGGGGAACTGAACTTTTGAGCACTAAAATGGCTCTAAAAAAGTCATAGAAAGGGCTAGAGGGCTACAAATTGCAGCAACATGTGGTTAAGAGCATGGCAAGTACTCTGCAAACAAATGTGGATAAGGAAATTACTTAAAATAACATAAAATACGTAAAAAAATTATAATAATTTTGATCTAGGAGGAGGAGGTCCATTTGGAGTAGGAGGTTGAGGAGGCGGTGGATGTGTAGGTGAAAGCGCCGGTGGAGGAGGAGGAGGTAGCCAACACTGTTTTTTGGTTTTAATTTAATTTTTTTGGGTTAAATTAGGGTACACCCCAAAACATTGGGAAATATAACCTGTGATAACCCCCTCCAGCTGTACTAAACAAACGATCAGACAATACACTGGCTGCAGGGCAGGCCAGCACTTGCAAGGCAAAAAAGGGCAAGCTCAGACTATGTGCCCAATTTGGAGACCCAGAAGTTGAAGGGGGCAGACCCATCAGTCAGTACGTGTAGGCATGTGCACACATACTGCTCAACTATGTCGCACGTCCACGTGACGTCCACAATCCAATTGGATATCTTCTCTATCAACTTTTGATGTTCTTTTCTGCGCCTACCATGTTGATCATGGGTAGTGGGGAATCAGAGTTCCACGTCGGAGAGGTAGTGTGAGAAAGGGATACCACATCCAAGGGAGGTCACCGGCTGAAATGTGATCGAGTGGAAATGTGGGACAAGTTATTAAAGAGGAAGGATCGAATGAAAGGAGGGGGGGCGGGTCAATTAAATACGAATTTAAAAAATTTAAGTCCCTGTCACCTATGCAAAGAAGGGGTTTTTCATCAACAAAAATGGGTTAATGTCACCCACCAATGGAATAGACGATTTTTTAAAATTTCGGCCCCTGTCATCTATGCAGAGCAGGGGTTTATTCACGGCAAAACTGGGTTCATGTCACCCACCAGTTGAACAGACGATTTTACAAAAATGATGTTCCTTTTCACCTATGCAGAGCAGGGGTTCGTATACAGCAAAATTGGTAAAATATCACCTGACAATGTAACAGACGATTTTTTTAAATTTAGGTCCCTGTTACATATGCAGAGCAGGGGTTTATTCACGGCAGAAATGGTAAAATGTCACCCAAGAATGTAACAGATGCTTTTGCACCCTGCTCCCTCTTTTGCTGTGCTGGTGCCTCTGTGCGACCACCGCCTCTTCCTCTGAACTAAACGGGTCACTCGCATGACCTTGATTCCATGTGGGGTCTAGTACCTCATCATCCTCCACATCATCTTCCCCCCACTCTTTACCCCTGCCCTCCTTGTCGGTCTGCAGACTGCAGAAAGCTGCAGCAGTTGGCACCTGTGTTTTGTCATCATCAGAGACATGCTGTGGTGGTCTTCCCATGTCCTCATCCTGAAACAAAAGTGGTTGGGCTTCAGTGCACTCAATCTCTTCCACTTCTTGGGCAGGGCTATGTGGATGGCCCTGGGAAACCCTGCTATCAGTCATCAAAAAGCAGAAGAGACTGCTCTATGACTTGGGGCTCAGACTGCTTGGCTGATTTGCAAGAGGGTGAGGTGAAAAACTGATCGCCATGGGCTGCAGGTGCCAACTGTGATCTTTCAGCAGGAGACTGGGTGGGAGACAATGTGAAGGAACTGGAGGCACTGTCAGCCACCCAATCTACTATCGCCTCTACTTGTTCTGGCCTCACCATTCATAGAGCCGCATTCGAACCTACCAAATAACGCTGAAGGTTCTGTCGTCTACTCGCACCTGAGGAAGGTGTTTCACTTGTGAGTGTAGCTGGCACAGATCGACCACGTCCTCTCCCTGCAACAGGAGTTCCACCATCAGCACCACGACCAGGGCCACGTCCCATTTTGACTCTCTCCTCATTCTTTGCGTTCACCTACAAAACTAACAGATGGTTTATGTCAGGCGACAATATAACCGCCAATAGTCAACAATTAAGTTCACTGAGAGTAAGGCAGTGCCGGTGTCATAAAGAAAAAAAAATCCTTGAGGTCACACAACAGTGTGACATGCAAATTTTATGCAATTACTTCACGGTCACAAAAAATGTTAATTTGTTAACCAACAATGTAACTGCAGTATTCACTGGTTGTATTTGATTGTGTCAAATGCAGCACGGGCCCCAGATGTAGGGTCTTGCACAAAATGGGTGTTTTTTTTAAAACCAGAATATAACAGCAGTATCTAACGCTTGTATTTGACTGTGACAAATGCAGCACAGGCCCCAGATGTAGGGTCTTGCACAAAATGGGTGTCCCCAAAAGTTTTTTTTTTTAAACCCAGAATATAATTGCAGTATTTAAAGCTTGTATTTGACTGTCATAAATGCAGCAAAGGCCACAAATGTATAATCTTGCCCAAAATAGGTGTTTATTTTTAAACCAGAATATAACAGCAGTATCTAATGCTTGTATTTGACTGTGACAAATACAGAAAAGGCCCCGGATGTAGGGTCTTGCACAAAATGGGTGTTTTTTTTAATACCAGAATATAACAGCAGTATCTAACGCTTGTATTTGACTGTAACAAATGCAGCAAAGGTCCCAGATGTAGGGTCTTGCACAAAATGGGTGTTTTTTTAAACCCAGAATATAATTGCAGTATTTAAAGCTTGTATTTGACTGTCATAAATGCAGCAAAGGCCACAAATGTTTAATCTTGCCCAAAATAGGTGTTTATTTTTAAACCAGAATATAACAGCAGTATCTAATGCTTGTATTTGACTGTGACAAATACAGAAAAGGCCCCGGATGTAGGGTCTTGCACAAAATGGGTGTTTTTTTTAATACCAGAATATAACAGCAGTATCTAACGCTTGTATTTGACTGTAACAAATGCAGCAAAGGTCCCAGATGTAGGGTCTTGCACAAAATGGGTGTTTTTTTAAACCCAGATTATAACTGCAGTATTTAAAGTTTTTATTTGACTGTCACAAATGCAACAAAGGCTGCAAATGTATTATCTTGCCCAAAATGGGCGTTTTTTTTAAATACCAGAATATAGCATCAGTATCTAACACTTGTATTGGACTGTGAGAAATGCAGCAGAGGCCGCAAATGTATTATCTTTCCCAAAATGGGTGTTTTTTTTAAACCCAGAATATAACTGCAGAATTTGAAGTTTGTATTTGACTGTCAAAAATGCAGCAAAGGCCCCAGATTTAGGGTCTTGCAAAGAATGGGTGTTTTTTTTTTTAAACCCAGAATATAACTGCAGTATTTAAAGTTTGGATTTGACTATCACAAATTCAGCAAAGGACCCAAAATGTATTATCTTGCAAAAAATTGGTGTTTTTTTTTTAAACCCAGGATATAATTGCAGTATTTAAAGATTGTATTTCACTGTGACAAATGCACATATGCTGTGCTGGTGCACTGTACTTGCATAAAACGGCCGCCGACTCCCACCTAACTAACAGACGAGTAAAAGTTATTTTTATGTGTCATTGAGCTCAAGGCAGGGTAAAAAAAATGGTGCACAGCACCCACAAAACAAAATTGCTGTAGATCGCAGAGTTAACAAGCACTTCTGATAACAACAGATTCTTTCCTATTTTCTCCCTCACAGCAGCAGCATCCGATCCCTACACTAGTAGAGAGCAGAGTGACGTGCAGCGCTACGTGACTCCAGCTTATATAGAGGATGGGTCACATGCTGCACTGGCCAATCACAGCCATGGCATTAGTAGGCATGGCTGTGATGGCTTCTAAGGGCACACTAATTAAACGCTTGTTGAATGGCTGCTCTGCAGCCTTTCAAAAAGCGCCATTTTTTTTTTATTGAAGCACTGGTGTTATTTACACTAAAATAATTTGCAGTAATTTCTTGTGAAAGAGCATAGGGCGGTATTTAAGTAATAAACAAAACATTTAAACGCACTGCACGGTTGCATTTATTTCATGAAAAAAAAATATACACATGCACTGCTGGTAAAAGCGTAATGTGGCCTATTTCAGTTCAACAAAAAAAATAAATATACATTTTCAGTTCACTTCTGCAGTTATTTCTGTTGCAAGTGCATAGTGGCCTATTTGAGTCCAACAAGAAATATATATTCTCAGTTCACTTCTGCAGTTATTTCTGGTGAAAGTGTATAGGGGCATATTTCAGTACTACAAGAAAAATATATTCTCAGTTCAATGTTGAAGTTATATCTGGTAAAGCCTTTACTGACGTATAGCAGTAGAAAAAGATTATGTCCATAAGAGCAGCACACCAATACAGGTGAATACACTATGCACAAATCCAGCACAAAAATGCTAAATAATTCTGCAGTTTTTGCAGCACAGAAACTACACGAGGTCCGTGTCTCGATCTTCCAGCGCAAATCTACTTCCTCTTCTATGTCCCTTTCAGTTCAGAAAAAAATCTTGTATTCGCCATTAGGAGCTGCACTGATTTGCACTAAAATCTCTTTAGAAATATTTTGGTGGAAAAAAATCTTGTATTCAGCGTTAAAAGCTGCCGTGATATTCACTAAAATCTCTTTTGAAATATTTTGGTTGTTAAAAAAACTTGTATTCGGCGTTAAGAGCTGCACTGATATTTGCTAAAATATCTTTAGAAATATTTGGGTGGCAAAAAATCTTCTGTTCAGCATTAAGCCCTGCACTGATATGCGCTAAAATCTCTTTTTAAATATTTTGGTTGTTAAACAAAATTGTATTCAGCATTAAGCGCTGCACTTATATGCAGTAAAATCTTTTGTGAATTATTTTGGTGGAAATAAAAATTTCCACCTCCTCCATTAACTTCCTCATCTCTTCATTAACACCGGAACACTAACATTACCCCCCCCCCCCCCCAAGCTATATATCTAAGTGGTTCCTGTACCACCTAGGAGCGAATAAAGGTAAATGACACTGCCTGCCCGTTAAAGGGAACTACAGCATGATACCACAATACATTTGATATGACATTTAGCATTTAGACATTTATGAGTTATATAGCACATAGTGGGACACTGCATCAAAATGAATCAGGCGTGGATCAGCCAGGATTTCAACACACCAACGCCTGATGCATCCATGGTGTCACGCCAACATTTTGACAAAAGAGAACGTTTTCTTCTGGCTACCTGCCTCAGATACAATTCTGATGCTGTTACCCGCCTTATACCAAACATCTGATGCCAAGTGCTCCTTCTTTCACCCAACATCATCAGCGAGTACTAGTATTGCCACCCACCTCCACACTGTCACCTTGCCACTCTGTGGCCTACTGATGCTGCCATGTCCACAGTATGTCACCATGCCACTCTGTTGTATCATGCTGCTGCCATGTCCACACTATGTAACCTGGCCACTTGCTGGCCTCCACATACTGCTGCCAACTACATACTCTGTGACTGTGCCACTCGGTGGCCTCCTCATACTGCTGCCACCTCCACACTGTCATTGTGCCACTCGGTGGCCTTCTGATGCTGCCGCCACCTCCAGACTTTGTCATTGGGCCACTGTGTGGTCTCCTCATGCTGCTTCCACCACACCACTCTGTCATAGTGACACCCTGTGGACTTCACATGCTGTTCACACCCTCCCCACTTCATGACTGGGCCACTATTTTGACTTTTGGCCTGGCTGACATCATCATTTATTTTACCTTTCTTTTGATCTGTCAGAAGGAAGGGAAAATGAGACGCACAACATATCCTGTCTGTGTAGCAGCTGTAAGGCCTGTATGATCTCATCAGAATTGGCTTATAATTTGCTAGACAAAAGCAGTAGTGGGTACAAAACACAGAAGACATGCAAATATTCCATTCTCGTGTCATCTCTGTTTTAGATCCACTCTTCTTTTTATTGGCATTATCAATACTGAGCAAATGCTGACGAGTCAAGGCGTATGCTCCAAAGACAGGTTACGTTTTTTGTGGGTTATTGTTCTGACGGATCAGAGGAAGGGCAAATTAATCAGTGATGTCAACACAAAGTTACTGCTGACATCCTCTCCACTCTGTCAGGGGGCTCTACTTGTATAAGCATGTCATAGAACGGGTTCTGTAGACATCTATGTGGAATCAGCTGACACGGGTGTAAAAGGAATGCACTTCTTCTTGACACTAACATCGACCTATAAGGTAAAGTTCATACTTGAGTTATTAGGCCAGGTTTGTCAAATTTAAGTATACTTTCTTATAATTTTAATCAAGTTTTGGTTTAATAAAATTAATGTTAAAATATTTAATAAATTTAATAATAAAAATTAAATGTGTAAGACAGGAGAGAATCAACCAGTCTTCTGTTTATTTAACGACGTGGTGTTGTGATGGAGAAGGAATTCCAACAAAAAAAAATTACTCTCCACCTGGAGCCGAATCCTGTCAAGATTGATGCAAGTGCAGTATTGGCTGCTCATCCAGCAAGAAACTGCTGGAACCTGCCTGCCAGGCTTAGGCCTCTACTAGTGACAGACAATGAGAAGAAGACAAAGCTTTAAGATTGCTTGGAGCCCGGAAGAGTTGCAAATTTAATCAAGATTCAAACCAACCAGGGCCCAGTCTCTTCATCAGGAGTTCCCAGTCATCATGGAATGGAAAGGAGGGCATCCTTATTAGATTTAATAAATGTAATAATAAAATGTTTAATAAATGTCTCAGAAATGAACTGCAGCTCCCAAAAACAGATCCTGGGAAGATCATCCGTCATCTATTCGCCCCACTTTATTTTGGAAATGTGTTAAACCCGTGTCGGACCCCCACACTGTAGATTGATCAAGGAGACACCAAATTTTATAATATATGGAATACATTTCATAATAAAATGTTTACATTTTTTTATAATAACTTTAAAAAAAAATCTTAGGAGAGAATCAGCCAGTCTTCAATTTATTCAATGACGTGGAGGGTGTTGCGATGGAGAAAGCATTCCAAAAAAACAATTGCTCTCAACCTGGAGCCGAATCCTCTCAAGATTGATGCAAGTGCAGTATTGGCTGCTCATCCAGCAAGATACTTCAAGATACTTCTGGGGGAACCTGCCTGCTAGGCTTAGGCCTCTACTAGTGACAGACAATGAGAAGTAGGCAAAGCTTGTTCTTTGAATGAATCATTTTTGGGGCCTGTACTCCACTGGCCTGCAGTAAAATATATATCTAAAGACTGTCTAATATTCCTCCAGTCACATAATCACTTCATGTTTTCTGTCCGGTGAATGCCTAATGTTTGGGGCCTGAACTGCCATGGCCTAAAATAAAAAATTTCAAGGCTCCAGCATGGCACATTTTTGAGGGTTTCAATTTAAGACTAGGGATGAGCGAACTCGAACTGTATAGTTCGGGTTCGTACCGAATTTTGGGGTGTCCGTGACACGGACCCGAACCCGGACATTTTCGTAAAAGTCCGGGTTCGGGTTCGGTGTTCGTCGCTTTCTTCGCGCTTTTGTGACGCTTTCTTGGCGCTTTTTGAAAGGCTGCAGAGCAGCCAATCAACAAGCGTCATACTACTTGCCCCAAGAGGCCATCACAGCCATGCCTACTATTGGCATGGCTGTGATTGGCCAGAGCACCATGTGACCCAGCCTCTATTTAAGCTGGAGTCACATAGCGCCGCCCGTCACTCTGCTCTGATTAGCGTAGGGAGAGGTTGCGGCTGCGACAGTAGGGCGAGATTAGGCAGATTAACTCCTCCAAAGGACTTGATTAACTGATCGATCTGCAGCTGTGGATCATTGAGCTGCTGATCCTCAATTGCTCACTGTTTTTAGGCTGCCCAGACCGTTTGTCAGTCACATTTTTCTGGGGTGATCGGCGGCCATTTTGTGTCTTGTGGTGCGCCAGCACAAGCTGCGACCAAGTGCATTTAACCCTCAATGGTGTGGTTGTTTTTTGGCTAAAGCCTACATCAGGGTGAAGCTGTCACACCAAGTGCATTTAACCAGCAATAGTCTGTTTATTTTTTGGCCATATACTACATCAGGGGCAAGCTGCGCCTGTCACCAAGTGCATTTAACCCTCAATGGTGCGTTTGTTTTTTGGCTAAAGCCTACATCAGGGTGAAGCTGTCACACCAAGTGCATTTAACCAGCAATAGTCTGTTTATTTTTTGGCCATATACTACATCAGGGGCAAGCTGCGCCCGTCACCAAGTGCATTTAACCCTCAGTAGTGTGGTTGGTCAAGCTATCACACCAAGTGCATTTAACCAGCAATAGTCTGTTCATTTTTTGGCCATATACTAAATCAGGGGCAAGCTGCGCCCGTCACCAAGTGCATTTAACCAGCAATAGTCTGTTCATTTTTTGGCCATATACTACATCAGGGGCAAGCTGCGCCCGTCACCAAGTGCATTTAACCCTCAGTAGTGTGGTTGGTCAAGCTGTGACACCAAGTGCATTTAACCAGCAATAGTCTGTTCATTTTTTGGCCATATACTACATCAGGGGCAAGCTGCGCCCATCACCAAGTGCATTTAACCAGCAATAGTGTGGTTATTTTTTGGCCATATCCCAGTCTAATTCTGTCACTAAATCCATACCGGTCACCCAGCGCCTAAATACTAGGCCTCAAATTTATATCCCGCTAAATCTCTCGTTACCGCTGTCCTGTTGTGGCTGGGAAAGTTATTTAGTGTCCGTCAAAGCACATTTTTTGTTCTGGGTTGAAATACAATTCCCAATTTAGCAATTTAAAAATTTAGTGGTTTCTGCTGTATCAGAGCTATTTGAAATCTATCCCTAAAAGGGTATATAATATTCAAGGTGCACATAGGGACATTCAGAATAACTTCACACACCCGCTACTGTGCATTTCCAAGTCTAATTCTGTCACTAAACCCATACCTGTCACCCAGCGCCTAAATACTAGGCCTCAAATTCATATCCAGCTAAATCTGTCGTTAGTGCTGTAGCTGGGCGAGTTATTTAGTGTCCGTTCAAGCACATTTCTTGTTCTGGGTTGAAATACAATTCCCAATTTAGCAATTTCATAATTTAGTGGTTTCTGCTATATCAGAGCTATTTGAAATCTATCCCTAAAAGGGTAGATCATATTGAAGGTGCACATAGGGACATTCAGAATAACTTCACACACCCGCTACTGTGCATTTCCAAGTCTAATTCTGTCACTAAACCCATACCTGTCACCCAGCGCCTAAATACTAGGCCTCAAATTTATATCCAGCTAAATCTGTCCTTAGTGCTGTAGCTGGGCGAGTTATTTAGTGTCCGTTCAAGCACATTTCTTGTTCTGGGTTGAAATACAATTCCCAATTTAGCAATTTCATAATTTAGTGGTTTCTGCTATATCAGAGCTATTTTAAATCTATCCCTAAAAGGGTATATAATATTCAAGGTGCACATTGGGTCATTCAGAATAACTTCACACACACACGCTTCTGTGCATTTCCAAGTCTAATTCTGTCACTAAATCCATACCGGTCACCCAGCGCCTAAATACTAGGCCTCAAATTTATATCCCGCTGAATTTGAATACAATACATTGGGCCAAATAATATATTTGTTGTTGTGGTGAACCATAACAATGAGAAAAACATCTAGTAAGGGACGCGGACGTGGACATGGTCGTGGTGGTGTTAGTGGACCCTCTGGTGCTGGGAGAGGACGTGGCCGTTCTGCCACATCCACACGTCCTAGTGTACCAACTACCTCAGGTCCCAGTAGCCGCCAGAATTTACAGCGATATATGGTGGGGCCCAATGCCGTTCTAAGGATGGTAAGGCCTGAGCAGGTACAGGCATTAGTCAATTGGGTGGCCGACAGTGGATCCAGCACGTTCACATTATCTCCCACCCAGTCTTCTGCAGAAAGCGCACAGATGGCGCCTGAAAACCAACCCCATCAGTCTGTCACATCACCCCCATGCATACCAGGGAAACTGTCTCAGCCTCAAGTTATGCAGCAGTCTCTTATGCTGTTTGAAGACTCCGCTGGCAGGGTTTCCCAAGGGCATCCACCTAGCCCTTCCCCAGCGGTGAAAGACATAGAATGCACTGACGCACAACCACTTATGTTTCCTGATGATGAGGACATGGGAATACCACCTCAGCATGTCTCTGATGATGACGAAACACAGGTGCCAACTGCTGCGTCTTTCTGCAGTGTGCAGACTGAACAGGAGGTCAGGGATCAAGACTGGGTGGAAGACGATGCAGGGGACGATGAGGTCCTAGACCCCACATGGAATGAAGGTCGTGCCACTGATTTTCACAGTTCGGAGGAAGAGGCAGTGGTGAGACCGAGCCAACAGCGTAGCAAAAGAGGGAGCAGTGGGCAAAAGCAGAACACCCGCCGCCAAGAGACTCCGCCTGCTACTGACCGCCGCCATCTGGGACCGAGCACCCCAAAGGCAGCTTCAAGGAGTTCCCTGGCATGGCACTTCTTCAAACAATGTGCTGACGACAAGACCCGAGTGGTTTGCACGCTGTGCCATCAGAGCCTGAAGCGAGGCATTAACGTTCTGAACCTGAGCACAACCTGCATGACCAGGCACCTGCATGCAAAGCATGAACTGCAGTGGAGTAAACACCTTAAAACCAAGGAAGTCACTCAGGCTCCCCCTGCTACCTCTTCTGCTGCTGCCGCCTCGGCCTATTCTGCTGCTGCCGCCTCGGCCTCTTCCTCCGCCTCTGGAGGAACGTTGGCACCTGCCGCCCAGCAAACAGGGGATGTACCACCAACACCACCACCACCACCTCCGTCACCAAGCGTCTCAACCATGTCACACGCCAGCGTTCAGCTCTCCATCTCACAAACATTTGATAGAAAGCGTAAATTCCCACCTAGCCACCCTCGATCCCTGGCCCTGAATGCCAGCATTTCTAAACTACTGGCCTATGAAATGCTGTCATTTAGGCTGGTGGACACAGACAGCTTCAAACAGCTCATGTCGCTTGCTGTCCCACAGTATGTTGTTCCCAGCCGGCACTACTTCTCCAAGAGAGCCGTGCCTTCCCTGCACAACCAAGTATCCGATAAAATCAAGTGTGCACTGCGCAACGCCATCTGTAGCAAGGTCCACCTAACCACAGATACGTGGACCAGTAAGCACGGCCAGGGACGCTATATCTCCCTAACTGCACACTGGGTAAATGTAGTGGCAGCTGGGCCCCAGGCGGAGAGCTGTTTGGCGCACGTCCTTCCGCCGCCAAGGATCGCAGGGCAACATTCTTTGCCTCCTGTTGCCTCCTCCTCCTACTCGACTTCCTCCTCCTCTTCTTCCACCTGCTCATCCAGTCAGCCACACACCTTCACCACCAACTTCAGCACAGCCCGGGGTAAACGTCAGCAGGCCATTCTGAAACTCATATGTTTGGGGGACAGGCCCCACACCGCACAGGAGTTGTGGCGGGGTATTGAACAACAGACCGACGAGTGGTTGCTGCCGGTGAGCCTCAAGCCCGGCCTGGTGGTGTGTGATAATGGGCGAAATCTCGTTGCAGCTCTGGGACTAGCCAATTTGACGCACATCCCTTGCTTGGCGCATGTGCTGAATTTGGTGGTGCAGAAGTTCATTCACAACTACCCCGACATGTCAGAGCTGCTGCATAAAGTGCGGGCCGTCTGTTCGCGCTTCCGGCGTTCACATCCTGCTGCTGCTCGCCTGTCTGCGCTACAGCGTAACTTCGGCCTTCCCGCTCACCGCCTCATATGCGACGTGCCCACCAGGTGGAACTCCACCTTGCACATGCTGGACAGACTGTGCGAGCAGCAGCAGGCCATAGTGGAGTTTCAGCTGCAGCACGCACGGGTCAGTCGCACTACAGAACAGCACCACTTCACCACCAATGACTGGGCCTCCATGCGAGACCTGTGTGACCTGTTGCGCTGTTTCGAGTACTCCACCAACATGGCCAGTGGCGATGACACCGTTATCAGCGTTACAATACCACTTCTATGTCTCCTTGAGAAAACACTTAGGGCGATGATGGAAGAGGAGGTGGCCCAGGAGGAGGAGGAGGAGGAGGAAGAGGGGTCATTTTTAGCACTTTCAGGCCAGTCTCTTCGAAGTGACTCAGAGGGAGGTTTTTGGCAACAGCAGAGGCCAGGTACAAATGTGGCCAGCCAGGGCCCACTACTGGAGGACGAGGAGGACGAGGATGAGGAGGAGGTGGAGGAGGATGAGGATGAAGCATGGTCACAGCGGGGTGGCACCCAACGCAGCTCGGGTCCATCACTGGTGCGTGGCTGGGGGGAAAGGCAGGACGATGACGATACGCCTCCCACAGAGGACAGCTTGTCCTTACCCCTGGGCAGCCTGGCACACATGAGCGACTACATGCTGCAGTGCCTGCGCAACGACAGCAGAGTTGCCCACATTTTAACCTGTGCGGACTACTGGGTTGCCACCCTGCTGGATCCACGCTACAAAGACAATGTGCCCACCTTACTTCCTGCACTGGAGCGTGATAGGAAGATGCGCGAGTACAAGCGCACGTTGGTAGACGCGCTACTGAGAGCATTCCCAAATGTCACAGGGGAACAAGTGGAAGCCCAAGGCCAAGGCAGAGGAGGAGCAAGAGGTCGCCAAGGCAGCTGTGTCACGGCCAGCTCCTCTGAGGGCAGGGTTAGCATGGCAGAGATGTGGAAAACTTTTGTCAACACGCCACAGCTAACTGC
Source organism: Bufo gargarizans (assembly GCF_014858855.1). Taxonomy (NCBI): domain Eukaryota; kingdom Metazoa; phylum Chordata; class Amphibia; order Anura; family Bufonidae; genus Bufo; species Bufo gargarizans. Next base: position 416,081,864 of record NC_058082.1, read on the forward strand.
ACCACCACCTGATACGCAACGTGTTAGCAGGAGGCAACATTTCACTAACATGGTGGAACAGTACGTGTGCACACCCCTCCACGTACTGACTGATGGTTCTGCCCCATTCAACTTCTGGGTCTCTAAATTGTCCACGTGGCCAGAGCTAGCCTTTTATGCCTTGGAGGTGCTGGCCTGCCCGGCAGCCAGCGTTTTGTCTGAACGTGTATTCAGCACGGCAGGGGGCGTCATTACAGACAAACGCAGCCACCTGTCTACAGCCAATGTGGACAAGCTGACGTTCATAAAAATGAACCAGGCATGGATCCCACAGGACCTGTCCGTCCCTTGTCCAGATTAGACATTAACTACCTCCCCATAACCATATATTATTGGACTCCAGGGCACTTCCTCATTCAATCCTATTTTTATTTTCATTTTACCATTATATTGCGAGGCTACCCAAAGTTGAATGAACCTCTCCTCTGCCTGTGTGCTAGGCCTAAATATATGCCAATGGACTGTTGCAGTGGTGGCTGACATGAAGCCTGATTCTCTGCTATGACATGCAGACTAATTCTCTGCTGACATGAAGCCAGATTGTCTGTTACGGGACCTCTCTCCTCTGCCTGGGTGCTGGGCCTAAATTTATGACAATGGACTGTTGCAGTGGTGGCTGACGTGAAGCCTGATTCTCTGCTATGACATGCAGACTGATTCTCTGCTGACATGAAGCCAGATTGTCTGTTACGGGACCTCTCTGCTCTGCCTGTGTGCTAGGCCTAAATATATGCCAATGGACTGTTGCAGTGGTGGGTGACGTGAAGCCTCATTCTCTGCTATGACATGCAGACTGATTCTCTGCTGACATGAAGCCAGATTCTCTGTTACGGGACCTCTCTCCTCTGCCTGTGTGTGTGCTGGGCCTAAATATATGCCAATGGACTGTTGCAGTGGTGGCTGACGTGAAGCCTCATTCTCTGCTATGACATGCAGACTGATTCTCTGCTGACATGAAGCCAGATTCTCTGTTACGGGACCTCTCTCCTCTGCCTGTGTGTGTGCTGGGCCTAAATATATGCCAATGGACTGTTGCAGTGGTGGCTGACGTGAAGCCTCATTCTCTGCTATGACATGCAGACTAATTCTCTGCTGACATGAAGACAGATTCTCTGTTACGGGACCTCCCTCCTCTGCCTGGGTGCTGGGCCTAAATATATGCCAATGGACTGTTGCAGTGGTGGCTGACGTGAAGCCTCATTCTCTGCTATGACATGCAGACTAATTCTCTGCTGACATGAAGACAGATTCTCTGTTACGGGACCTCTCTCCTCTGCCTGGGTGCCGGGGCCTAAATATCTGAGAATGGACTGTTCCAGTGGTGGGTGACGGGAAGCCAGATTCTCTGCTATGGAACCTCTCTCCAATTGATTTTGGTTAATTTTTATTTATTTAATTTTTATTTTAATTCATTTCCCTATCCACATTTGTTTGCAGGGGATTTACCTACATGTTGCTGCCTTTTGCAGCCCTCTAGCTCTTTCCTGGGCTGTTTTACAGCCTTTTTAGTGCCGAAAAGTTCGGGTCCCCATTGACTTCAATGGGGTTCGGGTTCGGGACGAAGTTCGGATCGGGTTCGGATCCCGAACCCGAACATTTCCGGGATGTTCGGCCGAACTTCTCGAACCCGAACATCCAGGTGTTCGCTCAACTCTATTTAAGACGCATAAAAATGGCCCCTGATTAAAATACACATTTTTGGTGGGAATTTTTGCCATTGATCCCCCTCTGGTATGTCACTTTCCATGTTATGGACTGATTTGTGCACTTCTTGTAATTATTTGGTGGCTGCAAATATAAGCTGAAGGTTTTTCAGGTTCGCCTGCCATTAAAGTGAATAGGGCAGCCGCGAACTTGCGTTTGCGAACCGTCCCGGCCGATGTTCGTCTATCACTACTTACAATTAAACATGACGGTGACAGTGTCCTTATGTGGAGCTGCATAAGTGCTGTTGGTGTCGGAGAGCTGCATTCATTGATGTTATCATGAATTCACAGATGTACTAAACAGATGAGATGCTACCATCACTTGGTGCCCTTGTTTCTCGTGCACTTTTCCAATATGACAATAATTTAAAACAGACATCTGAGGCCACTTCTATATATCTAAAGAAGATCAGAGCAAAAGTGATTCAGTGGCCAAGTATGTCTACTGATCTGAACCCATTTGGACACCTATGGGGAATTCTGAAGAGACAATTTGAGCATAACTCTCTTCATTTTTGCATCAACTAATTTGAGTAAAACTGAAGATTGTAAAATCTAAGCTATATTATTAACCTTACTTTCATTTTATAGGTTAAATAAATGTTCCATTAAAACTCAAATTTATCAAATTTTGGGAATTGTTATTGCATTCAGTGAGATATTGATTAAAGTCTTACTTTTCAAAGGGGGTGTGCTCATTTATGCTGAGCACTGCGTGTATTTAACCGTTATTTATAAAGCTCCCTATATGCCATGTTTTCTAATCAGGGTAAGGAATACACAAATATACAAGCAAAATAACAACTATTAAAAACAAATGAACATTACCAAACAAAAAGTACACTATCTGTACAACTTATGAAAAAGATGTTTGATTTAAAATTGCAGGAACTGAAGGTGTTGAAATCCCCCAGGGAAGTATATGTGGTTTTACTTCTTGAATATATACATTTAAAGAGCAGAGCACTTAGTGTGTAGACTTACAAATACCTTTTCAAACATTCTTCAACATAATTAAGGGTTTAGACATTCCGAGGTTTTTCATTTGTACTGACTACATTACTGAAACAAATGTTAGACATTGGCAATCTTCATTGTTCAGTAGCTGTAAATTTTCCGTTGGTCTCTAATAAAATTTGTAGTTTTGTTAGTTTTTTTTAAGAGATATAAATACATGCATCTTTTACATAGACACTGTGTGGAATATGGATTATTGTTCAATGTCAGCCATGTCCCACACTAGCCATCTGCTGTCAGATAGCAGGTAGTGTACTTCGCTGGGGGGCCCTGCTTCAAAGCCCAGCCAAATAGCAGAGAACATCTTGCAGAGCATCTTTGTTTACAATTTCTCACCTCCATTCAGCCAGCCAGAAAACCAGCTAATGGAACAGGAAAAACATCTCTGCAGTGGTCTAGACCATTTCCCAGTTCAATGAACATTATCAGACATCATAAAACCGGCGATTCAGAAGGAATTATGAATCTCCTTCCATCACAGACATAAACCAGATACATATTTGTGTCCCTGTGGCCAAGTTGAACAGGCCCATGGTCATAGTTTGGTAGTGAGATGCCAGGGAGGGGAGATATACATATCCCCCCACAGAAACCAAATAACAGTACTGTAACGGATCTCCTGGCACCCCAACCGGGTACCTCCGTCGATGGATGCTCCTAGTGCTTCCTGAGGGCTCCAAGCACTCAACTTGACACCATAACCACCACAGACCCCACGAACTGCCGCAGCTTGGTTGGGGTCTCACCGTCCTCCACCCATGCTGGACCCAAGACCGGGCTTCAGCTTCCAGTGGGTGAACCTCTCCTAAATCTAGAGAGCAGGAACCATGAACAAGCTCTTACAAGAGATTATACTCAGGGGAGTATTGTGATATAGCAATCCCAAGAGTGTAGTTATCCCATTCCCCAAACATGTGCCAAAACTTCATGAAGGGGCAAAGCAGGAACTCTTTATTTGAACACACAAACATGGATTTATATACATCTTCCAACAAGGTTACCACCCACAGGGTTTTGTAAAAACAGCCAATAACCACGAACAATACACTCAGACACTCCCACACAAAATCCTGCCCTCTGCCTGTGATACAATTACCTCAAGCTGGGTTGATGCAATCATCACAGGCAGGAGAATACACAATATCTTCTGTCCTCGAGACAACTGAAATAGAAATCTCAATAGTTGTAATCTGATCTCCAAAATCTTTGTGCAAGGAAAGCTAAAAATCTCAACCGCAGTCAGCCAAAGGTGTTTTCATGTTAAGTTCTGCTGAGCATCTGTCCCGCCCTGCTCAGTCTGTTCTCTTTTATTTACTAACAAAAAGGTGTAAAAGGAGCTTGCCCATAACAAGGATGCAGGAAGTGATGACATACAGGAAGTGATGACATAGGAAGACAAGACACCATCATTTAGAATAACATAGCCAACAAACACATGTATGCAATAATCTACCATTACCACTGGAGTTAATTTTATCCAGCCTTGCTCAGTGATCAATGCCATATAAAATGACTATGATCCTCATGCTTGTTTATTTACAGGACAACGTCATTATCTCCAGCGGCTGATCAGGCGCACTAGAGATAACAAACGCACTTTCCTTTCATATATTGTTCTCTTAACAAATGCATCCACGCCAAGCCAATAAATCTGCGTCTTGCACGGGGGCCCTAGCCGGCGTCCATACATCAGCCAACAAAACACTGCTCTGCTGAACACATCAGTCTCCCCCGGCCCACAGCCCAGTGCTTAGCACATGGACCATTCGCCGACGGAGACCTCTGCGCCCAGCAGCTGTGACAGGACATACACAGAAAGATATCCACTCCAATGGTTTACCCTGACACTGAGAAACATGATGACAATACACAATATATTAGAAACACATCCTAATAAAATTTCCACAACAGTCCCTTATCTTTGTCATATGCTCCCCAGTGTCCCTCGACGAATCTTGATCTTCTTCTTTGAAAAAAACAGTCTTGTCTACGAAAAGTCCTGAATCCATAAAAGAAAACAGATGATGGAAAACAGAAAGTTAATCTTGACACATAGCTTAAAACAAATCTTGACTCTGAGAATCTTTTCTTTGGGAGCTGACTCAGGAGGTGGTGTTTCGCGCTGGTCGTTGGCTGGTTTGGAATCCTCTGCATCTGGTCCATGGTTTGGTCTTCAGGGCATCTTGTCTGTTCGGGCTTTGGTAACTCAGTCGATTAGACATCAGGATCATCTCACTCCGGCGTATAGAAGGAATGGAAACAAAAAACATAAGTACATGTCCTATTTCCTTTCGCCCGGATCCAATGGAAAACCAGTGAGCCCCAAGACCTCCCAAAGCTTTAAAAAGGATTCCAACCCTCACTAGTAATAGCTCCACCTCTGCCCTGTTCTTGTCAGTATGGGCCTGACCCTTGTCAATAGTGTATGCTAGCCAAGCATAACCGTCATCTAATTCACAGAAACCATCCTCTGGACGCTCTACTGATGTTTCTCGGTGATCTCAACGGTTTCTTTGAACATGTCATCCACTATGGACGAGAAATTGTTCAATCGCTTCATAAGTCCAACTTCCCATCCCGTCCAGCCAGAAAACAAATCCCTTCCAGCTCTCCCTGCCCTTCTTACCTCCTTCCACACCATCAGTTTCTCCAAATCAGTTGCAACGTAAGATACGGGGACAAGCTTCACCAGGACACATGAACCTCTGGCATTAGGGGGAATTATCTTATAAGCGGCTAAACCGCATAGGAAATAGTACGGACCCGTCAACTCCACACATGATCTTCTGACAGTCACGGGTTTCCAGTAATAACTGAATAGACTGAGGGATCGCTCAATGAGTCTGAACGTCAAACCCTTCTTTCCAGCAGATATAATCTGGTCTATGGGTGTTATTAAAGAGATTGGGGGTTTCATTAGTAAGGTTGATCGTTATACCTTTCTCACAACTGGAGGATCCCACAAACTTATGCCCTTTACCACATCTGCGGGCTGCCTAGCTGCCCGGACACCGATACAGGATTAACAAGCGAGGAGCAGGAGACAGAGCTATTATTAAACCTACAGCTGCTATTACCCTCTAGGAATGTAAAACCAGTGCTATCACTGGTTAGTTTGAGGTGTGTTTCCCTCTCTAAACATTAAACTAAACAAATAAACAAAAGTGATACTCTTCATTCTTTTGACGTAGTTGAGCAGCTTCTTGCAGTGACCCGTGTGGATCCAGTTGTCTCGTACCTCAAACTTCAGAGAGGTCGGCGTCATCAGCAGCACCTGGAATGGCCCAAGATATCTCGGCTCTAGTCCCATCCTCGGATGTTTCTTTTGCACGACCCAATCACCTGGTTGACTAGAATGAACATTGGTTATTGAGTCTGGGTCCGGGAGAGACTCACAAACCCAGTGGTGGACATCGGGTAATAACCCGTGGGGCTGCCTGGGGGCATACCTGATAAAATAAAGGGTTACAGCAGAACATTCAGGCCATGGATCGGCAGTGATTTTTACCTTCTTTGAAAAAATTTGACCCAAGTACCGTCAAAGAAAAGGCAGTTGCGATGGTTCTCAACGTAATTCTCTACTAGGTTAGAAAAATGATTGACATTTGAGAGGTTAGAATGGTTAGTAAAAAGTTTGAAGATTGTTGTTTTCTGCATCACTTTTCCCCCCTTCTCATCGTCCTTAAAACCAGGACGAAGAGAAGATGGATTCAACATGGTGCATCGTCTCAAGGTTAGATAGAGAGATGAGGGAAGGATGAGAGAGAGAGAGAGAGAGAGAGATAGAGAAAGAGAAAAAGAAAAGGGACCCTGTCAGTAGTGGAGGTGGAAGTGACAGTTAGGGACTCACTTACCTCAGGTACTGGTTGTTTCAGTAGGCCCGGGTTTAGTGGATCCGGCCTGTTTCAGCAAAGTTAGCCCAGATAGAGCCTCCTCTGCTTCCTGCATCGGACCCCTAAACTCAGTTTACCCCTCAGGCCAGGCGTACCTCACTTGGTTCTTCTGGATTAAAACTGGGTTCTGTACGCCCTGCTTAATTACCATGATTGACTTTTGCAGCCACAATTGCGCTACCTATTTTCCAGAGGGATACTCAAATTAGTTCCCTTGAACCACCTACTCCATTCTTTAAGGGGCTTTGTGACCTTCACCCCATAACTAGATCTCATGTACTGAGCAGCCGTCTGACCCCACGAGGGGACTATTTCCCCCCCCCCCAAAAAATGGATCTGCCACAACCCATCCTTGGTTACCCAAGCCTTACCAGTGTTGCCTGCGTCCACGGACACGCTTTTGACCGTACACGGAGGGTACCCCCCGGCTCATTCTTACGATACGTCTGACTTTTACACAGCCTATGTCGGACAGCTAGAAATCTCTTGCACTGAGGGCGGCCTATTGCTACTCTCAATGCTATTTCCACTCCCACAGGGCATTTAAGCCAAAGCTCCTTTTGCTGGATTCCCAGTATGCCTCCTAAAGGGCTATACACACAGCTGAGCTACGCCTGTGCTTGGCCAGCAACGGCTAGCCAATAAATGAGACCCGCTTTTCTCCAGCTCAATGTGACTCCTCTAGTCAATCTCCTGCTGATAAAGTCAAAATAAATATGGGGTTAACCTCTGGTTGTTAAAGAGAGAAGAGTCCTGGTGTGTAGAACCGTCACTTGGAAAAGAGTAATAGAAGGAAAAAAGTATGCTAAGATTTAATATACAACTGCAGAAAAATGTAAATGTAAATTAATCAAAGAGATACCCAAACAAAAATAGACAAAAATAACTGAAAATAAAACAAAAAAAATGCCAAAATATGAAAAAGGAAAAAAAACTTGATTACAACAATAAAACCTAAAAAAAAAAAATGGGTTAGTAAAAGAAGACCTGTAAAAAGGAGAGAAAAAACAACATAGAAAACTTCAGTTACAGAAATTTTAACTTAAAAACTGAAACTCAAATACAAAAACTAAAAATCTTAGGAACACATACAATTGTATAGAACTGAATTAACACATCAATGTCTTAGAGAGTTTATATTGGGATTTAAAATCTGCTTCCTTGATCAAAGACCTTGGCTGTCCCTGGGTTCTCTGACTTTGCAAAGAACCATATCTGGAACCATAACCCCGCCTTGCTGAAAAAAACACTTTACTTCTAGGTGTGGTTCTGGGGTACTTAACATACCTGTGTCTGTTGCCATTAGCAATGTCACAATATCGTGCCCATATTCCCTGTATGCAAAACAACAAATAGCTTGCCTCCCTGCACAATACCTTGTCTGGGCGCATGGTGATTTGACTTGGTGCACAACATTAATCATCCTAGCATGACTAGATCCCACACTACTATCTGTATTGAGTCCACTTACCACGGACTCATCTGAGGAATCTTCAGGATCAGACAAATTGTCCATCTCCATCCCTGAGTCGGATCCACTATCTGAACCACAGTCCTCAGACTTCTCCATGCTTACAACCCATACATTTCCTCTAACCCCAGACACATTACTCTCTAACGGTTGCTTCAATGACTCTTGCTGCACTAAGCACCGAGAATGTTCATCCTCTGTCCGCCTGCAGAGAGCAGACAACTCCCCCACAGCACACTGTGCGTGCATCGGGCTTTCAGACAACCATTCATTCTTTATGGCAGCTCAGTATTACACCTCACAGTACATTGGACAAGAGTTCTCAATTTAATAATTTCCACTTTTAAATCTTCCACTTCTCCTTCCAAACTCAGCTTCAGCCTATAAGACTCCTGATATTTATCCGCTATCCACCCAGCAGCAAAAATCAGAGCATACTTGTCTTTCCTTTTACGCCATTTTTTGGTACCAATCAGGTTTGCTACACAATTCTGAGCCTGCAGCCATGGATCAGTAGATCCCTGCATAGCTTGAAGAATGGCTGCCATATCCATTTAACTTTGAAAATTCTTTAAAAATACTTTCCATTGCACAGCAAAACAAACACCACAATGGTTGCTACAAAAAATACACTGCTATCGATCTCTAGGAGTTGTCCCAATACTTTTGGCACAGAACTACAAGCATATACTTTCTACACTGTAGTGCCCATATTAAATATGCCAAACAAGTCTACAATTCAGTGTAACAGCCACAGATATACAAACAATAAGCTGAATCATCAACTATAGGACGATTTCACCGCTAAACTGCCACTAATGCTCACACAATTATTCCCCTATCAGACTGGTCACTGAGCTATAACATAACCGAACATTCAACTGATATCCAGCACAAAACTTATCAAAACAAAATCAAACTGTACATAGAAAGATACAAAAATACAAGATAATTATTCTGGACAAAACTGACATTTGAGGCAAAAACAACCAAATAGCTTTACATAGACACCAAAACTAAATCAATTCCTTGTTAAAACCTGCAGCACCAACTCACCAAGATGTCTGCCAAAGCCACATGTTCTTCACACAAAGGACAATCAAAGATGGCCGACAAACCACATGGCCTTCACAAAGGAAATCTAGATAGTGTCTACAAAATCCAGCAATAGAAAATCCAAACTAAACAAAACAGTTTCTATATTCCCTGTTCCCCACCCCCGAAACCGGAGCAAAACCTCCACTCTGCAGGTGATTTACAGCCTAACAATATAAAAATACTCTTTAAATGCTGTCTCTAATGTACAAACGTTAAAACAAATTGCTGCCTCTATAAACCTCTATAAAATTGTCTCTTAGAAAATCACAGTAATATGAAAGTTAAGAAGTTACAACAAAAAAAAAAAACACTACCCTGTACTGCTCAGCACACTATCTCATCAACACAATCAACTCAGATCCACCAAAAACTACACAACGGAAAAACAGTTACCTTATCCTTACACAAATAGACCGAAAAATGTTCTTTCCCCTGCCCAGTCTGTTTCTTTTATTTACTCACAAAAGGTGTAAAAGGGGCTGACCCATAACAAGGATGCAGGAAGTGATGACATACAGGAAGTGATGACAAAGGAAGACAAGACACCATCATTTAGAATAACCTAGCCAACAAACACATTGTACCGGTCACGTACACACACACACACAGGGGGGAAGGAAAGTTACCACTGCGCTCCACTCTAATCCCTGGCCCTGTCTACTTGCCTCACGAGTCCTGATGACAGGGGACAACTGGACGGCAGTCCCTAACTTAGGATACGTGCGGGAAGGAAAGACAAGACAAATAACGGATAGTGAACGGACCGAGTCAAAACCAAGAGGACAACGCAGTACAGAGGGATAAGCAAAGAATGGTCAGGAGAAGCCGGGGTCATAAATACCAGGAGAGTCGAGAAGTACCAAAGTAGTCGGCAAAGAATAGTCAGGTGGAATCCGAGGTCAAAATACCAGGAGGGATGCGCAGTACAGGAGGAGCAGGCAAAGAATCGTCAGGGAACAGGATCAGGTAAGTATACAGGTATCCAACAAACGCCAGAAACCTAAATTAACCGCCTCCGGACTGCATAACGCACGGATGCGTCCGGGAGGCGGTCGATTCATTCCTCCTGGAACGCATCCGTGCGTCATCTCGCGAGACGCGAGATTTCGGACTGAGCCGGCCCGTGCATGCGCATCGCGGGCCGGCAAAAGTACAAACACTATTTCGTCACCAGCCTGCTAGCCAATGATCGTGGCTGGCAGGCTGGCGATTTTTAAAATCACAAATCAGAAGCCATTTAACACATTATATTTGTAAATATAATGTGTTAAATGGCTTCCCTGCTCCTCTGCTGGTCCTTTTGGTCGGTTGGTTCCAGCAGAGGAGCAGGCATCACAGTGAGTAGCACCAAACACCACACATAGCCCCAGATCACCCCCTGCACCCCAATTAACCCCTTGATCACCCCCTTCTTGCCCCTGTCAATCACTAGTGAAAGGGAAAAAAGTGATCAGTGTAAACTGTCACTTTTTTTTCCACTGGTATTGACTGTTAGATTTTAGGGATAGTTTAGGCCCCTTGGTTAGGTAGTTTAGCTATCGTTTAGCGCCCAGCCCACCGCACCGCAGTCACTTATTTGCTGATTAGCGTATCGCTAATCAGCAATTGTACTTTTATAGTATCTGTAAGTGATCAAAACTGATCACAGTCAGATCTATAATAGTATTAGTGTCACCTTGGCTCGCCCTCCACCCAAAACGCAGTGTTTGCCCGATCAGGCCTGATCGGTCGCCCACACGTGCGTTCACCCACGCCCGCCCCAGTGACAACATATTTTTTTTTTAGCACTGGACAATCACTTTACAAGCGCTGCGGCGATAAAAAAATCAGTTTTGATATTTTTTATCAACCGCAGCGGCCTCCAGTACTTCGCTAGCCTCCCATTTGTAAGACAGGCTTGCTTTTTTTCTTGGGTAGTCTCAGGGAATACCCCTACATTTAGTAGCCCAAATGTTAAACAGGGGGTATTCTTCTGAAGAGGCCTACAGGCTTCTGACCCAGTCGGATGAGGAATGGGAACCCTCATCTGATGAATCTAGCGGGTCAGAATATGAACCTGTAGGAAGCAGTGGCAGTCTGACCCAAAGTTCGGACGAGGAGGTTGAGGTCCCTCATAGCACCAGGCGTACCCGGCCCCGTGTCGCTAGACCACAGGTTGCGCAGGATACGCTTCAAGGGCAGCAGAGTGGGGCTGGCGCTGTCGGATTACGTGGTGAGGCATACACCTGCAGCGCAGCCCATCCTGGACCTAGTACCAGCACTGCCGTGCAACATGGTGAAGTGGCGAGCACCACAAGGGCAGTTGAGGCTGGTACGGTGGCACGTGCAGTAGTTACCCCGTCGCAGCCACCGCACAGACAGGCCCGTAGACCCCCTAGAATCCCTGAGGTGCTGGCAAATCCTGATTGGCAGTCCCCAACTTCAGCCGCACCATTAGTTCCCCCTTTCATCGCCCAGTCTGGAGTTCGGGTTGAGACAACTCAGATCGGTTCAGCCCTGGGATTTTTTGAGCTGTTCTTGACTGCGGAGCTCTTGGACTTAGTTGTGGCAGAAACAAATCAGTATGCCACACAATTTATATCCGCCAACCAGGGAAGCTTTTATGCCCAGCCTTTCCGGTGGAAACCAGTCCAAGTTTCTGAAATTAAAATTTTTCTGGGCCTTCTCCTCAACATGGGTCTAACCAAAAAGCATGAATTGCGGTCATATTGGTCCACGAACCCAATTCATCACATGCCCATGTTCTCTGCTGCTATGTCCAGGACACGATTTGAGACCATCCTGCGTTTTCTGCACTTTAGCGACAACACCACCTCCCGTCCCAGAGGCCACCCAGCTTTTGACCGGCTCCACAAAATTCGTCCCCTCATAGACCACTTCAACCAGAAATTTGCAGATTTGTATACCCCTGAGCAAAACATCTGCATAGACGAGTCCCTAATACATTTTACCGGGCGCCTTGGCTTCAAACAATACATCCCAAGCAAGCGCGCCCAGTATGGGGTCAAATTGTATAAGCTCTGTGAAAGGGCCACAGGCTATACCCACAAATTTCGGATCTATGAGGGAAAAGATCAGACCCTGGAACCGGTCGGTTGCCCTGACTACCTGGGAAGCAGTGGGAAGACAGTCTGGGACTTGTCACCCTTATTTGGCAAGGGGTACCATCTTTATGTGGACAATTTCTACACAAGTGTGGCCCTCTTCAGGCATTTGTTTCTACAACAGATTGGCTGCTGTGGCACCGCGCAAACTAGTCGCGCGGGCTTCCCCCAACGGCTCGTTACCACCCGTCTTGCAAGGGGGGAGAGGGATACCTTGTGTAACCAAGAACTGCTCGCGGTGAAATGGAGAGACAAGCATGACGTTTACATGCTCTCCTCCATTCACGCAAACACGACAATCCAAATTGAGCGAGCAACCAGTGTCATTGAAAAGCCCCTCTTAGTCCACGACTATAACCTTCACATGGGAGGGGTGGACTTCAATAACCAGATGTTGGCTCCGTATTTAGTTTCCCGACGCACCAGACGCTGGTATAAGAAGGTGTCTGTATATTTAACTCAATTGGCTCTGTATAATAGTTTTGTTCTCTACAGTAAGGCTGGGAGAACAGGATCCTACCTCAAATTTCAGGAAGAGATCATCGAGAACCTCCTGTATCCAGGAGGTTCCGTGGCCCCATCCACCAGTGTAGTTAGCCATCTACACGAGGGACATTTCCCCAATGTCGTTGCTGGTACCTGAACCCAACCATCACCCCGAAAAAGATGTTGTGTCTGTAGCAGGAGTGGAATAAGGCGTGACACCCGGTATTTCTGTCCCGACTGCCCTGACCACCCTGCCCTATGCTTAGGGGAGTGTTTCCGGAAGTACCACACACAGGTACACCTAGCATAGGGATCACATCTCACAGGACAGGCACACAGGGCTATTAGGGCCCATTCACACACAGAGCTGCTGCAAACCTCTCCTTTCACCTGGGACAAAGTGCATAATGCGGGCGATTTGGTCGATTTGCGCTTTGCACATTGTCCCATGGGGAAGGAGAGGTTTGTCCTATAAAGGTAAAAAAAAACAAGCGAAGAAAAAAAAACACCAGTAAGCAAAAAAGTTAACGTTCAGTTCCAAAAGTCAAATAAAGTTTATATGTTCTGTTCAAAGGTTATTATAAAGTTAATAAAATTTATTGCGTTGCGGCCTGGTTTTTTTTTTTTTTTTTTTTTTTTTTTAACCTTCCAGGTGGACCAACCGATCGACTAGCTGCAGCACTGATGTGCATTCTGACAGAAGCACTGCGCTGCTGTCAGATTGCACAAAAGTCAGTGTATGCGGCGCTGCAAGACGAGATTTCTCCTCTGCAGTAAAAGATACGTTTGCCGAGGCATATGAGCTGAGGAGGTGGCGGTGTTCATATGCTTTGGCAAACACTTTGTATATAAAAAATAAAAATAAAAAATCCCGGCAATGATTTATTCATCCACATCGATTGATGTGAATGAAGAAATCGGGTTTGCCAGGGCATACGAGCTAAATGGGTATGGATGTTGGGTGGAGCTTCTATGTCCTGGCAGATGCCTTTCCCCTCCTTTTTTTTTTTTTGGCAGAGATTTTTTCATCCTCATGGACCGCCCAGAGGCTGAACGGAAAAAAAAAAATCTCATTACCTGTATGCTCAATATAAGGAGAATAGCAGAAACTCCTAATGCTGGCCATACATGTAATGATTGCGGAGACCCTCAAATGCCAGGGCAGTACAAACACCCCACAAATGACCCCATTTTGGAAAGAAGACACCCCAAGGTATTCGCTGAGGGGCATATTGAGTCCATGAAAGATTGAAATTTTTGTCCCAAGTTAGCAGAAAGTGAGACTTTGTGAGAAAAAACAAAAAAATAATCAATTTCCGCTAACTTATGCCCCAAATTTTTTTTTTCAATGAACTCGCCAGGCCCCTCATTGAATACCTTGGGGTGTCTTCTTTCCAAAATGGGGTCACATGTGGGGTATTGATACTGCCCTGGATTTTTAGGGGCCCTAAAGCGTGAGAAGAAGTCTGGGATCCAAATGTCTAAAAATGCCCTCCTAAAAGGAATTTGGGCACCTTTGCGCATCTAGGCTGCAAAAAAGTGTCACACATGTGCTATCGCCGTACTCAGGAAAAGTTGGGGAATGTGTTTTGGGGTGTCATTTTACATATACCTATGCTGGGTGAGATAAATATCTTGGTCAAATGCCACCTTTGTATAAAAAAATGACACCCCAAAACACATTCCCCAACTTCTCCTGAGTACAGCGATACCACATGTGTGACACTTTTTTGCAGCCTAGGTGGGCAAATGGGCCCACATTCCAAATAGCACCTTTCGGATTTCACAGGGCATTTTTTACAGATTTTGATTTCAAACTAATTTGCACGCATTTGGGCCCCTAAAATGCCAGGGCAGTATAACTATCCCACAAGTGACCTTATTTTGGAAAGAAGACACCCCAAGGTATTTCATGATGGGCATAGTGAGTTCATGGAAGTTTTTATTTTTTGTTTCAAGTTAGTGGAATATGAGATTTTGTAAGAAAAAATAAAAATCATAATTTTCCTCTAACTTGTGACAAAAAATAAAAAGTTCTATGAACTCACTATGCCCATCAGCGAATACCTTAGGGTGTCTACTTTCCGAAATGGGGTCATTTGTGGGGTTTTTCCACTGTCTGGACATTGTAGAACCTCAGGAAACATGACAGGTGCTCAGAAAGTCAGAGCTGCTTCAAAAAGTGGAAATTCACATTTTTGTACCATACTTTGTAAATGCTATAACTTTTACCCAAACCATTTTTTTTTACCCAAACATTTTTTTTTTAAATCAAAGACATGTAGAACAATAAATTTAGCGAAAAATTTATATATGGATGACGTTTTTTTTAAAAAATTTACAACTGAAAAATTCGTTACATTTCGATTAATAGCAAAAAAAGTAAAAATGTCAGCAACAATGAAATACCACCAAATGAAAGCTCTATTAGTGAGAAGAAAAGGAGGTAAAATTCAGTTGGGTGGTAAGTTGCATGACCGAGCAATAAACAGTGAAAGTAGTGTAGTGCAGAAGTGTAAAAAGTGGCCTGGTCATTAAGGGTGTTTCAGCTAGGGGGGCTGAAGTGGTTAACAGGCAACCTGTGGCCAGCAGTCTGCCTATATTTATAGTGGGGAGTGAGGGTCATGTGACGTGGCCAACGTCAAATGACCGACAGACCGTCCAGTTGAGCTCGGCGCTCAAGGCAGACCTAGGAGCAGGGAGCCTCCCAGCTAGCAAAGCCGCCCTGGGAATGAGGTCAAACACAGATCCTCGCTCCCAAAGCTAAGCAGCAGGTCTGCGGCTGATGGGAGACACATGTATGCAATAATCTACCATTACCACTGGAGTTAATTTTATCCAGCCTTGCTCAGTGATCAATGCCAGATAAAATGACTATGAGCCTCATGCATGTTTATTTACAGGATAACGTTATTATCTCCAGCGGCTGATCAGGCGCACTAGAGACAACAAACGCACTTTCCTTTCATATATTGTTCTCTTAACAAATGCATCCACGCCAAGCCAATAAATCAGCGTCTTGCGCGGGGGCACTAGCCGGCGTCCAATACATCAGCCAACAAAACACTGCTCTGCTGAACACATCAGTCTTCCCTGGCCCACAGCCCAGTGCTTAGCACATGGACCATTCGCCGGTGGAGACCTCTGCGCCCAGCAGTTGTGACAGGACATACACAGGAAGATATCCACTCCAATGGTTTACCTTGACACTGAGAGACATGATGACAATACACAACATATTAGAAACACATCCTAATAAAATTTTCACAACAAATAGACCCAGTTAGCTTTCACCCAACCATCTGACAAGTGGCCCACAACTAAGGATAAGAATGCAAAATCTTTAGCATAATACAAGAAGAATTCAGAACAAACAATACAGCAAAAATTTCTATGTGATACTGAAGATTAAACTCTTCACTACGTGTAAAGATTATGGGTTATGTAGGACTACTTCAAATGGGAAAACTAGTTCCAAAAGTGATGCTTCTATGGATTACAGAAGGTCTCATTTTTGAGGACATTCTTTGACAACAAATGGGCCCAATAAGACCAATAAGAAGGACAATCATGAAATGGACAACATGAGCAAAAGCAGACAAGTTTGCAGGTAAAGTGGAAAACCTGGTTATAAACATCTCTTCAGTTGGTCTAGCAACAGCCTTGCAAAAGAGATTTTTTTTCTGCCCTGTGTCACAGTCAGGGGAATGTTCTGGGAAAACAGGAACTTTGCTCCCAGTGTGTTTTGCTGGGCTGATTTGCAGCCAGGTGGGGTCAAATACCGGATTGGATTTTAATTGCCGGTCCAGGTTTTTGGCAGCACCTGGATGCCCTTAAATAGACAGCTGGGCTCAGCAGCAGGATCTCTTACCGTATCTACCAGAGCAAAACCCCACAATTGGTGGAGGATGTGGGCAAGCGCAGTGAGGCAGGTGTGATTGCGAAGTATTGCTGTTTTTCATTTTTGCTCCGGACACGGTTGTTTATCTTGCATTAAACCCGCTAAATTTCAACCCGTGACCCTCTACAAAATGGAGGCCATAACTAAGGCTCTTGTGGAGGCTAACCAGCAGCAGCGAGAAACCAACCTGCAACAACAGAAGGCTAAAAGGCAGCAGCAAGAAATAAACCAGCTGCTGTTATAACACGTGATAGCTATACAGACGGCAGGAACATCCCAAAACATCCATGATGTCCGAAAAGCGGTCCATGCAGCGATCCCCAAGATGACACCCTTAGATGGCGTTGAAACCTACCTGGCGATGTACAAGAAGGTGGCCACAAGGGAGAAACTACCCTGAGACCAGTGGGCTGAGGTAATCGATCCGTTCCTGGCATCCGATTCTCAGCTGGTGCATTTTGACTTGCCAGACAACTACCAGAAAGTAAAGGGTGAGATTCTGGCAAGACTGGGGGTGAATGTGTTGGTCCGGGCCCAGCAGGTACATCAGTAGAGGTTTAACCCGGGTGAGCCTGCGAGACCCCAGCATTATGACTTATGTCACCTCTTGCAAAGTGGCTACAGCCTAATGTGCTGATTCCCACGGCTGTGCTGGATCAACTATTTGCTCATATGTTCTGGAGGGCTTTGCCACCCCCTCTCCAGCACTGGATCGGCCAGGTGTCTCCTGGCAATGCTCTGGAGATGGTGGACCTGGTGGAAAGCTATGAGGCTACTAAGAATCTACAGGGGGGTTCTTTTGGAAGGGGGGGCAGTCAAACCCCTGAAATCTCTACCCCACGTCCGGATATTTGAGCCCATGAAACCACCCAGGTTGTTCCCAGTATAAGCCTGACTCCGTTAGTCTGCTGGCAGTGTCAGGAGCCTGGCCATGTAAGGGCTGACTGTCCTCATTGGGTTGAGCCCATGGACACTAATTGTGGTTACCACCAGTTGCTTTATGCCAGGAAACTGTGCAACAGGTACCCCGGAATCTCTAGACCACTTGTGCCAGGTGGAAGTGGGAGACACTCAAGCAGAGGTGCTGCTGGACTCAGGGAGTCTGGTGACCCTAGTGTGGGCCACTGAGTATACTGGCCGGACTGTCGGAGTCATCTATCCCCAAGTGAACAAAATAGAGGTAGTACGGAATCGGCCCTGACCTGTCACTACTAGGCAAGAAAAGTTGTTCTTGGGAATGGTGGGCTATTACATGAGGTTTGCCCCCCCTTTGCTACGGTGGCCCCTCCATTGACAGGGCTCTTGAAGTAACGCAAGTCAGTGGTGGTTCGCTGGGATGATAAGGGTGTAAAGGCTTTTTCCGCTTTGAAGTCGGCCCTGTGCGGTCCCCGGCTTATAGTACAGACCAATGCCTCTGAAGTAGGCCTCGGTGCTGTACTGTCAGAGGAAGTCAACAAGGAGGAGCATCCCAGCCAAGACCAGGTAAAGTATAGTGGAGAGAGAGTGCCTGGCTATCAAGTGTGCACTCGAGTTTCTCCGTTATTATTTGTCGGGGAGAAAATTCTGCCTGGTGAGTGACCACTCCCCTCTCCAGTGGATGAGCCAGGCCAAAGACATAAATGCCCGGGTCACCAGATGGTTCCTTTCCCCAACTTTAAATTTACAGTGGAACACAGGGCAGGCTGGTTGCATGGAAACGCTGATGCCCTGTCCAGAGTAAATTGTCTGGTGAGTGGTAAAACAGGTATTTTCCTCCCAGCGTGTGCTTCTAGGCTGATTTGCAGTCAGGTAGGGTCAAATACGGGACTGGATTTTAATTGCCAGTGTGGGTTTTTGGCAGCACCTGGCTGTTCTTAAATAGGCAGCGGGGCTCAGCAGCAGGATCTCGGTGTTTGGATCTGAGGCTTGGTGCCAGGTTTGAGGGCTGAGACCTATGGGCCAAGGAAACAGGCCCCCTAAAGCCTGTCATGGACTACTGGAGGTAGAACTGACACCAAGGTGACTTGTCTTATATGAACTTTCCAATTTGTGTGAAGTAATACCAAGATGTACTTTCCATTGTGCGTGAAGTAAACACCAAGACTGCAAAAGTAACACATTGTTTTGTGCATTTGCCTCAAGTGTGAATAAATACTAAAGTTTTGCGTTAAGAACTTGTCTTTTGCCTCTGTATTGTGTCCGTTTACCCTATCTATCAGAGCAAAACCCCACAGCCCCTACCGAGCATGAAAACATTCCAACTACAGAAACTGTACAATGGCTACAATGGTTTTACTGTACATTTAGACTAAAAGCTTACTTACACAAAACCACAACTTATTATGTATAGACCAGTAACCTCAAACACATTATCTCTAAAATCCTTTGGGCTCCAAAAAAATAGGCAATTTTTCCACTAATATGTGAGAGCATACATTGCCATAAGCGATAGATTGCCTAGTAGATTTTCCTGGTGACTATGACAATGGTGCCGAAACATCTAATATACAGTCAGACACCACCAACCAATTGTCATATGCATCTTCCCTGGCTCTGCAATAGCTGTCTTCCACCATCACGGATGCTGGCCTCTCTTTCTCTTACTTCGTCCTGCAACCGGAAGAAGATGGCGGTGCGTTCCACAGTGGAACGCATCGCAACTACTGATTGTGCTGGCACACCAATTGTGGGGATAAACTGAGCCACCGAATCACAGTAGACTTGGCCCTTCTCTCCCCTCTCTTTTTTCCCCCAAAGGCCCATATTTACACATTAATTTCTTAGATCGAGCTCCCCTATCTACATCTAACAACCGGAAGTAAATGGCGGTGCGTTCCACAGTGGAACGCATCGCGATTAAAAACATCCAGTATTCTTTTAAAACAACGTCTTTAGATTTAAAATAATAGAACTAGGGACCCCTTTGTTACCGTAGTTAAACAGAATAAAAGATTACAGACCAGATATAAACCAGACAACCCCAGAAAAAGATTTGATTTGATTCACACAAACAGGAAGTAGGAGGTTCTAGAGACCCCAGCCGAAATACACGTGCAAACTATAAATACTCCACCAGAATAACCCACCCTAGGGACTCCAGACTGATCTCAAAATCTGTTTAAGCACTCCTGAAGGTACAGATCAACTTAATCTCTTTTGGATTTATTAATCTAGAAAAAATGGTATCCTGGTGACTGCCCCCCTGTGAAATTAGTGCATTTGATTTTATTATTATTATTTTATGATCTCTAACATCACCACTATAGAGCTGTGATGTTCTTTCTAAACTCTTAGCTCTTTTACCAGACCTAGGTGAAGGTCTTTTTTATATCTTGTACACAAACAAGAACCAATCTGTATCTTCATCACGATCAATGACCTAGTGATTTGGCGCCTAGTACGTGTTTCAAACTTTTTTTCCACGGGTGTGAAGGGCTTCTCTTTCTTTTTCCTCTCCACACCGCCTCTATCTCTCCAAAAGTGGGCAAGGGTAACCCTTGACCCACCGAAACACTTGAGCTACCTATCTTGTTCCATACAGGGAGTGCAGAATTATTAGCCAAATTAGTATTTTGACCACATCATCCTCTTTATGCATGTTGTCTTACTCCAAGCTGTATAGGCTCAAAAGCCTACTACCAATTAAGCATATTAGGTGATGTGCATCTCTGTAATGAGAAGGGGTGTGGTCTAATGACATCAACACCCTATATCAGGTGTGCATAATTATCCTTTTCTTTGGCAAAATGGGTCAAAAGAAGGACTTGACAGGCTCAGAAAAGGCAAAAATAGTGAGATATCTTGCAGAGGGATGCAGCACTCTTAAAATTGGAAAGCTTCTGAAGCGTGATCATCGAACAATCAAGCGTTTCATTCAAAATAGTCAACAGGGTCGCAAGAAGCGTGTGGAAAAACCAAGGCGCAAAATAACTGCCCAAGAACTGAGAAAAGTCAAGCGTGCAGCTGCCAAGATGCCACTTGCCACCAGTTTGGCCATATTTAAGAGCTGCAACATCACTGGAGTGCCCAAAAGCACAAGGTGTGCAATACTCAAAGACATGGCCATGGTAAGAAAGGCTGAAAGACGACCACCACTGAACAAGACACACAAGCTGAAACGTCAAGACTGGGCCAAGAAATATCTCAAGACTGATTTTTCAAAGGTTTTATGGACTGATGAAATGAGAGTGAGTCTTGATGGGCCAGATGGATGGGCCAGATGGATGGGCCCGTGGCTGGATTGGTAAAGGGCAGAGAGCTCCAGTCCGACTCAGACACCAGCAAGGTGGAGGTGGAGTACTGGTTTGGGCTGGTATCATCAAAGATGAGCTTGTGGGGCCTTTTCGGGTTGAGGATGGAGTCAAGCTCAACTCCCAGTCCTACTGCCAGTTTCTGGAAGACACCTTCTTCAAGCAGTGGTACAGGAAGAAGTCTGCATCCTTCAAGAAAAACATGATTTTCATGCAGGACAATGCTCCATCACACGCGTCCAAGTACTCCACAGCGTGGCTGGCAAGAAAGGGTATAAAAGAAGAAAATCTAATGACATGGCCTCCTTGTTCACCTGATCTGAACCCCATTGAGAACCTGTGGTCCATCATCAAATGTGAGATTTACAAGGAGGGAAAACAGTACACCTCTCTGAACAGTGTCTGGGAGGCTGTGGTTGCTGCTGCACGCAATGTTGCTGGTGAACAGATCAAAACACTGACAGAATCCATGGATGGCAGGCTTTTGAGTGTCCTTGCAAAGAAAGGTGGCTATATTAGTCACTGATTTGTTTTTGTTTTGTTTTTGAATGTCAGAAATGTATATTTGTGAATGTTGAGATGTTATATTGGTTTCACTGGTAAAAATAAATAATTGAAATGGGTATATATTTGTTTTTTGTTAAGTTGCCTAATAATTATGCACAGTAATAGTCACATGCACACACAGATATCCCCCTAAAATAGCTAAAACTAAAAACAAACTAAAAACTACTTCCAAAAATATTCAGCTTTGATATTAATGAGTTTTTGGGGTTCATTGAGAACATGGTTGTTGTTCAATAATAAAATTAATCCTCAAAAATACAACTTGCCTAATAATTCTGCACTCCCTGTAGCTGCAGACGAGCATAACTCCTATACACACATATATATATATATATATTGTTCTCTATAAAACTCGCCTCCACCCCCTGGCGCCTCTGATAGCCTCTATTTTAGGTATCTATTTCGCGATTCCTGGTCCGCTCCTAGGACCAGAGAGTTCAAATTGTACCGTAATCCTTTTTTTGTATTTTTACATTTTCCACCATCATTGCAGACGTACTGGGGCATCTGATGCCACTGTAGCGGTCAGAGGAGGAAGAGACCGCAGGACAAGCAGCAAGCACATGAAAATACAGGCTACTCTCCTCTATTGTTTCCCTGTCTGAACCCTGCGCACACACAGTTCTGTGGGCAGCTGCTTGTCTTGGTATGGTACGTGGAGGCAGGTGTAGACTGGCTCCTGATCCAGTCTTTTCCTCTCTCTGTCTAGATTGCAGGTACACTCATCCACATAGTTCGGCTCTGACTGGAGTCCCTGTCCTAACACTGGTCTCTGAATTGAACAATATCACTCCTCTCAGACACACTTTACAGTCTCTGTTGCTCTGTTCCACAGCAGCCAGAAAATCTCTGTTGTTCTGTTTCACAGCAGCCTGGAAGAATCACTTTACAGTCTCTGTTCACATCAGCAAGGAAACCAGACTCCAGCCAGGAATACACACACCAGACTGAGCTCGGGAATTTGAAACACCTCCTCTATCCTCTAGAAAAACTTCATTTCTCTCTTAGTCAACTACACAGGGGCCTTTTGTGGCTGGAGGAAGGCATCACAGCAATGCAGCACAATGTAAATTGGTGTTTCTAGGGGCTGATGCTTAAACCACCATCCTGCCTTCCCACACATGTTCTCTGTTTGTTTCAGGAACATGCAAGCAATCCTGCAGAATAAAAAGTTTGGGCAAATGTATCTTCTGCCTAATTTTGTTATTAATTTCTTAGGTTTAGTAATCCTTTAAGTACACCAGATAACATGGACTGAGCATTAGCTTCCCTTTTCTTACTAGTTTCTCTATATACTACAGCACTCGCGATGCTAGGGAAGCTCGTCCCCATCCCCACCTGCCATTGGCTGCTCCCCCTCGACACCGGATGTTTTCATCCGCACATGGGGAGAAGCAGCAGCGGAGGTGTGGGGACCAGAAGCGGCACATGGAGTGGGGTAAGTATATTCAATGTGAGGGGCCTGGCATATGGAGGGCAGTTTATAGTCTTGGATAACCCCTTAAACATCTCTTTTCCATCATTCCATGACTCTTCCTTCTTGGCATTGCAATTTCAATGTTGAGATGTTGAGTAGTGTGTATGCTTTTCTTTAATATTTATTAGTTTTCATAAGAGACACATTATCACAAACAAAAATCATTTATGAATAGGATTTGACTTGCCCTTTTCTCAATTCAAGAAATGCTTGTTGGGTTACCACATGAAAAAGTTAGTGCTGTTAACTTTGGCAAGATTGATATGTTGATACTTGAAGCAACTTTCACATTCGCGTTTTGGGCGTATCCGTCATGGATCTGCAAAAATGGATCCGTTACAATAATACAACCACATGCATTCGTCATGAACGGATCCGTTTGTATTATCTGTAACATAGCCAAGACGGATCCGTCATGAACTCTATTGAAAGTCAATGGGAGATGGATCCATTTTCTATTGTGCCAGATTGTGTCAGAGAAAACAGATCCGTCTCCATTGAATTACATTGTGTGCCAGGATGGATCTATTTGGCTCAGTTTCGTCAAGTGGACAGTAAAATGCTGCAGGCAGCGTTTTGGTATCCACCTCCAGAGCAGAATGGAGACTGATCGGAGGCAAACTTATGCATTCTGAGTGGATCCTTTTCCATTCAGAATGCATTAGGGCAAAACTGATCTATTTTGGACCACTTGTGAGAGCCCATGACGGATCTCACAAACAGAAAGCCAAAATTTGAGTGTGAAAGTAGCCTAAAAAAACCTTATTATTAAAGTTTCACCACTTATTGTTACTGTTACTTTTCAATCTGAGACACTTTTATAAAACCTCAGACCAGACTTTTAGAATTAGAAGGTAATTTGACTTAAAACAGACACATACTTGAAAAGTCCTGGCCATAAACTTGAGATAAATGTTGAATTGTCCAAACAGCTATCTCTCCCAATCCTTCTCTACATTTGCTCAGCTCGACCTAGCATTCATGCAACCTGAAAAGGAAAAAAGGAACACTTAGGGTACTTTCACACTTGCGTTTTTCTTTTCCGGCATAGAGTTCCGTCACAGGGGCTCTATACCGGAAAATAACTGATCAGGCATATCCCCATGCATTCTGAATGGAGAGTAATCCGTTCAGTTTGCATCAGGATGTCTTCAGTTCAGTTGTTTTGACTGATCAGGCAAAAGAGAAAACCGTAGCATGCTACGGTTTTATCTCCGGCGAAAAAAACTGAAGACTTGCCTGAATGCCTGATCAGGCATTTTTTTCCATAGGAATGCATTAGTGCCGGATCAGGCATTCAAAATACCGGAATGCCGGATCCGTCATTCCGGTCTGCGCATGCGCAGACCTTTAAAAATGAAAAAAAAAACAAAAAAAACGGATCCGTTTTGCCTGATGACACCGGAAAAACGGATCCGGTATTGCAATGCATTTTTCTGACTGATCAGGCATTTTTCTGACTGATCATTCATTTTTCTGACTGATCAGGATCCTGATCAGTCAGAAAAATGCCTGATCAGTCAGAAAAAATGACATCCGTTTGCATACAGTTTGCCTGATCAGGCAGTCAGTTCAGGCAACGGAACTGCCTGCCGGAATCAAACAACGCAAGTGTGAAAGTACCCTTAGAAAACACAACCAAGACAGTGCACCCTTTATTTTAGGTTCTGCAGCAGGGTATATGTTCAGACAGAGTTAGATTAATATTGGGTGGCATCACCCTTTGCTGTAATACAGACTGCAACTCTCGCATAGTAATGGTCATACAGATGCTATGGTGTGTCATTTCAAGCTCTTTCAACTTGGGCCAGTAGTTCAGCCAAGGTGGTTGTTGGCTTCAGTGCATGGGAGATACATTACATTATCCAGTCCCAGACATTCTCAATGAGGAAGAGATCTGATGGTCAAGCTTGCTAGGGGAGCTGCTGGATACCCTAAAGAGAGCATTATGTGGCCCAGATGGTGTGAGGACAGGTGTTGTAACACCACATCTCTTGAGTCATAAAGTTCCAGGAGCTGTGCCTGGCAGACAATGAAGTGGTATGGTTCCATCTATCAGCTGATGTGTGGGGGATTTTAAGATCTGCTGATCTAATACTGATCGTCTGTTTAAAGAACTTGACTTTGTAATATAAAAAAAAAACATTTGAAAAGGGGCTGTAAAAATCACTATGTAGTGAGCTCCTTCTTCTGGTGATGTCTGGCAAATTCTATTTCTGCATGTCAGGAAGCATCATATAAAGTATTTAACCGATCACCTCTTCTGACATGTCTGTTTTCGCGACTGCTTGCATTCTCCGTGTAATAAAAGTTCTGGAGCATCTTTTTATATTAGCTCTGTTGGTCCATTCCTCGATTATTTCTGCCAGAAGTTTTTGAATAAATTACCAGTAAAGTTGAGCGGATACCTGGATGTTCGGGTTTGACGGGTTCGGCTGAACATCACAAAAAAGTTTGAGTTTGGGACCCGAACTTGACCCTGAACTCCATTGAAGTCAATGAGGACCCAAACTTTGGAGCACTAAAATAGCTCTAAAAAAGTCATAAAAAAGGGCTAGAGGGCTTCAAATGGCAACAAAATGTGGTTAAGAGCATGGCAAAAAATATAAAATAACATAAAATATGTAAGGATAAAAAAATAATAATCTTGATCTTGGAGGACGAGGTCCATATGGAGTAGGAGGTTGACGAGGCGGTGGATGTGGTGGTGTAGGTGGAAGTGGCAGTAAAGGAGGAGGAGCTAGCCTACACTGCTTTTTGGTTTTATTTTTATTTATTTTTTGTTTAAATTAGGGTACACCCCAAAACATTGGGAAATATAACCTGTGGTAACTCTCTCCAGCCATGCTAAACAAATGTTCAGACAATACACTGGCTGCAGGGCAGGCCAGCACCTCCAAGGCATAAAGGGCAAGCTCAGGCCATGTGCCCATTTTGAAGACCCAAAAGTTGAAGGGGGCAGACCCATCATTCAGTACGTGTAGGCATGTGCACACATACTGCTCCTCCATGTTGCACGTCCCCTTGATGTCCATGATCAAATCGGATATCTTCTTATTAACTTTCGATGTTCTTTTATGCTCCTACCCTGGTGATCACGGGTAACGGGGAATCAGGGTTTCAGGCCAGAAAGGGAGTCTGAGAAAGGGATATCATATCCAAAGGAGGTCAATGGATGAAATTAAATGTAATCAAGCGAAAATGTGAGACAAAGTATTGAAGCAGAAGCTTCCAAGTTAAGGAGAGGGCGCGCGGCAATTACCCACTCCCGACTCGGGGAGGTAGTGAAGATAAATAGCAATACAGGACTCTTAAAATGCCCTGTTATTGAAATGATTAATACAAAATTATACGGAATGTCACTGGGGTATTTTGGATTTTGTTGACTCTAGATAACTTCTGCCTGATCGCACGTCCCCTTGACATTCACGATCTATTTTGATATCTTCTCTATCAACTTTCTATGTTGTTTTCTGCGCCTACCATGTTGATCACGGTTAGCGGTGAATCAGGGTTCCACGCCGGAGAGAAAGCATGAGAAAGAGATACCACCTCCAAGGGAGGTCAATGGCTACAATTTGATCGAGCGGAAATGTGGGACAAGTTGTTAAAGTTGAAGCATCGAATGAAAGGAGGGGCGCACATCACAAAAAATAAATAAAAAAATTAAATGTAATTGCCTGTCACCTATGCAGAGCATAATTGCCTGTCACCCACCAATTGAACAGACTAGTGTTGAGTGTGAATAATCGAATAACAAATTTCTTTAACGAATATCACAACTTCGCTAATTGACGAATATTTTGAATATAATTCTCTATATAATGTTCGCTATATTGAATATTTGTGATTTTTTTTACATCTGAAAACATGATTCCTCACTGCTTCTTGCTTGTGGGCCAATGAGTCATTGGCCCACAAGCAACTTAATAAGGAAGCATGTTTTCATATGGAAAAAAAAAATTGTCATATTCTAAAACAAGAATATATAGTAATAGCGAATATTTGCTAAATACAAACATAGAGCAATTTAGGTAATATAGTGCTATAATCTTTTTTTTTTTTAAAGTTCAGAAGAGAAAAAAAGTTACAACTATTAGACAAAGAAGATTATAGCACTATATTAGCTAAATTGATCAATTCTAGATTAGTTTTTTCGAATATTCTCTATATAGCAAAAAGAAGGGTGGAATTAATCTTTATATTCGAATTCCCGATTTTTAGCTGAAAATCGGGAACGTTATGAATGATCGCGTGAGGACGCTATCTTATGAGTGACGTAATCGTGTCACGTGTCATGTGCCCTGGTTTCGGTTTTGCTTTGGCAGTCAGCCAGAAGTAAAATCGGCAAATTTGCTTTAAAAAAGAAGAAGAAGAAGAAGTTATTCTCACTGTAAGTAATATTGTATTACAGCACTGTATTTTATTTCATATTGCATGCATGGCAGAATATTTAGCAACACTCGATCTACGTATAAATTATTTATATGTAGATTCAGTGTTGCTAAATTTCAGTGTATGCGAATAAGAACTACATTGATAACTACATTTTTTTTTTCCTCCGCCGCCCCACCCAATACTAGATACTACTGATTGGTGCACTGAGTATTCTTGTTACTTCGCAGTACTATGTCAGTAGCATGTATGTATGGACAACAGATAAATATCCATCCATAGCACGTCCATTTTCCTGCCATGCAATATATACCACACATTATATACTATACACACAATATATATAGATTTAATTTTATGTCCATTAGCTTTTTTTGTCAGAGCAAAAGTATTTGCTGGTTCATTTAGTGTTACCCAGGGTGCACCACGGGGAGGCGAACCAGCAGTACACCCAATACTGTACCGTCACTTCACTAGACAGGTACATCACAGCTTAGCTGGCCAATATCTGATTGCTCAGACCTCACACACATACAATTGCAATACAATCCGATCTTATAACGGTAACATGAAATCTAATATTTCCCCTTTAAAGACGTAACTACTTTTTGCTTTTTTTAGAGGATTTTTTTTAAATATTTGTATAATAAGAAAAATGGGATTTTATGCATGCATCTTTATCCTTCAGCGCTTTCTGAAGCGGGGCTATCCATAGACCCAGAAAAGGGCTGAGAAAGAGGCCATCCTACAGTCTGTCCAGGCCGAATTAAAATTAAAGTGGGATCTGGCACGATCACAAAGCTATACAAAAAAACTTTTGCGACCTGAATCGCCTACACCCAGATCTGGTCGAAGAGTATAGTCAGCGATTATGCCCAGGTACAATGCTTACATGAATTTTGTATCTCTCTCTACAACACTCAGTAATGTATATATTCAGTGATGCTGCTAATCCGTACAGATGTAGTATGTAGAGTTGAGGGTACACCTAAATGTTCGGGTTCGACGGGTTCAGCTGAACTTCACAAAAAAGGGACCCTGACTTGACCCGAACTTGACCCTGAATTGAAGTCGATGGGGGCCCGAACTTTTGAGCACTAAAATGGCTGTAAAACTGTCATGGAAAGGGCTAGAGGGCTGCAAATGGCATTAAAATGTGGTTAAGAGCATGGCAAGTGCTCTTCAAACAAATGTGGATAGGGAAATGACTTTAAATAACATAAAATATGTCAAAATAAAAAAATGTAATCTTGATCTAGTAGGACAAGGTCCATATGGAATAGGAGGTTGAGGAGGCGGTGGATTTGGCGGTGTATGTGGATGCGGTGGTGGAGGCGGAGAAGGTAGCCTACACTGCTTTTTGGTTTTAAATTTCATTTTATTTTTTTAAAATTAGGGTACACCCCAAAATATTTGGAAATATAACCTGTGATACCCCCCTCCAGTCATGCTAAACACACGTTCAGACAATATACAGGCTGCAGTGCAGACCAGCACCTCCAAGGGGTAAAGGGCAAGCTCAGGCCATGTGCCCAATTTGGAGACCCAGAAGTTGCAGGGGTCCGTCAGTCAGTTCGTGTAGGCTTGTGCATACTTACTGCCCCACCATGTCGCACATCCCCGTGATGTTCACGATCCAATTTGATATCTGCTCTGTCAACTTTTGATGTTCTTTTATACATCTACTATGGTGATCATGGGTGGCGGGGAGTCAGGGTTCCAGGCTGGAGAGGGAGTGTGAGAAAGAGAGGCCACATCCAAGGGAGGATTCATTTTTTCAAATTTAAAATTATAGAGTGGAAATATGGGAAAAAAGTATTAAAGCGTAAAAGTGGGACAACTTTTTAAAGTTTAAGCATTGAATGAAAGGATGTGGCGCGCATCAATTAATGAAGAATTTCTTAAATTTTATTCCCTGTCAACTATGCAGAGCAGGGGTTTCTATCCTGCAAAATTTGAAAAATGTCACCTGACAATGTAATTGACAATTTTTTAAAATTAATGTTCCTGTCACCTATGGAGAGGTGCCCTAGTGTCATCCACCATCTATTTGGATAGCTTCTCTATCAACTTTTGATGTTCTTTTCTGAGCCTACCATGTTGTTCACGGTTATCCGCTAATCAGGGTTCCACGCCGGAGAGGGAGCATGAGAAAAAGAGATCAAATTTAAGGGAGATAAATTTATAAAATATTTTTGGGATCTGGCGGAAATATGGGAAAAGTTATTGAGGCGCAAATGTGGGACAAATTACAGAAGCGCAAATGTGGGACAAAAGGGTAAAATGGAAATGCGGGACACATTATTGAAGCACAAATGTGGCCCAAAAGAGTAAAGCCGAAATGTGGGACACATTATCGAAGCGCAAATCTGGGCCAAAAGAGTAAAGCGGAAATGTGGGACACATTATTGAAGTGCAAATGTGGTACAACTTGTTAAAGTTTTAGCATTGAATAAAAGGAGGTGGCGCACATCAATTAAAGAAGAATTTTTCAGAATTTTTATTCCCTGTCACCTATGCAGAGCAGGGGTTTATTCACGTCTAAAATTGTAAAATGTCAACCCAAGAATGTAACATAAAAATTACAGTAATTTATTAACCTGTCTACTTGGTAGAGCAGGGGTCTATGACAGAAAAAAAATTTGGTTATTGTCACCCAAAAATGTAAAAGAAAAAAATTATTGACATTTATTAAGCTGTCAACTAGGTAGAGGAGGGGTATATTACACCCAAAAATTTGAGAATTTCCCCAGAAAAAGTAACTGACAATTTTTATTTTATTTTTTACCTGTCTACTAGGTATAGCAGTGGTACATCACGCCCAAAAATTGTTGAATTTCAACCGAAAAAGTAACTGACATTTTTTTTATTTTTTTTAATGGTCTAATAGGTATAGCAGTGGTACATCACACCCAAAAATTGGTGAATTTCACCAGAAAATGTAACTGACAAAGTAGTGAAATTACATAAAATAAAATACAGTCATGTGAAAAAATTAGGACACCCTTTGAAAGCATGTGGTTTTTTGTAACATTTTTAATAAAAGGTTATTTCATCTCCGTTTCAACAATACAGAGAGATTAAAGTAATCCGACTAAACAAAGAAAACTGAAGAAAAGTCTTTTCAAGATCTTCTGTAAATGTCATTCTACAAAAATGCCTATTCTAACTGAGGAAAAAGATAGGACACCCTTGCCCCTAATAGCGAGTGTTACCTCCTTTGGCTGAAATAACTGCAGTGAGACAGTTCTTGTAGCCATCTACCAGTCTTCGACATCGGTCTGAGGAAATTTTACCCCACTCCTCAATGCAGAACTTTTTCAGCTGTGAGATGTTTGAGGGGTTTCTTGCACGTACAGCCCTTTTCAAGTCACCCCACAGCATCTCAATGGGATTCAAATCTGGACTTTGACTTGGCCATTCCAGGACTCTCCATTTCTTCTTTTTCAGCCAATCTTTGGTTGATTTACTAGTATGTTTTGGGTCATTGTCATGTTGCATGGTCCAGTTCCGCTTCAGCTTTAATTTTCTAACTGATGGTCTCACATGTTCTTCAAGCACTTTCTGATACACAGTAGAATTCATCGTGGATTCTATGATGGTGAGCTGACCAGGTCCTGCTGCAGCAAAGCAGCCCCAAACCATGACACTTCCACCTCCATGCTTCACAGTTGGTATGAGGTTCTTTTCTTGGAATGCTGTGTTTGGTTTACGCCAAACATGTCCTCTGCTGTTGTGTCCAAATAATTCAATTTTGGACTCATCTGTCCAAAGAACATTATTCCAGAAGTCCTGGTCTTTGTCAACTTTATCTCTGGCAAATGTCAGTCTGGCCTTGATGTTTCTCTTGGAAAGCAAAGGTTTCCTCCTTGCACACCTCCCATGCAAGTTAAACTTGTACAGTCTCTTTCTGATTGTAGAGGCATGTACTTCTACATCAACAGTAGCCAGAGCCTGCTGTAGTTCTCGAGATGACACTTTAGGGTTTTTGGAGACCTCTTTTAGCATCTTGCGATCTGCTCTTGGGGTGAACTTGCTGGGGCGACCAGTCCTGGGCATGTTGGCAGTTGTTTTGAAAGCCCTCCACTTGTAGACTATCTTCCGGACAGTGGAATGGCTGATTTCAAAATCTTTTGAGATCTTTTTAAATCTCTTCCCAGACTCATAGGCTGCTACAATCTTTTTTTCTGAAGTCCTCTGACAGCTCTTTTGCTCTCACCATGGTGCTCACTCTCACTTCAACAGTCAGGAGCACACCAAACTAAATGTCTGAGGTTTAAATAGGGCAAGCCTCATTCAACATGCAGAGTAACGATCTACTAATTATGTGCACCTGGTGTGATATACCTGTGTGAGATCTGAGCCAATTTAAGAGGGAATACATGTGAGGGTGTCCTATCTTTTTCCTCAGTTAGAATAGGCATTTTTGTAGAATGACATTTACAGAAGATCTTGAAAAGACTTTTCTTCAGTTTTCTTTGTTTAGTTGGATTACTTTAATCTCTCTGTATTGTTGAAACGGAGATGAAATAGCCTTTTATTAAAAATGTTACAAAAAACCACATGCTTTCAAAGGGTGTCCTAATTTTTTCACATGACTGTATGTACAAATAAAAATAAATATTTATGAGGTGGAGTTCCATATGGAGTAGGAGTTAGAGGAGACGGTAGACGTAGCGGTGTAGGTGGAAGCGGCGGAGGAGGACGAGGTAGCCAACACTGGTTTTTGTTTTTAATAGAATTTTTTAAAATTAGGGTACACTCCAAAAGAGTGTGAAATATCCAAAATACAAGAATGAACAATTGCGCTGCAGTATAACAATGGCTGGTTAAGGCAGGCATATATGTCTATTCTGCACAAGGTACGGACAAGGCCTGTGGGATCCATGCCTGGTTCATTTGAATAAACGTGAGCTTGTCCACATTGGCTGTGGACAGGCGGCTGCGCTTGTCTGTGATGACGCCCCCTGCCGTGCTAAACACATGTTCAGATAATACACTGTCTGCAAGGCAGGCCAGCACCTCCAAGGTGTAAATGGCAAGCTCAGGCCATGTGCCCAATTTGGAGACCCAGAGGTTGAAGGGGGCAGAACCGTCATTCAGAACGTGTAAGCGTGTGCACACAAACTGCTCCACCTTGGTAAAATGCTGCCTCCTGCTAAGAAGTTCCATATCAGCTGGTGGTGCTGGTTGTTGTGGCGTGCTGACAAAGCTTTTCCACATTTCGCCCATGCTAACCCTGCCTTCTGAGGTGCTGGCGACCTCTTCCTCTGCCTTCGCCTTGTGCTTCCACTGTGCCCCCGCTGTCAGGTGGGAATGCCACCAGCAGTGCGTCTACCAGCGTGCACTTGAACTCGCGCATCTTACGATCACGCTCCATTGACGGAATTAAGGACGGTACGTTGTCCTTGTAACAGGGGTCCAGCAGCGTGGCCACCCATTAATCAGCACAAGTTAGAATGTGGGCAACTCGGAGGTCGTTGCGGAGACACTGCAGCATGCGATCGCTCATGTGTGCCAGGCTGTCCAGAGGCAACGACAAGCTGTCCTCTGTGGTAGGTGTATCGTCTGTGTCCTCTGTATCCCCCCAGCCCTGCACCAGTGATGACCATAAGCTGGTCTGGGTGCCACCCTGCTGTGAACACGGTTCCTCCTCCTCCATCTCCTCCTCCTCATCCTCCACCTCCTCATCCTCCAGAACTGTGCCCTTGCTGGACAATTGTGTACCTAGTGTTTGTGGGTGCAGGAACCCACTTTTGGAGCCACTTGTGAATGACTGGCCGGAAACACTACAATATGATCCCTCTTCCTCCTCCTGTGCCACATCCTCTTCCATCATTGCTAGCAGCGTTTTTTCAAGGAGACATAGAAGTGGGACAGTTACGCTGAAAATGGCGTTATCAGCACTGGCCATGTTGGTAGAGTACTCGAAACAGCACAACAAGGAACACAGGTCTCGCAAGGAGCGTGCTGCTGCTGAAACTCCACTATCGCCTGCTGCTGCTCGCACAGTCTGGCCAGCATGTGCAAGGTGGAGTTCCACCTTGTGGGCACGTTGCATATGAGGCAGTGAGCGGGAAGGCCGAAGTTACGCTGCAGCGCTGACAGGCGAGCAGCAGCAGGATGAGAACGCTGAAAGCGCGCACAGACGGATTGCACTTTATGCAACAGCTCTCACATATCTGGGTAATTTTAAAGAAATCTCTGCACCACCAAATTCAGCACATGTGCCAGACAAGGGATGTGCATCAAACCGGTTAGTCCCAGAGCTGCTACGAGATTTCGCCCATTATCGCACACCACCAGGCCGGGCTTGAGGCTGACTGGCACAAACCACTCATCGGTCTGTTGTTCAAGGCCCGTCCACAGCTCCTGCGCGGTGTGGGGTTTGTCCCCCAAACAGATAAGCTTTAAAACTGCCTGCTATTGTTTACCCCTGGCTGTGCTGAAGTTGGTGGTGAAGGTGTTACGCTGACCGGATGAGGAGCCGGGAGAGAATGAGGAAGCAGAGTAGGAGTAGGAGGCAAACTGAAGTGCCCTGCAATCCTCGGTGGTGGAAGGGCATGCTCCAAACTGCTATCCGCTTCAGGCCTAGCCGCCACTGCATTAATCTTGTGAGCTGTTATGGAGCTATAACGTCCCTGACCGTGCTTACTGGTCCACGTGTAAGAGACAGCATTTCCAGCACTTATATCTATGCAGACTGTCATGTTTCCCTCCGGCCACCAGAGGCCACTGTGACTAAGCAGGAGCACGAGTTGTGCTGTTCCAGAGGCTAAGAAAGAGTTAAGAAGTTTTCCCGGGCTGTGCTTGAGTTTGCTTGCTGAGATAACAGGGAGAGATGGACTGCTGAGAGATAACAGTAACAGACTGGAGCAGCAAGAGGCTACAATAGCTGAGTTTTACCTGACAGCTTTGGAGCAGAATACAGAGGACTGTAAAGTGTGTTCTAGAGGTGTGGGACCATGTGTCAGAGACCAGTACAAGTTGCATCCTTTCTGCAAGAGCTAAAACTAGGGGAAGATCTGCATCTGCTGTAACCAGAGAAAGACAAACAAGCAAGCGACCGGAAATGGAGCCAGACTGCATCTTATTGGATCAAGTAGAATCTGCAGAACTGTCAGTGGTACCGGTTCTAAGCTGTGATAGGTTATAGATAGAGTTGAGCGGACACCTGGATGTTCGGGTTCGAGAAGTTCGGCCGAACTTCCCGGAAATGTTCGGGTTCGGGATCCGAACCCGATCCGAACTTCGTCCCGAACCCGAACCCCATTGAAGTCAATGGGGACCCGAACTTTTCTGCACTAAAAAGGCTGTAAAACAGCCCAGGAAAGGGCTAGAGGGCTGCAAAAAGCAGCAACATGTAGGTAAATCCCCTGCAAACAAATGTGGATAGGGAAATGAATAAAAATAAAAATAAAATAAATAAAAATTAACCAATATCAATTGGAGAGAGGTCCCATAGCAGAGAATCTGGCTTCACGTCACCCACCACTGGAACAGTCCATTCTCAGATATTTAGGCCCCGGCACCCAGGCAGAGGAGAGAGGTCCCGTAACAGAGAATCTGGCTTCATGTCAGCAGAGAATCAGTCTGCATGTCATAGCAGAGAATCAGGATTCACGTCAGCCACCACTGCAACAGTCCATTGTCATATATTTAGGCCCAGCACCCAGGCAGAGGAAGGAGGTCCCGTAACAGAGAATCTGGCTTCATGTCAGCAGAGAATCAGTCTGCATGTCATAGCAGAGAATCAGGCTTCACGTCACCCAACATTGGAACAGTCCATTGGCATATATTTAGGCCCAGGCACCCAGGCAGAGGAGAGAGGTCCCATAACAGAGAATCTGTCTTCATGTCAGCAGAGAATCAGTCTGCATGTCATAGCAGAGAATCAGGCTTCACGTCAGCCACCACTGCAACAGTCCATTGTCATATATTTAGGCCCAGCACCCAGGCAGAGGAGAGAGGTCTCGTAACAGAGAATCTGGCTTCATGTCAGCAGAGAATCAGTCTGCATGTCATAGCAGAGAATCAGGCTTCACGTCAGCCACCACTGTAACAGTCCATTGTCATATATTTAGGCCCAGGCACCCAGGCAGAGGAGAGAGGTCCCGTTACAGAGAATCTGTCTTCATGTCAGCAGAGAATCAGTCTGCATGTCATAGCAGAGAATCAGGCTTCACGTCACCCAACATTGGAACAGTCCATTGGCATATATTTAGGCCCAGGCACCGAGGCAGAGGAGAGAGGTCCCGTAAGAGAGAATCTGGCTTCATGTCAGCAGAGAATCAGTCTGCATGTCATAGCAGAGAATCAGGCTTCACGTCACCCAACATTGGAACAGTCCATTGTCATATATTTAGGCCCAGGCACCCAGGCAGAGGAGAGAGGTCCCGTAAGAGAGAATCTGGCTTCATGTCAGCAGAGAATCAGTCTGCATGTCATAGCAGAGAATCAGGCTTCACGTCAGCCACCACTGTAACAGTCCATTGTCATATATTTAGGCCCAGCACCCAGGCAGAGGAGAGAGGTCCCGTAACAGAGAATATGTCTTCATGTCAGCAGAGAATCAGTCTGCATGTCATAGCAGAGAATCAGGCTTCACGTCACCCAACATTGGAACAGTCCATTGTTAGATATTTAGGCCCAGCACCTAGGCAGAGGATAGAGGTCCCGTAACAGAGAATCTGGCTTCATGTCAGCAGAGAATCATTCTGCATGTCATAGCAGAGAATCAGGCTTCACGTCAGCCACCACTGTAACAGTCCATTGACATATATTTAGGCCCAGCACACAGGCAGAGGAGAGAGGTCCCGTAACAGAGAATCTGGCTTCATGTCAGCAGAGAATCAGTCTGCATGTCATAGCAGAGAATCAGGCTTCACGTCAGCCACCACTGCAACAGTCCATTGTCATATATTTAGGCCCAGCACCCAGGCAGAGGAGAGAGGTCCCGTAACAGAGAATCTGTCTTCATGTCAGCAGAGAATCAGTCTGCATGTCATAGCAGAGAATCAGGCTTCACGTCAGCCACCACTGCAACAGTCCATTGTCATATATTTAGGCCCAGCACCCAGGCAGAGGAGAGAGGTCCCGTAACAGAGAATCTAGCTTCATGTCAGCAAAGAATTAGTCTGCATTTTATAGCAGAGAATCAGGCTTCACGTCACCCAACATTGGAACAGTCCATTGGCATATATTTAGGCCCCGGCACCCAGACAGAGGAGAGGTTCATTCAACTTTGGGTAGACTCGCAATATAATGGTAAAATGAAAATAAAAATAGGATTGAATGAGGAAGTGCCCTGGAGTACAATAATATATGGTTAAGGGGAGGTAGTTAATGTCTAATCTGCACAAGGGATGGACAGATCCTGTGGGATCCATGCCTGGTTCATTTTTATGAACGTCAGCTTGTCCACATTGGCTGTAGACAGGCGGCTGCGTTTGTCTGTAATGACGCCCCCTGCCGTGCTGAATACACGTTCAGACAAAACGCTGGCCGCCGGGCAGGCCAGCGCCTTCAAGGCATAAAAGGCTAGCTCTGGCCACGTGGACAATTTAGAGACCCAGAAGTTGAATGGGGCCGAACCATCAGTCAGTACGTGGAGGGGTGTGCACACGTACTGTTCCACCATGTTAGTGAAATGTTGCCTCCTGCTAACACGTTGCGTATCAGGTAGTGGTGCAGTTGGCTGTGGTGTGTTGACAAAACTTTTCCACATCTCTGCCATGCTAACCCTGCCCTCAGAGGAGCTGTCCGTGACACAGCTGCTTTGGCGACCTCTTGCTCCTCCTCTGCCTTGGCCTTGGGCCTCCACTTGTTCCCCTGTGACATCTGGGAATGCTCTCAGTAGCGCGTCTACCAACGTGCGCTTGTACTCGCGCATCTTCCTATCACGCTCCAGTGCAGGAAGTAAGGTGGGCACATTGTCTTTGCACCGTGGATCCAGCAGGGTGGCAACCCAGTAGTCCGCACACGTTAAAATGTGGGCAACTCTGCTGTCGTTGCGCAGGCATTGCAGCATGTAGTCGCTCATGTGTGCCAGGCTGACCAGGGGTAAGGACAAGCTGTCCTCTGTGGGAGGCGTATCATCATCGTCCTGCCTTTCCCCCCAGCCATGCACCAGTGATGGGCCCGAGCTGCGTTGGGTGCCACCCCGCTGTGACCATGCTTCAACCTCATCCTCCTCCACCTCCTCCTCCTCGTCCTCCTCGTCCTCCAGTAGTGGGCCCTTGCTGGCCACATTTGTACCTGGCCTCTGCTGTTGCAAAAAACCTCCCTCTGAGTCACTTCAAAGAGACTGGCCTGAAAGTGCTAAAAATGACCCCTCTTCCTCCTCCTCCTCCTGGGCCACCTCCTCTTCCATCATCGCCCTAAGTGTTTTCTCAAGGAGACATAGAAGTGGTATTGTAACGCTGATAACGGCGTCATCGCCACTGGCCATGTTGGTGGAGTACTCGAAACAGCGCAACAGGGCACACAGGTCTCGTATGGAGGCCCAGTCATTGGTGGTGAAGTGGAGCTGTTCCGCAGTGCGACTGACCCGTGCGTGCTGCAGCTGAAACTCCACTATGGCCTGCTGCTGCTCGCACAGTCTGTCCAGCATGTGCAAGGTGGAGTTCCACCTGGTGGGCACGTCGCATATGAGGCGGTGAGCGGGAAGGCCGAAGTTACGCTGTAGCGCAGACAGGCGAGCAGCGGCAGGATGTGAACGCCGGAAGCGCGAACAGACGGCCCGCACTTTATGCAGCAGCTCTGACATGTCGGGGTAGTTGTGAATGAACTTCTGCACCACCAAATTCAGCACATGCGCTAGGCAAGGGATGTGCGTCAAACCGGCTAGTCCCAGAGCTGCAATGAGATTTCGCCCATTATCGCACACCACCAGGCCGGGCTTGAGGCTCACCGGCAGCAACCACTCGTCGGTCTGTTGTTCTATACCACGCCACAACTCCTGTGCGGTGTGGGGCCTGTCCCCCAAACATATGAGTTTCAGAATGGCCTGCTGACGTTTACCCCGGGCTGTGCTGAAGTTGGTGGTGAAGGTGTGTGGCTGACTGGATGAGCAGGTGGAAGAAGAGGAGGGGGAAGCTGAGTAGGAGGAGGTGGCAACAGGAGGCAAAGAATGTTGCCCTGCGATCCTTGGCGGCAGAAGGACGTGCGCCAAACAGCTCTCCGCCTGGGGCCCAGCTGCCACTACATTTACCCAGTGTGCAGTTAGGGAGATATAGCGTCCCTGGCCGTGCTTACTGGTCCACGTATCTGTGGTTAGGTGGACCTTGCTACAGATGGCGTTGCGCAGTGCACACTTGATTTTATCGGATACTTGGTTGTGCAGGGAAGGCACGGCTCTCTTGGAGAAGTAGTGCCGGCTGGGAACAACATACTGTGGGACAGCAAGCGACATGAGCTGTTTGAAGCTGTCTGTGTCCACCAGCCTAAATGACAGCATTTCATAGGCCAGTAGTTTAGAAATGCTGGCATTCAGGAGAGGCCGAGGCGGCAGCAGCAGAAGAGGCCAAGGCGGCAGCAGCAGAAGAGGTAGCAGGGGGAGCCTGAGGAACTTCCTTGTTTTTAAGGTGTTTACTCCACTGCAGTTCATGATTTGCATGCAGATGCCTGGTCATGCAGGTTGTGCTAAGGTTCAGAACGTTAATGCCTCTCTTCAGGCTCTGATGGCACAGCGTGCAAACCACTCGGTTCTTGTCGTCAGCACATTGTTTGAAGAAGTGCCATGCCAGGGAACTCCTTGAAGCTGCCTTTGGGGTGCTCGGTCCCAGATGGCGGCGGTCAGTAGCAGGCGGAGTCTCTTGGCGGCGGGTGTTCTGCTTTTGCACACTGCTCCCTCTTTTGTTACGCTGTTGGCTCGGTCTCACCACTGCCTCTTCCTCCGAACTGTGAAAGTCAGTGGCACGACCTTCATTCCATGTGGGGTCTAGGACCTCATCGTCACCTGCATCGTCTTCCACCCAGTCTTCCTCTCTGACCTCCTGTTTAGTCTGCACACTGCAGAAAGACGCAGCAGTTGGCACCTGTGTTTCGTCATCATCAGAAACGTGCTGAGGTGGTATTCCCATGTCCTCATCATCAGGAAACATAAGTGGTTGTGCGTCTGTGCATTCTATGTCTTCCACCGCTGGGGAAGGGCTAGGTGGATGCCCTTGGGAAACCCTGCCAGCGGAGTCTTCAAACAGCATAAGAGACTGCTGCATAACTTGAGGCTCAGACA